>NC_133652.1:98973741-99287350 GCF_009905375.1 Apium graveolens
ATTCGAGAAGATTATTCATTGTAACCCTAGCAGCTCTCGTGATATTTGTTCATCACTGAGAGGTAACAGTTCCATACTGTAACAGAGTTTATTATTTCAATAAAGTTTGTTTTCTGTTACTTAAGATTTTAAAGTTCGATTTGATTGTATTATACACTTTATTCACCCCCTCTACAATGTGTGTGACCTAACATATATAATTCCAGAGATTTTTTAAATAGCAGTACAAATAAGTAACTCAAAAAATTAAAATATAATTGATAACTATTAGTATATGAGAAGTATCATTAGCATGGTTCTTAAATCATCAACTAGTCACCAACTAATTAAAAAATACAGAAATTGTTATAGACTCGAGCAAGCAACTTCAAATTTTTAGCTAATTTATCGGACTGATACTAATAATATATAAGTAAATACATAATCAGTATATCTATTAATTAATTTCTTCTAATTCAACTCAAAATTGAATTAGAAAATATTAATTTACTAGTAATAGTCGCTTTTACCTTCGTATCAGAGGGCCTGAAACTAGCATGAAATTTGCCTTCTACTTGGTGCAAGAACAAAGAAGTTGCAAATATGCCTGAAAATTGTTCATAATTGCCTCCTAAATGGTGCAGGAACAAAAGAAGTATCGATCTGCTACTTCTTCATATGGACGTCCATCTGAATCTTTAACTTCAACATATGGTTTGGTTTTTACATAATTTACATGTGCATGACATCCATCCAATAGAAAGCCAAGGAGTCCCTACAATATATTTTTATCTGCTAACTTCTTACAAACTTGAGAATGATGCAGAGGAAAACTGCTGAACTGAGGAGAAAAATGAGCAAGCTTCGACTTGAATGTTCTTGGTGCTACTGGTATTGTTCCAGGAGCCCACAACTTCTTCAGCAACTCTCCAAAAGCAGAAACAATTTCACCATGCAAAAGTCCTAAAGTAGTAAGCAATTCGATCTAATATAATTACAACATTAAAATATAAGAAATTGTGTGCCGGGGGTGGTGGGTAGAAGTTCAAGGATAGGAATAAGAGTAAAAAATAAACAAATAAATATATATTAAAAAATTACTTAAAACAGACAGATAGAAGATAAGATAGTGGAATAAGCATATTTATTAATTCGTATAGAAATATCTAAAAAAAAAGATACGTTCATTCCCAATGGTTCAATTGTATCAGCAACCAATAGATTGGAAATAGTTTGGGGCGTAAGTGAACATTAAATTTAAAAGTTTAGAAATCTAACCTGCATAGAGAAATTAAGTGTTATAAATTCTACTACGGGCTTCAGACTGTGGTAAGTAGCACCGACTGCAATTCTAGTAAATCCAGCCTACAAATATCATTTTAGATGGTCAAAAACATTATAATAAGCGGTTAGATTAGGAGGAATGTTTGATATATTTGAGATGTCATGTCTAATATGTTTCATGTTTAGTTTTCGGATCTTAAGAAATAGGAAATATCAGTTCATATTGGAAATAAGACTTATCGGAAGTCATGACTTAAGGATATCAGGCTTAGATTATCAGAAGATAATATCAGAAGATAATATCAGAAGATGGATATCAGAACTTAAGTATTGGAGAACTAACAGTTAAGGAATGAAGCTGATTTACAAGAAAGAAGATTGAGACTAATACAGAAGAAGATATGCATGGAAAGAGTTAGAGGACTAGAAGAATTGTATAAGATATCTGATTGATATATTTTAGAAGACAGAATTATATTCTATATCAATTAGAAGTTAACTTGTAACTGTGTGTCTATATAAACACAGGTATAGGTTTATACTATATGTGTTACGATCATCGAGAAGAGCATACATTGTAACCTAGCAGCTCTCGTGATATTTGTTCATCACTGAGAGAGAACAGTTCCATTGTAACAGAGTTTATTATATTGAATACATTTGTTTTCTGTTACTTGTATTTTAAATCGATTTGATTGTATTCTACATTGTATTCAACCCCCTTCTACAGTGTTGTGTGACCTAACAAGTGATATCAGAGCCTATCTGTTAACACACATACAGTAAAGATCCAAAACAATCATGGAAAGTGAAGATGGCTATGTTTCTGGAAATCCATCCAAGTCCGCCAAAAATGAAGAAACTCGAAAGACTCAAACCCACGGTCGATATGAGACTATCAGGGTTCCCATGCCGAGACCTTCTAAGTATCCAATATGGAAAATGAAGATGGCTATGTTTCTGGAAGCTACAGATCCAGAATACCTTGACAGAATTTATGAAGGACCGCATAAGCCAACCAAGCTCTCTATTGTAGTTGCAGATCAGCCAGCAAATACCATACCAAAGGAGAAAAGTGAATACACGGCTGAAGGTATCTCATCTATTGTTAAGGATGCAAAGGTAAGGCATTTGATGCATAGTATCATTGATAATGTCATGTCAAACAGGGTAATTCAATACAAGACTGCAAAGGAGAAATGGGATGCTTTGGAAACAAAGTGTCAGGGAACTGATACAATCAAGAAAAATAGGAGGGCTATATTACTCAAGAGTATGAGCACTTTGACTCAAAAAGTGATGAGTCATTAACTGACTTATATGACAGGTTTGTCAAACTCTTGAATGATCTATCACTGGTGGACAAGGAATATGATATTGAAGATTCAAATCTAAAATTCCTTTTAGCCCTACCTGAAAGTTGGGATTTGACAGCTACTATTATAAGAGAAAACTATGCTCTTGATGAAACTACTCTTGATGAAATTTATGGTATGCTCAAGACTTATGAACTTGAGATGGATCAAAGAAGCAAGAGACATGGGAGAAAGTCAAGGACAGTTGCTCTTAAGGCTGAGGAGGAATCCCCCAAAGTGGTTGTCTCAAAGAAAGGCAAAGGAAAGGCTCTCATCATAAAATCTAATTTAGAATCATCAAGTTTTGATGATGATGATTCAGAAACTGAAAGTCTACCTGAAGTAGATGCTGATTAAGAGATGATGAAATTGTGTGCTCTTATGGTGAAGGGTATCACAAAGATAGCCTACAGGAACTTCAGAAGGGGAAAGAAGTTTTCCAGGAAAGGTAGAAGTTCTGATAAGAAAGGCTTCAGAAAATCTGAAAGAAAAGGAGGAAAGTCTGACAGAGGAGATTACTCAAATGTCAAATGCTACAACTGTGGTGAGAAAGGCCACATATCTCCTGACTGCAAGAAAGTAAAGAGTGATAAAGGCAAGGCTCTTGTCAAAAAGAAGAAAAGCTGGATAGACACTTCATATTCGGAAGATGAGGAGAACTATGCCTTGATGGAAAATGCTGATAGCAGCTCTTATGCTGCTGAGTTAAAGGTACCTCAAACAACTTATGCCTTTCATACTGATTATATTACTGAGTTGAGATTATATCTTAAAACCATGTCTATTAGTTATAGAGATCAAACGTTAACATGTGAAAGATTAACTTCTGAAAATCTTGCTTTTAAAAAGAGGAAGGATTATTTAGAAAAAGAATTAGTCATGTTTCATCAAACTCAGAAAGAAAGAGATGATGCCTTTTATGTTAGAGATGAATTGCTGAAAATGAATAAATCTCTAAAAACTGAGTTAGAAAAGGAGAGAGAGATTACCAGGACTTGGACTAACTCTGGTAGAGCAACTCATGATATTTTAAGTAGTGGAAACTGGAAAGAGGGCTTAGGTTATGGAGATAATAAAAGTGAAAAAGGAACTGAACAAGTTAAGCCAATTATTGTTAAACAGACTACTAAGCCAAAAGTAAATCCTGTTAAATTTGTAGCTAAAACTGTAAAGTGTGATTCTGAAAAGATGAAAGATATTGAGACAGAAGTGATAGAAGAGTCAACTCCTGACAAATTAGAACTTGATAAACCAACTGAAGTTAACATAGGCTTAATGACGAAGAAGCAGCTTAAACATAAGCTGAAAGAAATTACCGGTGTGAACAAGGTAAAGGAAGCTAGGAAAAATAGGAATGGAAAGGAAGGTATGAATAAAAGCAACAATTATATGCCTGTTCCTAATGCTCCTAGAAATAAATGCTATAACTGTGGAAACTCTATCCATCTTGCTTCTTTTTTCAGGAAGAATAAGAATATAAACTCTTTACCTCCTAAGTCAGGAGTTAAGAGTCAGTCTGTTAGGTTTAAGCCACAAAATCCTTGTTTTCATTGTGGTAGTATATGGCATTCCATTTATACTTGTAAGGAATATCATAGTTTGTACTATGATTATTATCAGATAAAACCTTCTTTAAAGAAAGTTGTTTTAATTCCTTCTAGTGTAAAGTATGATGCAAAGTCTGATAATGTAAAATCTGATAAGAAAAATGTTAGCATAAATTCTGATGTTAAATCCACTGCAAATGTTAACAAACTTAATAAGGCCAAAGGATCCTAGCAAGTTTGGATCCTTAAAACTAACCATTAGTGGTCTTTGTGATTGCAAGGCAACATGAAAAATATCCTAGTTATGGATAGTGGATGTTCAGGAAATATGAATGTAAATAAAGCCCTGCTATCAGACTTTGTGGAGAAAGCTAACCCAGGAGTTTCTTATGGAGATGGCAACATTGGAAAAACTCTGGGATATGGCAAGATCAATCTTGGGAATGTCATCATTGAATCAGTAGCTCTAGTATCAGGACTTAAATACAATCTGTTGAGTATAAGTCAAATAGGTGACATAGGTTAGCATGTGGATTTCTTTGAAGAACACTGTGAAGTTATAAGTAATTCTACAGGAAAAGTGGTTCTGAAAGGTTACAGGCATGGTAACATTTATGAATCCAGACTTTCAACAAGTACTGATGGTTTTGCTATATGTCTGTTGAGTAGGGCATCAATTGAAGAAAGCTGGAATTGACACAAGAAACTCTCTCATTTAAATTTCAACAATATAAATGAGTTTGTAAAGAAAGATCTTGTGAGAGGAGTGCCAAAAATAGTATTTGCTCCTGATGGCCTTTGTGATTCATGTTAGAAGGCAAAACAAAGAAAATCTTCGTTCAAGAGCAAAACTGAGTCATCAATTCTTGAGCCTTATCACCTACTGCATGTTGATCTATTTGGTCCAGTCAATGTCATGTCTATTGCAAATAAGAAATATGTTATGGTTATAGTGGATAAGTTCACAAGGTACACTTGGGTGTACTTCTTGCACACGAAGAATGAAACTACATTTACTCTAATTGATCATGTTAGACAATTGGATAAGTTGGTCAAAGATTCTGTTAAAATAATAAGGAGTGATAATGGCACTGAGTTCAAAAATTCGATTATGGAAGAGTTCTGCAATGAGCATGGAATCAAGCAGGAATTTTCTGCACCTGGAAGTCCACAGCAAAATGGACTTGTAGAAAGAAAAAACATGATTCTGATTGAAGCTGCATGAACTATGCTTGATTAAGCAAAGTTGCCAACCTATTTTTGGGCTAAAGGTGTGTAGACTGCTTGTTTTACTCAAAATGCTACACTCATAAACAAGCATGGAAAAACACCATATGAGATGGTGATGAAAAAGAAGCCAAATCTGAAATACTTTCATGTATTTGGTTGCAAGTGTTTTTTTCTTAAGACTCATCCTGACCAGCTGTCAAAATTTGATCTAAAAGCTGATGAAGGAATCTTTGTTAGATATCCACTTTCCACAAAATCCTTCAGAGTCTACAATATAAGAACAAGGGTTGTCATGGAATCTATCAATATCTCTTTTGATGATAAGAAGACTACTGGACTTGAAGATTTCGATGATCATGATCAGCTGAGATTTGAGAATGAAGATTTAAATTCTGATTCTGGAAATTCTGATGACTTAAATCCTGATCCTGTAAGTTCTACTGGATTAAATTCTGATGTCATTGAAACTGTGGTAACAACTCCAAAGGAAAATGCACCTGTCCAGGGGGAGCAAGCTGAAGATCCTACCACATCTCAAGACTTTCGAAAAGCATCAAAACCTGTCACTGACTCTTCAAGTTCTGATTCATCTAGTTCTGATGAGCCAAGTACTGATAATTCTGGAAGCTCTGATTCTTGAACTCCTGAAAAATCAAACATAAATTCTAAAGTCTCAGAGAGCATAACTACAGGGGGAGCATCAGAAAATGTTGATGGAGACAGCATGGATCATGGGGGAGGATCCAGTTCTAGAGATCAACTTCCATCTGCAAGGAAATGGACTAAAGTACACACACCTGATTTAATCATTGGAGATCCTGAAGCAGGTGTCAGAACTAGAACTGCAACTTCAAATGAATGTCTCTATCATTCTTTTCTATCTCAGACTGAACCAAAGAAAGCGGAAGAAGCTCTTCAAGATTCTAATTGGGTGCAAGCAATGCAGGAAGAGTTAAATGAATTTGAAAGAAATAAAGTCTGGACCCTAGTGCCAAGACCAAATAATAGATCTGTTGTAGGCAAAAAATGGGTATTCAGAAATAAAAATGACAGTGATGGCATAATTAAAAGGAATAAAGCAGGACTGGTTGCTAAAGTCTACTCTCAATAAGAGGGCATTGATTTGATGAAACATTTGCACCAGTTGCAAGATTAGAATCTATAAGAATCTTTTTGCCTTATGCTACTCACAAGAAGAGGTATATGTTGAACAACCTCCGGGCTTTGTAGATCCTAAATTTCCCAATCATGTCTACAGGCTTGACAAAACACTTTATGGCCTTAAGCAAGCTCCAAGAACATAGTATGAGACTTTAGCTTAATTCCTTCTAGAAAGTAGATTTCACAGAGGCACAATTGACAATACTTTATTCTACCTCAACCATTGAAAGGACTTACTTTTGGTACAGATATATGTTGATGATATCATATTTGGTTCTAGAAATTCTAAAGTTTATGAGAAGTTTGCAAAGCTAATTCAGTCAAGATATCAAATAAGTATGATGGGAGAACTCAACTATTTTCTGGGCGTTCAAGTCAAGCAAAATGAAGAAGGCACTTTTATCTATCAATCCAAGTACACCAGAAATTTACTGAAGAAATTTGGAATGCAAGATTGTTGAACTGCATCCACTCCCATGGCCACTGCAACCAAGTTAGATAAGGATACTGGTAAATCAATAGATATTACTAACTACAGAGGTATGATTGGTTCCTTACTCTACCTAACTGCAAGTAGACCTGATATCATGTATGCTACATGTCTTTGTGCAAGATTTCAGGCTGATCCAAGAGAACCTCACTTAATAGCTGTGAAAAGAATTTTCAAGTACCTTAAGGGTACAACTGATCTAGGATTGTGGTATCCTAGGGAATCAGATTTTAAGGTAATTGGTTACTCACATGCAAATTTTGCAGGATGCAAAATAGACAGGAAAAGCACTAGTGGAAGCTGCCAATTTCGTAGAGGAAGATTGGTTTCTTGGTTTAGCAAGAAACAGAAGTCAATTTCCACATCAACTGCAGATTCTTTGGATGAAGAACCGGTTACTAGATTATGGGTTAGAATTTTTTTAAAATCCCTATTTACTGTGATAATCAAAGTGCAATTGCTATGACAGGTAACCCAGTTCAACACTCAATGACAAAGCACATCAGCATAAGGTACCATTTCATAAGGGAACATGTGGATGAAAGTACAGTGGAATTGCATTTTGTTCCAACAGATAAACAACTACCAGATTTCTTCACTAAAACCCTATGTGAAGCTACATTTATAAGATTGGTAAATGAACTTGGAATGGTTTCAGGTTCTTTCTCTAAATCTGCTTAGTTTTTATTCTCATGCATCAGATTTTATGATCAGTGTTTACAGATTGTATTATCTAAATGCAATCCGTGCTTAATTTGAAAATTCATTAAATGATGATTGTTATCTGATGTGGAACTATATACTCTGATAAGTGTTTTGAATGTTCTGTGACTATTCAATCCAATGAGGATAACTGTGCTAGATGCTGACCTAGTAGTCTTTAACATACTAGAAATCCCATGTTTGAATTATTTTTTATTTGGAAACTCATTAACACAAGCAGATTCTGATATTGAGCTTAGTCAAGTTTACTTTATGTATCTTATTACTAAGTCACAAACTAGATTCTTGTTTCTTATCTGTCAAATTCTGATGTCAGTGAATCTTAAGAATGAGCTAAGTGCTGATAAGCCTCACTTATCAAAAGAAAAGAAAAGAAAAGAATAAAAGTCAGGTATTCCTTTGAGATCTAGAGTAAATATGTGGAAGGGAAGACCCAAGTGCATTGTTGGTATTAAGTAATATGCATTAGAAAAGCAAAAAAAATTCTTGGTGACTTTTAACATTCTATGATTACTGAAGAAATACTATGATAACAGCAAAAATTATGATAAGCAGTCGTGACTCACTTACACTGAGAAGCCACTGCAAAAAGGAATTTTAAAAGATGCATGAAATGAGCACAAACAGTTGATGTGGACTCTTGCATAAATTTATTCTATAGTAGACATCATAATTGATGACAGATTTTAAACATTTTTCTCAGTTATGCCTTATTTCTAAGATGTACTGAAGTTTATCAGACTTTAATCTTTATCTGATATTTTGCTGAATGCACACACACATTCACTCCATATGAATGATGAAAATTATTGCGGTGATTAAGTTGTTGTTGACAAACAGTTAAGTGTCATTTGCATAAATTCTGAGGACAGGTTCTGATGGAAGTTCTGATGATTAAACTCTGAAGAAAACAAGTTAGTAGTTGTATGAAGAATTACAGAAAAAGATATTCACTTTTTGAGTACATAAGCCATGTTCTGATGTCTATTAACATCTGATATAAGTTAAGTTTTGATTTTAAATCCTGATGGAATCCTTGATGCTTACGTGTCATTATTCTTCTTTACTTCACTTATTTGTGGTAGAATCTGAAACAGTCATATTTAAATCAGAATATATTTGGGTAAGAGAAAAACAGTCATAATAATTTACGGTTAGTGGTAAACGTGTATATCTTGAAAAACTGCATGTGCACGGTAATTATTGCCTATTTGACGTGCCCATTAGCTCCTGCTCTAACCGTTTATTGATTGTTCACACGTTTCCAGGTGTAAAGTGTGTCACATGCTTCAAAAATATAATTGTTAAGTGGAGAGAGTATATATATGGGAGTTAAAAGATTTTCTAATCTTTTACTTACTTTTCTATTCTTAATCTCTTTTATTCTCTCTCTTTCTAATATTCTCTAAAGGGTTTTCTTTCAGGACTTTTAACAAACACTTTGCAAACACTCTCTTTCTCACTTAATTTCTTACAGAGATGGCACCAAAAGACGTGATTTTCAATGGAGCTAAGTTTGTTCCTAACAACTACTCCGCCATTCTTAGTAAGGCTGAAGCTCCATCGGAACTTCACTTCATTCAAGATTTTCTCGCTAATTCTGATATTGGGTACGCTCTGACCCAACCTGATGCAGTCTCTGGAACTCAAGTGCTCGAGTTCTGGAGAAGTGGAGTATATGATGATGGTGGTGCTCAAGGGTCCCGAAGTATAATCTTTACAATAGGGAGGATGAGCATGTCGTAACCTTGGCTACAATATGCGAAGCACTGCAGTTTCCTGAAAATAGAGCCTATACAACTGTTGAGGAGCCCATTCTTCAAAATATGATGGCAAGTCTGTCAGCTTATTTATAGTTTTTGTTGTGATGATAAGCCCCAATCAGCTAGTGAAATAATTCCATCATTCAGACTAGCTAATAGAGATTTTAATGACTTATTATCTATTGAAAATAAGAAGGGTGTGTTAAGACCCCTCCGAGTTCCTTTATCTGTCAAACAGGCCTTAATAACCTATGATCTAGTTAAATACACTACATTATATCCTGATGTCAAATCATCAGAACCTCAACCGTCAGCACCTACCTCCTCTAAACAAACACCTCAAACTTCCCAACCATCAGCACAAACAACCAGACCTTCATCTTCCAAACCTTCTAAGAGGATAAAGTATGTTCCTTAACCTCCACAAAAGAGAAGGAAGATGATTCTCAGAGATGAGTCTGAGAGTGAAGAGGAAGCAATTGAAGCACGGGTTCATGCATCTGAACCTGTGATAAATGAAGCTGAGAATGTTACTTCTCAGAAAGAAACAGCAGCATAAAGTTCTGATACTTTGAAAAGAAAGAAATCTATAAATGAAGGCTAGGAGATATTTGGCTAAGGCTCCATCAGAAGATAAAGAAGAAGCTGAGGAAGGGGATCAGGAATCTGTGATCTCACAAGAACCAGTTATCATTGAAGCCCTTCCCGCTCAAGCCAAAAACACTGCTAATGATATAGTTGTTACCCGTCATGTCTCTCATATTAAAGCTACAGATGATGCTAAAGAACAAACTGATAATTCTAAAATAGATATTCATAATTTGATCCTCATAATTTAGATGATGTTATTCCTGAATCTCCAGTTGCTTCACACACTGTTGAGCTATCAGAAGAGAATGAGTCTTCCTTAAGTTCTGATGACAGTGTTTCTGCTGAGCATCTAGTTCCTATTCAGGGCAAGGAAGAATTGGTGAAGAAATTTGTTGAAAAGGAATCACCTATTCCTTGGGAGGATACTCAAAGAGTTGTTGGGTGGACCAAGAAGTGAAATGAATCAGATTTTATTCCATGTTCTAAAGATCTAACAGAGCATATTGCAAAAGCTGATGAGTTGCTCACAAATGCTGATTTTAAGACACAACTCAAGATCATAGATCTTTCGATAAAACATCTTCAAGGTCTACATACTTCCACTCATGAAAAGGTTGATACACTCAGAGAACAAGCTGGCAAGCTCGATCTACAGCTCAAGCTTGACAAGAACATGTATATCAGACCTATTTCTGAAAAACTTGAAGCCATTGAGAAAACTCAAAAGAAGCAACATGCCCAAATTGTAGAGGTCCTAGCTAATCAAGCTTCTCACAAAGCTCAATTCGATGAAATCCAATCTTCAGTTGAACTTCTTCTTTCTCTCTTACTTCCTGATGATTCCAAAAAGGGGGAGAAGGTAGTTAAGTCCAAATGCTCACCTACTTATGAACTGAAGAAAAAGGATGATAAAGGTGATGACCGGGGAATCTCTGAAAAGAGCATAGGTCAAAGAAAAGTTCAAGGAAAATCTTCTATTCAGAACAAGTAAAGTTCTGGTGCTATGAATGCTCAAAGGCTGGAGTCAAGTGCTAATAAACAAAGTCTGATGTCAAGTTTTAATATTCTGATTCAGTCAGGATCTGAGGACTCTCAGAAGTTTTTGTAAACTCTGAAGTTAAAGGGGAAGCAGACTACAGTTTATTACAAAAATCCTAAAATCCAGACACTTGATGAGGAGATAGCTAGAAGATTATTTCTGAAACATAATCCAGGAATGGATTTAGAAACTCTCAAGGGGGAAGAAGCTAAATTTGCCGCTTAGAAGAAAAATCTTAAGTCTAAAGCTTCTGATGCAAAGAAACCTCCAAGGCCTAAGAAAAAAGGCATTGTGATCAAGGAAAAGTCAAATTCTGAAACTTTAAAGTTCAAGACTAGATCACAGGCTGAGAGTGATCCCAAAGACAAAGGGAAAGGAAAAGTTGATGAACAAACCAAGCCACTGGACTTAAAACCTTCTCAAGATCTGATGAAACTAGTGTGCAAAATGGTTCAAGTAACTGATGATAATCTTGTTGAAGATGAAACTGGTCAAATTCTGAAAATAAGAAAGATAATTGAAGAATCTAAAACAACCTCTGACACTGCTCAAGTTGTTTTTCAGAATAAAGGACATTGCTGATAAGAAGAAGCTGTTATGGAAGAAAGCTACTCCAGTTGAACCAAAATCCAATCTCATGATTAATCAACTCGCTACATTTGGGTTGAGAGCCAAGCAACCTAGAGATAAAACTTGATTAGGTTCTGACGAAGAGAAGATTCGAACAGGAGTAGAGGTTACTCTAAAGATCCTTTCATGTTGACAAACAAACCATATGAACAAATCAAACAAAGGCACCTTGACAAGGTGTTGTCGGTTCAAATTACGATAGATGATCATGACAAAGAGAATTTAAAAGAGAAATTGATCTTATTTCTCAATGATGGAAGGACTTTTAGACTAGCTGATATTGATGTACTAAAGAAGTCTGTCAGAGAGCTTCGACATATTCACTATCTTCTGGAAGTAAAATATGATGTTACAAGAAAATGGTCAGAATACTTTTTGAAGGCTATAAGAGATCTATTCAGAATCTCTGATACAAAGACTTCTCATTACAGTCCAATGATTACTGAAGGTGATGGAAGAGAAATTCTTATGCTGAAGAATTCTGGTAAGGTGGAAGGTATTCTGAAAGGAAGATGCTTATGTAATAATGAAAACTCTTCACATCCTAAGGTTATCAAGCTTGGTGATGGAATTGAAAGAACATCCATTCAAGCTCTCAGAACAGCCATTTATCAAATTGGTGATAGTAAAGAAGAATAATTGATGCAGGTCAAAGCACAATTAGCTGAAGTCCCAAGGAAAGCTGAAGATAATCTGATAAATGATTTGGTTAAGAATCATTATGGATTCAGATTGATTCAGTGATGTTGGTAAAGCTGTATGTTTTGTAAGTTGTAATTAATAGTCTTATTAAACTCTTATCGCATTTGAACTTAAATATTTTTGATATCATCAAATCTATTAACTTGTACATTCTTGCATAATTTACAAGGTGGGGGAGATTGTTTGATATATTTGAGATGTCATGTCTAATATATTTCATGTTTAGTTTTCAGATCTCAACAAACAGGAAATATCAGTTTTTATTGGAATCAGGACTTACCGGAAGTCAGGACTTAAGGATATCAGGACTTAGATTATCAGAAGATAATATCAGAAGATGGATATCATAATTTAAGTACTGGAGAACTAACAGCTAAGAAAGGAAGCTGATTTACAGGAATGAAGATCGAGACTAATATAGAGGAAGATATGCATGGAAAGAATTAGAGGACTAGAAGAATTGTATAATATATCTGATTGATATATTTTAGGAGACATAATTATATTCCATATCAATTAGAAGTTATCTTGTAACTTTGTCTCTATATAAACACAGACATAGGTTTACATTATATGTGTTACGATCATCGAGAAGATCATATATTGTAACCTAGCACCTTTCGTGATATTTGTTCATCACTGAGAGAGAACAGTTCCATTGTAACAAAGTTTATTATATCGAATACATTCGTTTTCTGTTACATGTGTTCTAAATCGATTTGATTGTATTCTACACTGTATTCAACCCCCTTCTACAGTGTTGTGTGACCTGACAAGGAATAACGGTTGGAACTGGCTTGACTGCATATATATATATATATATATATTCAAAATTCTTACATATACGAAACAACAAATCCCATGCATCCTCATCTTAACATACAAGCGAATAATATGATATACAGAAGTTATAGATGACACCTACATAAGTAAAGGTCAGAAACACAGAGCAATAGAAAAATAATTTCCATGTGTGTGTTATAAAACCAGTTACCTGAAAAAGTAAAATAATGACAACAAGAAAAACCCCTATAGCAATTGATTTGCTATAGTAAAATGAAACCCAACTACTGACAATAGGTGCAAACACCTGTAACACGATCCCCAGCGCGAGACAAACAACGCGCCATTGCTGAAAATATGCAAAATAAGAGGTTTAGGTTGAAATATGCGAACGAGTTAAAGTTGACACTTAAACTAAATCGATTAGTTAAATAGAATCGATCATAAAAGGTGTCCCACCTTCTTCAAGGGTATCTGTCCTCATAAGGTTACATAACAGAGGTCCACAACCCATTTTGGATACCTCTCCAATTGTTATTTTCACATTGACATGACCCAAGCGAAGCATTCCTGCACAAAAAGAACTATATGAGAACTTTCTCCTGAATACTGAAACATAAAACTTTCAACTAAGAAATATTGCAATTGGAGAGCTCTGGGATAAGGAGGTTGTTAGCGTCAACAAAAAATAATGGCACCTTTAAAAAAAGGTGAATTAACTAATTGTTACATATCACACTAGTTTGATTATATTGATTTGATGGATTAGCATATAAGTGAGGTCATTTTGTCATTTTTTATAGGTGGGTCATACTAGATGGGCCAATGAAATTCAAAATTTTGTATTATTAAGACTAGATGGGTTGATGACAATAATAATTTAGTATTTTTAATTTTTTTTGGTTATTCAAGCCCAATCTTGTGTTCTTTTGGTCGAATCATCTTTAAAACCATTTCCAAATTTATTTCCCTCCTTCAAACCCTAGTATTTCTTATAAATACACACACATCTAAATAGCCACAAAATAAAGTCACCATATTTTGCTGTGGACCATTAATATAATTTAGTACTCATTTCTTTATTCTTAGTTATTCTTTTGATTAATCCTTAGCTTGATGGTTGTTCATTGAAAAATTGTCCAGTCTAATCTACTTAACATTTTTATCGACTCAAAAAATACAGTTTTGGAATACAAATAGATTATCATACAATTTATCCTTAGGGTTGTCAAGATGACTTAGTTTTGTTACGTACATGAATGTCTTGCACAACAATCTCCCTCAATTTTGGAGAAGATTACTTGTCACAAATAAATGCCTGATAACAAGACTAACCCTAGGCTAAAATAAAAGAAAATAAGATTCACCAAATTGCAAAAAACAACTTTTATACATTGTTGCAGTTACATACAGAATTGAATTACATAATCATTTGAATTTTTCATAGCCTCGTTTTTCTCTGATTAGATTATTGAGTCTGACTAGGCATTCAAGTTCTTCAACAATCTCAGTTCCTCTTAGAACTTCTACCAGCTTGAGCCATTCATTTAAGAAGTAACTGTCAAGATGGTTGATGATGAAGATAAATAATAATTTTTTTGTGAGGATTCTTTTTCTATAGTCCAATCTACCTATTGTGAAGATTTCAAAATAAAATCCATTTGCAATATTTTTTCTTGTCCAAATTAGTTTAATTTTGAAAATCATAATTAATTAAGTTGGTATCATGTATAATTTCTTAATTTTTTCTTGCACTTGACTGGGATTCCTCAATACAGTGTGCAACCATCTCCTCTGTCCTGGTAAACTACTATGAGCTGCTTTCTCCTATGTCTTGGTAAACTACTATCAGCTGCTTTCTGCTCGTAAATCACTGAGCTCATTTCTGGTGGTCTCTCCCAGGATGTCAGGAGCAGCTCTTATCGAGATTTAACTTGGTAACAAGGCTTTTTAGAAACTACTAGGGGGTTTGGAAGAGGGAATTAAAACTTCAAAATTATTTTGAAGCCGATTGGGGCACAAGACTACAATATTTGGCTTTTTATTTAGGGTAATAAAAATAATTAACAATACAAATTTGTTAGTGTCATCTCCCCATCTAATTTTAGCAATACTAAGTTATTAATGTCAGAACCCTATCTAGTTTCACCAGCTATAAAAAAATGACAAAATGACCTTACTCATATGGTATCTTTTTATCAATGTAGTTAAACTAGTGTTTGAGAATTAATAATAAACCTTCAAGTATGTTCCAAATAGTCATTCACCCCTTACCTTAAAGGTGTTATTATTTTTTATTGTCACTTACAATTTTCTTCATATTGTTTTCAAATGTATGATGTTATTATTTTTTGTTGGCACGTACAATTTTTTGATATTGTTTTCAAATGTTTAGTTATATGAATGAAAGATAAAAATAGAAATATATTGTGTACAAAATAATTCATAAATACAAGTAGGTAAAAAAGAACTCATATTATGGGTAGTGTAGTTTCTCAAGTAAAACTATGTACATGAAGTCATAAGTTTTGTTTCAACTAATTACACAAATTTCATTTGTGGATAAAAAATATATCTAAAAGTATAATTGATGTTTTATAAAAATAGGTAAAATAAATATCAACATTATTAATTACAATTTTCAAAATTAACAATGATATTATAATAATAATTCAAGAAATATTTATAAAACTATATGTTTAAAATCAATCAAGTGACTGATTTTTTTAAAAATACATAAAGTATATTATGTTCGTGTATGTTTTACTATGGTAGTTGAAATTTTTTGAAAAAAACTCACAAATATGTTGTCAATAAATTAAAGGTTGTTTTTAATTTATATAATAAGTCTTTTCTATTCTCCTAAGTACAATGTCTACGTCATTTATATGTTTTGAGTTGTTACACCAAGAAGATATCGTGATGAAAATGAAGATCTGCTGCTCATAAGACCGCAAGATAGCCTACTATTTCTAACCGCTACAAAAGGCTAAACGGGCATGTCGGATCGCCTAACTCGCTCAGGCTCACCATTTTACTTGTAAAAAAATAGCTCAGTTTGGGCCGAGTTAGAATCGGCACAACTCGTATTTATAGACGAAGTGAGCATGAGTTAAAGAATCTAGATTTGTAAATCGGCAAGGTTCGGCACGCAGCTCGTCGCGTGTTTTGACCCGGCTCAATTCGTTGAATTGCCTCGGCTCACCAACTCATATAACTCGCCAAGTTGACAACCAACTTGGAACGGCTCATGCAGCTCGACATGGCCCGCATGTAATTCCAAGGAAGCACAATATAATATCAATTCAGAATCCACCCCAATTACCATATTTTATTCATCTTTCCTTATTCCGATCCCCAAAATTTATTAATAAAAATGTAAGAATAAGGAATTATATGATGTCTTTTGTGGCTACTATTGACCTCATATATCATAATAAATATTTTTCTTTAATTTAGTAGCATAATTTAAACATCAACTTCAATCCAAAATAATTTTTAGTTTATAATATGAATAAAAGACAAAAGATAAATTAAAAAGATCATTAGTTTGAAATGAATAAAATCAGTTCGTACTAAAATTCCACATCCAAAACTTTTAGCTCATGAAATGGCGAAGGGAAAGAAAATTATTCATAAAAAAGTTTTAGAAATAATAATTGAATTTCTAATATATATTTGATTAATCCATCAATTCTTAATCATTTGATGTTCCTTGCTCAGTCAACAAACTACACATAAATATAATATTAATAATATTTAAATTGAAACATGAGTTTTTAACATTTTGCATGCTTTAGGTACCGATGGGATTAGATAAAAATTAACAACAAATACAGCCTAACTGGCCTAGGCTCTCCCCGCCCAAGGACAGCCGAGCTGAGTCCCACACGCGCCTATCTGCCAACAACAATTCTGCAAATCATTTAACTCGTCTATCTCTTTAAATTCGCGTGTCGTACACTAACTAACTTATCTTCATTCGGCGCGAACTCAGCACGGCTTGCGAAATTATACGTGCCGTTCACGACTCCTGAGTTAGCTAAACCAGCCCGCTAGCAAACCAGCATGGCTCATCCAGACCTCTTGTTTGGCCACTTCTACCGGCCACCATGCCAACTAGTTCTTAAAGAGATGTGAGAAATCATAGGCAAGCACTTTTTGTCATACAATCTTTTTTTTATGTTGATTTAAAGAACATATATTATTTACTATAAAGACACACATATATTCTATTTGATATTTCAGAAAATGACATCTTTTTTCATAATAGGTTTTTAATATCATAATCTTTAAATATACCATGCATTTAGTAATTTTTTTAGATTGCTTTATTAAGATTTCACGTAAAATTTATTAAATATTATATTCAATTTGTGTTATGCATATACAAGAATTGTGCCCTTGTAGTTGTTTTAATTTTTTTCTTATTCTTTTGTAAAAGAAAAATGAAAAATGGCTTTTGTCCAATATTTTGGTCTTTTTTCAGCTAACTTCATTATCAATTTAAATTGTTATTATTAGTTTAATTTCCTACTAGCATTTATTCATTTTTTTCCACCTAAACCTGCTTAGTCTGGTCAGAGAGTCTAATCTCCTTTTTCTTTGAAAACACTAAATAAAAAAGGGGTTAATTGACACAGAAAATTTCCTAAATAACTAATATTATTATAGTGTGTGCACATGATAACCAAAGTAGGTTTTGTGGCCTTTATACCTAATTGAGTGTATATTCATAAAAATCATGTGCTTAATTGAACGGATTCTGCAAATGTTCCAAATAATTCCCCTACTCCCTCACATTTGTATTAAATAAAAATATTAATATCAGACTATCCTCTCATCTCTCATTTCATTCTAATTTATACGTAGGCCTCACATTTACGGAATATACACACACCTTTTTTATCATTCAGCACCTTTAAACACAAGCAGTAACTCTAATAACACCATAAATAACTTATCTACAAATTTCTCTACAAAATGAAAGCAATCAGGGCTTTGCCAATACCTGATACGTATATCTCAATCGGTCGATTCGATGTAGGCATACTTATCTGCAAGAAACAAGTTAGAATTCATCATACCCATTTAAAAATCCAGAAAAATTGAATGAACCCCGAAATGGGTTTCACAAAAATTTGTCCATAAATATATGCACACACACGGTCACACGGAACTGTAGAGGGAGTAAAACCAAGCACGAGGCTAATTTCAGATTGAAAAATAAGTGAAAAATTAGATAGATATCGAGGAGAGAGGGAGATAGTCAGGATAGTTCGAGAGATGCACGGGAGAAGAAGAAAGACAGGTCGGGGGGTTTTATTTGGGCCAGGGTAGTTTATGAATTTTTCTAATTAAAACCTCCCTTTTTCTATTTTGTAAGAGATAATTTTTCCTTTCATAAATTAAAAATAACCCTACTCCATAGATTAGATATTGCAACCCTTTATCATGGCGTTGCAAAGAAAAGTGTAATAATAGCCTTCTAAGAAGATCTCTATCACAACTTTTCTTTTTTGATGTTGTGGTATAATCCAATGTGTTACCAAAATGACTTTTATATAAATATGATTTTTTTAATTTAACTAATTAATAATTATTTAGATATAACTTGGTGTGATTTGGATTTGAAGAAAATTATAACTTGGTTCATTTGGGACAAGACTCGGTATAGAGGTCAAGAATGCTCTTGGAGTCCTGGTGTTTGGCATACCCTGGTGGTTCCACGTTATGCATTTTTGGAATGGTTAATCTATTTAGGGCGTCTCCCAACTCAAGATAGACTAACCAGATTTGGTTTGACCGTGGATAGCTTTTGTTGTCTATGTGTAGGTGGCCTCGAGTCCCATGATCATCTTTTCATTAGCTCCTCTTATAGTAGTTTTGGGTTGCAGTCCATTTTCAGCAAATTAAAGATGACTCCTGACGGTTCCACCTGGGTGCAGCTCCTGGAATCTTGCCTTGCACTGAAGCATAAAGCGTTAAAATCCTTAACCCTCTGATGCCTTCAAATTTTTTGCTATCATACTTTGCGCAAGATGAACGCTCGAAGGTATGACAAAGGGACCTTTGGCCCTCACAAACTCTTTCAGGGGATCCTAGTGGATGTTAAGGCTCGCATTTCTTCATGCGTATGGTTTAAAAATTCAGATTATATAGGGCTCATTGCAGATTGGTAGTCCTAGTTTAGGTTCTTGCCTTGTGTTGTTTTGGCTTTCTATCCTCAATCTTTATTTAGATTGATTATAGATAGTGGTTTCTAGAAGCCTATGGTAGAACAAGGGTTAATCCATGTCCTTTTTGTCTAAATATACTCAACTTAGCAAAAAAAAATTAATAATTAAAATATTTATTTTTAAAAGTTAATAATAATAGTGTAGTGATTTACAATATTATATAAAGATTGGTTAAAAAATTATACTAATTAACAATTTCAAGTAATTAAATCATTCAACAAAACATAAAAGACAATCATATAAAAAGTTATTATAATTATACTAATTGAAATTTAAAAATGAATATATTAAAAATGACTCAAACACTAAATATTATACTTAGTTGAAGATTCAAGATGATTACATGGATAAAAAATTGACAAAATGGAGGAAACAAGGAGAAAAAATGGTCATAGTGGGTGAAATTGGGGCTACTGCAAACTTAAATGAAGACGTAGTAGAGTTTCAAATTTTTTTGGTTAAATTCAACCGCAAGGAATTGTACATTCACACGGAGAAATACGATGATATATATAGCTCAAAAATAATGGTCATCGATTGTATTTGTAAATACAACGCAATGAAATTGCAATTAAATTTAAATTCTGTGAGAAAAGAAATCATTGTTTCTCTCCTTTTTAACAAAAAATTCAAATACCGCCGGAGCTTTCCCGCTTTTTCCAAAATTTAATAACAACCATTTTCGGTTGAAATCATTTTTGAAATCTAAAAAAAAGCGTGCTTTCTGCTGCACTTGTTCCTCAAGTATTGATGAAACTATTGTATTTACAACTAATACCATGGTTTAAATACGACTGCTCCTAAATAAGACCGTCGTTGCTTATTTTTACATTTGACGGTACGACCGGAAAATTATGGTTGACCTACCTCACACTAAATTCGAGCAAATATCGCATACATGAAATTAATAAAAAGTTGAGGTATGAGAAGTTCTATGTTTGCACTAAAAGAAATACTATTTGAATTTTTAAAATAATTCACTAAGTTGTATAATTTTAAACATACAGTTTTCAAAATATTTTTTAAATTATTCTTATTATGATATTGATGTTAATTTCAAAAATCATAATCAATAAAGTTGGTATTTATTTTACCTATTTTTCGGAAACAACGATTGCACTTTTAGAGATATTTTTAATCAACAAATGAATGTGTGTAATTAGTTGGGAAAAATTCATGACCACGTATAAATAGTTTTACATGAGAAAGTATACCACACACATTCACATTATTTTTTATGTACTTATTTGTCTATTATTTTCTAGAAAGCATGTTTGAGTTTTTACCATTTATTCATCAATTGAAACATTTGAAAGCAATATCAGAAAACATCCACAAAAAATAATGGCACCTTTAAATTAAGGTGGATTGACTAATTGCAACATATCACACTAGTTTTACTATATTGATTTAATTGGATTAGCATATAAGTAAGGTCATTTTGTCATTTTTTATAGATTAAAAATTTTGTTTTTATAGGTGGGTCATACTTGATGGGCACATGAAATTAAAAATTTTGTATTATTAAGACGAGATGGGTTGATGACACTAATAATTTAGTATTGTTAAATTTTTTTTGGTTACCAAAGCCCAATCTTGTATTCTTTTGGTCCAATCATCTTAAAAACGATTTCCAAATTTTATTTTCCTCCTTCAAACCCTAGTATTTCTTATAAACACACACACATCTAAATAGCCACAAAATGAAGTCACCACATTTTGTTGTGGACCATTAATATAATTTAGTACTCATTTCTTTGTTCCTAGTTATTCTTTTGATTAATCCTTTGTTCACAAATAATGATGTTCAAACCTAAAACCAAATCCACAGTCACAAAACCCAGTTTAAAGGAGATAGAAGCTGATGACGCCTTGTTGCTTCTGCAGAAGGCTGTCATCCATGAGAGGCCACCAGATAAGGGGATTTGCAGAAAAAGTAAAAAAAAAAATTAAGTCTGCCTAACCAATGTCCAGTGAGTGGCGAGGAAAAGGAGAATGACAAGCCGCTGATAGTTTATCAGACAAGTAGAAGGCGGCCCCTCAGTAGATTGAGGAATCCCAATCAAGTGTAAGAAAGAAGGGTTAATACCTCATCTTAACTTACATCTGGGTCATGACAATGTCTAATCAAGAAGTGGATATGAAATTTCATTCTTCTTAGATTTTAGTAATTTATCACTCATTTGTTATGAAATAACATCTTTCCTTTTTTGTCAATTATCTAAAATCCCTTTTCATATACATGAAATTGATTCTTAAATATCTAATGTGCATAAGGGATTTTATATTTTTACAAGTGAAGACATTTACATAATAATTAAAAGATAATGGGTTCTATTTAATTATATTAGTGTGGGGATGTGTATATGTATATAATAGAGGATTATTAAGACTTTAATGGGCTCCTATGTACTCTAATTTTATATACAAGACCAATTGTATTATTGGTTAGATTTTAATTCACATTTAATTAATTTTATCATTTTACAAGAAAATATTATTTAATTCCTATCATATCTTCTACAGTAGGTGATTTATTTTTTGATTGATAAAATTTATTAATAAAATCATATGTATTAAATTCTATGAAAGAATACTTGAAAAGATTTAAAACTAGAATGACCTTTGATGATGAAGATGAACATTAATTTTTTCGTGGGAATTCTTTTTATTTAGCTCAATCTACCAATTGTGAAGATTTCAAATAAAATTAGTGTACAATATTTTTGTTCTTATCCAAATTAGTTTAATTTTCAAAATCCTAATCATTTAAGTTGGTATTTATTTTACCTACTTTTATAAAACATCACTTGTACTTGAGATATATTTTTATGGACAAATTAACACTACAAGGAAAACCGGCTCACACAACGGTTTTTGCCCATTATCTGATACCCTGAAAAACCGTTGACTATTGAGCCGCCGTCTCTTACATGGATCAGACAACCGGAAAAAACTGTTGTGTGAATGAGCACAGACAACGACCAGAGTAGTAAACGTGTTGTATTACATCCAGAATAGACAACGCATTCTTGTAACTTATATTGTAAACATCTGTATTAGTCAAGTGTTCTGGAAACGGTTGTGTAGTGTGTCCATAATAATATAAGAACAAAACAAGTAATACAACTCTTATTGTCCTCACAAATGAATTAAATAGCTCTTGTAGTAAAATTCTACAGACAACACTTGCATTTTGTTTTGTGTTATAGGAACTCTTCTCATACAAGATTTGTCGTGTTTCTTGTATTGTGTGATTTAGTTTCACACTTGTCTTTTAGTTTACAATGTGTTGAGTTAGTGTTTAAGACATGATTCTTTTTATAACAAATGGTGTTGTCTGAACATAATTAGTTTTATAGAGAAGGGTTTTTTATTCAGTTTGGTATTGTGCGAAAGTCAATATAACAAGCTTTTAGTTTTTGAAATTATTGTGTGAAACAAAATATAACAATTTTTTAACTGGATAACTTACGGGTTAAAATCCCCTCAGACAATGGTTTCCAAATGCAAAGCAAATAAAGCAACATTGTAAAATTAATATGCCATCAAATTTAAAATCCAAAGAAAAACCATTGAGATTACAACCAAGTCATCACCATTACACTAGCAAACAACCAACCCTCCATTACTCCAGCAATCAACCAACCATCCATTACACCATTTCAACTAAAAACCAACTAAGTATAACCAAGTTCTATCTTAAGAAAAATAAGACCATTCGAGTACATGTACTTCGGGACTCTATATTGCTTGTTAAAACATATAAAAATGAAAAATCTGAGTTAACTTTCTTTAGAAATTCAGGTGACATTTACATGTGCAAACACACATGACGCTTTCTCTATTATACGCACTAATATGCCAACTATAAATACCTTTTTTGCTCAACTATATCCAACTATATTTTCCAATGAATTTTTAGCTTTTGAATCCCCTGTAATAGGTTCATATCATCCATAAATTTTGATTCCCATGGCTTGAAGATTAATAATTGATTTTTCTGTGGTTGGCAGTTGTCCAAGACATTCTCGTGGTCTTTGCTCTCGGGTCTTGTTTTGTCCTACAAATTCCAATAGAGAAACAAAAACATTAAGCTCCTCGTGACTAAAACTTCCTCTCTTCATAAATTCAATTCCATGTATCAATTTATGCAAATAATAAAATACTTCAGGTTTAATTTAAAACAAAAAGTTCAAACCTAATGATCACTTTTACAAACTCCATTTTCTTCTAGCAGTTATCTTTGTACAGTTCACACAAGAATCTTCAATACACTCTTCAACGATACCAACTTGGCAATCTTTGGTTAGTCAAGTTCAACCTGCAAAAAAAGTATATGTTGTTGATACATGAGAGTTGTGTAAGCTTCTATTTTATTTTGTATTCACACAAGACAATTAATAAAGACCTCCACCAAATCACAAGATTCGACCACACCTTCTAACCCATCACTCACATCTTGTCTTCTATGTTCCTGGTGTGGATGTTGGCTTCCAACAAGTATCATCCTTTCTATTGAGACAATACCCCTACAACAGTTGCAACTCTAGATAACTTATTTCCTCCTCTAGCAACAATCTATACATGGGCTTGGTTAAACATATCAACAAAGTTTATATAATCTCTCCGCATCCCATTCAAACTTGTTTACCAGGTACTACAAACAACCAATAGTTTGATAAAAATAGAAAAAAGTTAAGATACATGCATTCTTGAATCATAGTACTTGCAAAACCAATAATTTCTTAAATCAATCATATAACTTTGTTTAGAATAGACAGCATGAAAATTTATTTAATCTGAAGCAAAAAATATTAATTAAAAGGAATAAAATCAAGATAAGAACAAATCATATATTAAAAGCATCCAAAAATCAAGAATCTATTAAAACAAAATATGTGAATTGAGCAATCATATAACTAAAATTTATCCAGCAGCTAAGAAAACATACATACACCGATAAGAGTGAGCAATCAAAAATTAATTAATATCATAGGACCACCTGCAAAATGGATGAAATAAAAATTGCAGTATAAAATTACATGACATAACAAATTAGTAGGTTTTTAATACTAATACATTAATTGAACATATGAGCTCCTTTAATAATATATGAAAAGAATATAAAACCCAAGGCAATGAAAATAAAATCATTTAAAAAAGAAATAAGACAAGTGTATACCTTTAACCCAAAAATCGAACTAGGGTTTGCGTTTGAAATCGAGCTTTTGAATAACTCGAGTTAGGGGTTAGTTTCTAAGATTTGAATTGGGGTTTGGGTTTGGATTTAGAGAGGTGAGAGGTTAGAGTAAATTGAGGTGTTAAAAATTAGGTTTTAATTACACAGATGGTGTGATGGAAAGAGAGGCCGCATAGGAAGTTCAAAGAGAGAGAACATGAGAGAAAGGGAGTTACAGCTTAGAGAGGGAGATGGACTACCATGTAAAGGGGAAATGAGTGAACAAAAGATGGGGAGATAGAGAGAGAGAGAGAGATCCATGAGAAGGGGGAGTTGGGACAGAAAGAATGGGGAGATGGAGAGAGAGAGTCAGTGATGAGAAGGGAGAGTTGGGAGAGAGAGAACAGGGAAAATAGACGGGTGAGAGCAGAGACCGATGAGAAGGAGATATAAACGGGGTTAACAAAATGGGGGGAGATATAAGGGGGAAATAAAATTTTCACTTGGGGGCAAACTAAAAATAGAGGAGATGGAATGAAAAAATGGCCTAAAAAGTGAAATTTGGGTGAAGGGGGAAATGAAAATTTAAACAAGGGGAAAATGAAAAAGTGGGGTTTAAGGTGAAATAGGGGTAAATAGATATTTTTTTATTTATACGTATTATTTTATAATTTTTTTAATTTTACTTTATTTTATAAGAAGATAATCAAAATTAATATATTTTAACATCCGTATGGTTGGATCGTCGAAAAATTTATTTAAATAATCATTTTGTTAATGAGGAACGTGTCTAGTTTGAGAAAGTAGTACTTCAACTAGAATCTTCTTGTAAAGTTATGCAAGATATTTTTTTGAATTTATAAATTATTACATAAAATTTTAGATTACATATTAATGTAATAAAATTCAATCTAACATTTTCATTAATTTATAATTCACTTAAACAAATATATATTAATATCCATATGGTTGGATATTAGAAAACAATCATTTTAAAAAAATATTTTGTTAAGCAGGAACGAAATCCATTTTAGGAACTACCACTTTCACTACATTTTCGTTATAATTTCAAGCAAGATATATTTGAAAATTTAAAATATTTTTTAAGTGAATAAAATCAATATATATTAACATCAACAGTTTAAGGAATATATATTAACAAAGTCAATAAAATATATGGCATTAAAAATAATTGTCTGAAATTTAAAATGTGTTGTCTTAACAAAAGTCATACAACAGTTTTTAATATAAAACAATTGTGGGATGTAATATCAACCAAATAAATAGTTCCAAATTCATACAACGGTTTATAACCAAAAAAGGTTATTTAAAAACAATGTCAATAACAGTTTCCAAGAAAAAAACCGTTGTTGAATCACACAACGGTATTTTTAAAAAGCCTGTTGTACATAGTTTATACGACAACGTCTGAGAAAAATCATTTTAAAAAATTAATCCTGTAAATCGGGAACGAGTCTCGTTGTCGGGAGGGGTACTTTTACCAGATGTTTCTAATCATGGCATGCAAAATGAATTTCAAATTTTTTAATAATTTGTTCTTATGACTAAAATCTATATATCTTAACATCCGTACGGTTGGATCGTCAAAAAATCATTTTAAAAAATTAATCCTGTAAATCGGGAACGAGTCTCGTTGTCGGGAGGGGTACTTTTACCAGATTTTTCTAATCCTGGCATGCAAATGAATTTCAAATTTTTTAATAATTTTTTCTTATGACTAAAATCGATATATCCTAACATCCGTACGGTTGGATCGTCAAAAAATCCTTTTAAAAAATTAATCCTGTAAATCGGGAACGAGTCTTGTTGTCGGGAGGGGTACTTTTACCAGATTTTTCTAATCCTGACATTCGAGATGAATTTCAAATTTTTTAATACTTTTTTCATGTGACTAAAATGAGTATTTCTTAACATCCGTACGGTTGGATCGTCGAAAAATCATTTTAAAAAATTAATCCTGTAAATCGGGAACGAGTCTCGTTGTCGGGAGGGGTAGTTTTACCAGATTTTTCTAATCCTGGCATGCAAAATGAATTTCAAATTTTTTAATAATTTTTTCTTATGACTAAAATCGATATATCCTAACACCCGTATGGTTGGATCATCGAAAAATCATTTTAAAAAATTAATCCTGTAAATCGGGAACGAGTCTCGTTATCGGGAGGGGTACTTTTACCAGATTTTTCTAATCCTGGCATGCAAAATGAATTTCAAATTTTTTAATACTTTTTTCATGTGAATAAAATGAGTATATCTTAACATCTGTACGGTTGGATCGTCGAAAAATCATTTTAAAAAATTAATCCTGTAAATCGGGAACGAGTCTCGTTGTTGGGAGGGGTACTTTTACCAAATTTTTCTAATCCTGGCATGCAAAATGAATTTCAAATTTTTTAATAATTTGTTCTTATGACTAAAATCGATATATCTTAACATCCGTACGGTTGGATCGTCGAAAAATCATTTTAAAAAATTAATCCTGTAAATCGGGAACGAGTCTCGTTGTCGGGAGGGGTACTTTTACCAGATTTTTCTAATCCTGACATGCAAAATGAATTTCAAATTTTTTAATAATTTTTTCTTATGACTAAAATCGATATATCCTAACATCCGTACGGTTGGATCGTCGAAAAATCATTTTAAAAAATTAATCATGTAAATCGGGAACGAGTCTCGTTGTCGGGAGGGGTACTTTTACCAGATTTTTCTAATCCTGACATGCAAAATGAATTTCAAATTTTTTAATAATTTTTTTTTATGACTAAAATCGATATATCCTAACATCCGTACGGTTTGATCGTTGAAAAATCATTTTAAAAAATTAATCCTGTAAATCGGGAACGAGTCTCGTTGTCGGGAGGGGTACTTTTACCAGATTTTTCTAATCCTGACATGCAAAATGAATTTCAAATTTTTTAATAATTTTTTTTATGACTAAAATCGATATATCCTAACATCCATATGGTTGGATCGTCGAAAAATTATTTTAAAAAATTAATCCTGTAAATCGGGAACGAGTCTCGTTGTCGGGAGGGGTACTTTTACCAGATTTTTCTAATCATGGCATGCAAAATGAATTTCAAAATTTTTAATAATTTTTTCTTATGACTAAAATCAATATATCCTAACATCCGTACGGTTCGATCGTCGAAAAATCATTTTAAAAAATTAATCCTGTAAATCGGGAACGAGTCTCGTTGTCGGGAGGGGTACTTTTACCAAATTTTTCTAATCCTGGCATGCAAAATGAATTTCAAATTTTTTAATAATTTATTCTTATAACTAAAATCGATATATCTTAACATTCGTACGGTTGGATCATCGAAAAATCATTTAAAAAAATTAATCCTGTAAATCGGGAACAAGTCTCGTTGTTGGGAGGGGTAATTTTACCAAATTTTTCTAATCCTGGCATGCAAAATGAATTTCAAATTTTTTAATAATTTGTTCTTATGACTAAAATCGATATTTCTTAACATCCGTACGGTTGGATCATCGAAAAAATCATTTTAAAAAATTAATCTTGTAAATCGGGAACGAGTCTCGTTGTCGGGAGGGGTACTTTTACCAAATTTTTCTAATCCTGGCATGCAAAATGAATTTCAAATTTTTTAATAATTTGTTATTATGACTAAAATCGATATATCTTAACATCCGTACGGTTGGATCGTCGAAAAATCATTTTAAAAAATTAATCCTGTAAATCGGGAACGAGTCTCGTTGTCGGGAGGGGTACTTTTACCAGATTTTTCTAATCCTGACATGCAAAATGAATTTCAAATTTTTTAATAATTTTTTCTTATGACTAAAATCGATATATCCTAAAATCCGTACGGTTGGATCGTCAAAAAATCATTTTAAAAAATTAATCCTGTAAATCGAGAACGAGTCTCGTTGTCGGGAGGGGTACTTTTACCAGATTTTTCTAACCCTGACATGCAAAATGAATTTCAAATTTTTTAATAATTTTTTCTTATGACTAAAATCGATATATCCTAACATCCGTACGGTTGGATCGTTGAAAAATCATTTTAAAAAATTAATCCTGTAAATCGGGAACGAGTCTCGTTGTCGGGAGGGGTACTTTTACCAGATTTTTCTAATCCTGACATGCAAAATGAATTTCAAATTTTTTAATAATTTTTTCTTATGACTAAAATCGATATATCCTAACATCCGTATGGTTGGATCGTCGAAAAATTATTTTGAAAAATTAATCCTGTAAATCGGGAACGAGTCTCGTTGTCGGGAGGGGTACTTTTACCAGATTTTTCTAATCATGGCATGCAAAATGAATTTCAAATTTTTTAATAATTTTTTATTATGACTAAAATCAATATATCCTAACATCCGTATGGTTCGATCGTCGAAAAAATCATTTTAAAAAATTAATCCTGTAAATCGGGAACGAGTCTCGTTGACGGGAGGGGTACTTTTACCAGATTTTTCTAATCCTGGCATGCAAAATGAATTTCAAATTTTTTAATAATTTATTCTTATAACTAAAATCGATATATCTTAACATTCGTACAGTTGGTTCGTCGAAAAATAATTTTAAAAAATTAATCCTGTAAATCGGGAACAAGTCTCGTTGTTGGGAGGGGTACTTTTACCAAATTTTTCTAATCCTGGCATGCAAAATGAATTTCAATTTTTTTAATAATTTGTTCTTATGACTAAAATCGATATATCTTAACATCTGTACGGTTGGATCGTCGAAAAATCATTTTAAAAAATTAATCCTGTAAATCGGGAACGAGTCTCGTTGTCGGGAGGGGTACTTTTACCAAATTTTTCTAATCCTGGCATGCAAAATGAATTTCAAATTTTTTAATAATTTGTTCTTATGACTAAAATCGATATATCCTAACATCCGTACGGTTGGATCGTCAAAAAAATCATTTTAAAAAATTAATCCTGTAAATCGGGAACGAGTCTCGTTGTCGGGAGGGGTACTTTTACCAGATTTTTCTAATCCTGACATGCAAAATGAATTTCAAAATTTTTAATAATTTTTTCTTATGACTAAAATCGATATATCCTAACATCCGTACGGTTGGATCGTCAAAAAATCATTTAAAAAAATTAATCCTGTAAATCGGGAACTAGTCTCGTTGTCGGGAGGGGTACTTTTACCAGATTTTTCTAATCCTGACATGCAAAATGAATTTCAAATTTTTAATAATTTTTTCTTATGACTAAAATCGATATATCCTAACATCCGTACGGTTGGATCGTTGAAAAATCATTTTAAAAAATTAATCCTGTAAATCGGGAACGAGTCTCGTTGTCGGGAGGGGTACTTTTACCAGATTTTTCTAATCCTGACATGCAAAATGAATTTCAAATTTTTTAATAATTTTTTTTATGACTAAAATCGATATATCCTAACATCCATACGGTTGGATCGTCGAAAAATTATTTTAAAAAATTAATCCTGTAAATCGGGAACGAGTCTCGTTGTCGGGAGGGGTACTTTTACCAGATTTTTCTAATCATGGCATGCAAAATGAATTTCAAATTTTTTAATAATTTTTTCTTATGACTAAAATCAATATATCCTAACATCCGTACGGTTCGATCGTCGAAAAATCATTTTAAAATATTAATCCTGTAAATCGGGAACGAGTCTCGTTGTCGGGAGGGGTACTTTTACCAAATTTTTCTAATCCTGGCATGCAAAATGAATTTCAAATTTTTTAATAATTTATTCTTATAACTAAAATCGATATATCTTAACATTCGTACGGTTGGATCATCGAAAAATCATTTAAAAAAATTAATCCTGTAAATCGGGAACAAGTCTCGTTGTTGGGAGGGGTAATTTTACCAAATTTTTCTAATCCTGGCATGCAAAATGAATTTCAAATTTTTTAATAATTTGTTCTTATGACTAAAATCGATATTTCTTAACATCCGTACGGTTGGATCATCGAAAAATCATTTTAAAAAATTAATCTTGTAAATCGGGAACGAGTCTCGTTGTCGGGAGGGGTACTTTTACCAAATTTTTCTAATCCTGGCATGCAAAATGAATTTCAAATTTTTTAATAATTTGTTATTATGACTAAAATCGATATATCTTAACATCCGTACGGTTGGATCGTCGAAAAATCATTTTAAAAAATTAATCCTGTAAATCGGGAACGAGTCTCGTTGTCGGGAGGGGTACTTTTACCAGATTTTTCTAATCCTGACATGCAAAATGAATTTCAAATTTTTTAATAATTTTTTCTTATGACTAAAATCGATATATCCTAAAATCCGTACGGTTGGATCGTCAAAAAATCATTTTAAAAAATTAATCCTGTAAATCGAGAACGAGTCTCGTTGTCGGGAGGGGTACTTTTACCAGATTTTTCTAACCCTGACATGCAAAATGAATTTCAAATTTTTTAATAATTTTTTCTTATGACTAAAATCGATATATCCTAACATCCGTACGGTTGGATCGTTGAAAAATCATTTTAAAAAATTAATCCTGTAAATCGGGAACGAGTCTCGTTGTCGGGAGGGGTACTTTTACCAGATTTTTCTAATCCTGACATGCAAAATGAATTTCAAATTTTTTAATAATTTTTTCTTATGACTAAAATCGATATATCCTAACATCCGTATGGTTGGATCGTCGAAAAATTATTTTGAAAAATTAATCCTGTAAATCGGGAACGAGTCTCGTTGTCGGGAGGGGTACTTTTACCAGATTTTTCTAATCATGGCATGCAAAATGAATTTCAAATTTTTTAATAATTTTTTATTATGACTAAAATCAATATATCCTAACATCCGTATGGTTCGATCGTCGAAAAATCATTTTAAAAAATTAATCCTGTAAATCGGGAGAGTCTCGTTGACGGGAGGGGTACTTTTACCAGATTTTTCTAATCCTGGCATGCAAAATGAATTTCAAATTTTTTAATAATTTATTCTTATAACTAAAATCGATATATCTTAACATTCGTACAGTTGGTTCGTCGAAAAATAATTTTAAAAAATTAATCCTGTAAATCGGGAACAAGTCTCGTTGTTGGGAGGGGTACTTTTACCAAATTTTTCTAATCCTGGCATGCAAAATGAATTTCAAATTTTTTAATAATTTGTTCTTATGACTAAAATCGATATATCTTAACATCTGTACGGCTGGATCGTCGAAAAATCATTTTAAAAAATTAATCCTGTAAATCGGGAACGAGTCTCGTTGTCGGGAGGGGTACTTTTACCAAATTTTTCTAATCCTGGCATGCAAAATGAATTTCAAATTTTTTAATAATTTGTTCTTATGACTAAAATCGATATATCCTAACATCCGTACGGTTGGATCGTCAAAAAATCATTTTAAAAAATTAATCCTGTAAATCGGGAACGAGTCTCGTTGTCGGGAGGGGTACTTTTACCAGATTTTTCTAATCCTGACATGCAAAATGAATTTCAAACTTTTTAATAATTTTTTCTTATGACTAAAATCGATATATCCTAACATCCGTACGGTTGGATCGTCAAAAAATCATTTTAAAAAATTAATCCTGTAAATCGGGAACGAGTCTCGTTGTCGGGAGGGGTACTTTTACCAGATTTTTCTAATCCTGACATGCAAAATGAATTTCAAATTTTTTAATAATTTTTTCTTATGACTAAAATCGATATATCCTAACATCCGTACGGTTGGATCGTTGAAAAATCATTTTAAAAAATTAATCCTGTAAATCGGGAACGAGTCTCGTTGTCGGGAGGGGTACTTTTACCAGATTTTTCTAATCCTGACATGCAAAATGAATTTCAAATTTTTTTAATAATTTTTTCTTATGACTAAAATCGATATATCCTAACATCCGTACGGTTGGATCGTCAAAAAATTATTTTAAAAAATTAATCCTGTAAATCGGGAACGAGTCTCGTTGTCGGGAGGGGTACTTTTACCAGATTTTTCTAATCATGGCATGCAAAATGAATTTCAAATTTTTTAATAATTTTTTCTTATGACTAAAATCAATATATCCTAACATCCGTACGGTTCGATCATCGAAAAATCATTTTAAAAAATTAATCCTGTAAATCAGGAACGAGTCTCGTTGTCGGGAGGGGTACTTTTACCAAATTTTTCTAATCCTGGCATGCAAAATGAATTTCAAATTTTTTAATAATTTATTCTTATAACTAAAATCAATATATCTTAACATTCGTACGGTTGGATCGTCGAAAAATCATTTTAAAAAATTAATCATGTAAATCGGGAACGAGTCTCATTGTTGGGAGGTGTACTTTTACCAAATTTTTCTAATCCTGGCATGCAAAATGAATTTCAAATTTTTTAATAATTTGTTCTTATGACTAAAATCGATATATCTTAACATCCGTATGGTTGGATCGTCGAAAAATCATTTTAAAATATTAATCCTGTAAATCGGGAACGAGTCTCGTTGTTGGGAGGGGTACTTTTACCAGATTTTTCTAATCCTGACATTCGAGATGAATTTCAAAATTTTTAATACTTTTTTCATGAAACTAAAATGAGTATTTCTTAACATCCGTACGGTTGGATCCTCTAAAAAATCATTAAAAAAAATTATCTTTTTCATTAGGTATGAAAAAAATCTAGTACGAGGCAACACCCAACGGTTTTTTATGAAAAATTATTGTCTGAAATAAATTGTGACAACAGTTTTTTTGAAAAAAACCGTTGTCTTAGATGATCAACTTTTTTAAATCTTACGGCTGATATTAAATCTACTTTTAATCAGCGGCTCTAATTACACCAACTCAACAATCCAAGTGAATGTTTTTTCCCCAATCACATGGTGCCACCTCATCACAAGCAACACTTCAGAAATTTCAAGAATCAGACTTACAGACAACGGTTTTTTATGAAAAAAGGTTGTCTTAGATGAACATTGACAACATTTATTTGAACAAAAGCTGTTGTGTAAGCGTAGCAGCGTTTTTTAATCTAATGGCTGATAATAAATATACATTCACTCAACTACTCTTATTACACCAACTCAGCAATCCAAGTGAATGTTTTTTCACCAATCACATGGTGCCACCTCATCACAAACAAGTGTGAAAAAATCTTTTAAAAAATTTATCTTGTTCATCGGGAATGAATCCCGTGTTGGGAAGAAGTGCTTTTACCAGATTTTTCTAATCCTGACATTCGAGATGAATTTGAAATTTTTTAATACTTCTTTCATGTGACTAAAATAAGTATATCTTAACATCCATACGGTTGGATCGTTGAAAAAATCATTTAAAAAAATTATCTTGTTCATCGGGAACGAGTCTCGTTGTCGGGAGGGGTACTTTTACCAGATTTTTCTAATCCTGACATGCAAAATGAATTTCAAATTTTTTAATAATTTGTTCTTATGACTAAAATCGATATTTCTTAACATCCGTACGGTTGGATCATCGAAAAATCATTTTAAAAAATTAATCTTGTAAATCGGGAACGAGTCTCGTTGTCGGGAGGGGTACTTTTACCAAATTTTTCTAATCCTGACATGCAAAATGAATTTCAAATTTTTTAATAATTTTTTCTTATGACTAAAATCGATATATCCTAAAATCCGTACGGTTGGATCGTCAAAAAATCATTTTAAAAAATTAATCCTGTAAATCGAGAACGAGTCTCGTTGTCGGGAGGGGTACTTTTACCAGATTTTTCTAACCCTGACATGCAAAATGAATTTCAAATTTTTTAATAATTTTTTCTTATGACTAAAATCGATATATCCTAACATCCGTATGGTTGGATCGTTGAAAAATCATTTTAAAAAATTAATCCTGTAAATCGGGAACGAGTCTCGTTGTCGGGAGGGGTACTTTTACCAGATTTTTCTAATCCTGACATGCAAAATGAATTTCAAATTTTTTAATAATTTTTTCTTATGACTAAAATCGATATATCCTAACATCCGTATGGTTGGATCGTCGAAAAATTATTTTGAAAAATTAATCCTGTAAATCGGGAACGAGTCTCGTTGTCGGGAGGGGTACTTTTACCAGATTTTTCTAATCATGGCATGCAAAATGAATTTCAAATTTTTTAATAATTTTTTATTATGACTAAAATCAATATATCCTAACATCCGTATGGTTCGATCGTCGAAAAATCATTTTAAAAAATTAATCCTGTAAATCGGGAACGAGTCTCGTTGACGGGAGGGGTACTTTTACCAGATTTTTCTAATCCTGGCATGCAAAATGAATTTCAAATTTTTTAATAATTTATTCTTATAACTAAAATCGATATATCTTAACATTCGTACAGTTGGTTCGTCGAAAAATAATTTTAAAAAATTAATCTTGTAAATCGGGAACAAGTCTCGTTGTTGGGAGGGGTACTTTTACCAAATTTTTCTAATCCTGGCATGCAAAATGAATTTCAAATTTTTTAATAATTTGTTCTTATGACTAAAATCGATATATCTTAACATCTGTACGGCTGGATCGTCGAAAAATCATTTTAAAAAATTAATCCTGTAAATCGGGAACGAGTCTCGTTGTCGGGAGGGGTACTTTTACCAAATTTTTCTAATCCTGGCATGCAAAATGAATTTCAAATTTTTTAATAATTTGTTCTTATGACTAAAATCGATATATCCTAACATCCGTACGGTTGGATCGTCAAAAAATCATTTTAAAAAATTAATCCTGTAAATCGGGAACGAGTCTCGTTGTCGGGAGGGGTACTTTTACCAGATTTTTCTAATCCTGACATGCAAAATGAATTTCAAACTTTTTAATAATTTTTTCTTATGACTAAAATCGATATATCCTAACATCCGTACGGTTGGATCGTCAAAAAATCATTTTAAAAAATTAATCTTGTAAATCGGGAACGAGTCTCGTTGTCGGGAGGGGTACTTTTACCAGATTTTTCTAATCCTGACATGCAAAATGAATTTCAAATTTTTTAATAATTTTTTCTTATGACTAAAATCGATATATCCTAACATCCGTACGGTTGGATCGTTGAAAAATCATTTTAAAAAATTAATCCTGTAAATCGGGAACGAGTCTCGTTGTCGGGAGGGGTACTTTTACCAGATTTTTCTAATCCTGACATGCAAAATGAATTTCAAATTTTTTTAATAATTTTTTCTTATGACTAAAATCGATATATCCTAACATCCGTACGGTTGGATCGTCAAAAAATTATTTTAAAAAATTAATCCTGTAAATCGGGAACGAGTCTCGTTGTCGGGAGGGGTACTTTTACCAGATTTTTCTAATCATGGCATGCAAAATGAATTTCAAATTTTTTAATAATTTTTTCTTATGACTAAAATCAATATATCCTAACATCCGTACGGTTCGATCATCGAAAAATCATTTTAAAAAATTAATCCTGTAAATCAGGAACGAGTCTCGTTGTCGGGAGGGGTACTTTTACCAAATTTTTCTAATCCTGGCATGCAAAATGAATTTCAAATTTTTTAATAATTTATTCTTATAACTAAAATCAATATATCTTAACATTCGTACGGTTGGATCGTCGAAAAATCATTTTAAAAAATTAATCATGTAAATCGGGAACGAGTCTCATTGTTGGGAGGTGTACTTTTACCAAATTTTTCTAATCCTGGCATGCAAAATGAATTTCAAATTTTTTAATAATTTGTTCTTATGACTAAAATCGATATATCTTAACATCCGTATGGTTGGATCGTCGAAAAATCATTTTAAAATATTAATCCTGTAAATCGGGAACGAGTCTCGTTGTTGGGAGGGGTACTTTTACCAGATTTTTCTAATCCTGACATTCGAGATGAATTTCAAAATTTTTAATACTTTTTTCATGAAACTAAAATGAGTATTTCTTAACATCCGTACGGTTGGATCCTCTAAAAAATCATTAAAAAAAATTATCTTTTTCATTAGGTATGAAAAAAATCTAGTACGAGGCAACACCCAACGGTTTTTTATGAAAAATTATTGTCTGAAATAAATTGTGACAACAGTTTTTTTGAAAAAAACCGTTGTCTTAGATGATCAACTTTTTTAAATCTTACGGCTGATATTAAATCTACTTTTAATCAGCGGCTCTAATTACACCAACTCAACAATCCAAGTGAATGTTTTTTCCCCAATCACATGGTGCCACCTCATCACAAGCAACACTTCAGAAATTTCAAGAATCAGACTTACAGACAACGGTTTTTTATGAAAAAAGGTTGTCTTAGATGATCATTGACAACATTTATTTGAACAAAAGCTGTTGTGTAAGCGTAGCAGCGTTTTTTAATCTAATGGCTGATAATAAATATACATTCACTCAACTACTCTTATTACACCAACTCAGCAATCCAAGTGAATGTTTTTTCACCAATCACATGGTGCCACCTCATCACAAACAAGTGTGAAAAAATCTTTTAAAAAATTTATCTTGTTCATCGGGAATGAATCCCGTGTTGGGAAGAAGTGCTTTTACCAGATTTTTCTAATCCTGACATTCGAGATGAATTTGAAATTTTTTAATACTTCTTTCATGTGACTAAAATAAGTATATCTTAACATCCATACGGTTGGATCGTTGAAAAAATCATTTAAAAAAATTATCTTGTTCATCGGGAACGAATTTCATGTTGGGAAGTAGTGCTTTTACCAGATTTTTCTAAACCAGACATTCGAGATGAATTTGAAATTTTTTAATACTTTTTTCATGTGACTAAAATAAGTATATCTTCACATCCGTACGGTTGGATCGTCAAAAAAATCATTTAAAAAATTTATCTTGTTCATCGAGAACGAATCCCGTGTTGGGAAGTAGTGCTTTTACCAGATTTTTCTAATCTTGACATTCGAGATGAATTTGAAATTTTTTAATACTTTTTTCATGTGACTAAAATAAGTATTTCTTAACATCCGTACGGTTGGATCATCTAAAAAATCATTTTAAAAATTTATCTCTTTAATCGGGTATGGAAAAAAATCTAGTACGAGGCAACATCCAACGGTTTTCTATGAAAAAGTCTTGTCTGAAATAAATAGTGACAACAGTTTTTTTGAAAAAAAACCGTTGTTTTAGATGATTAACTTTTTTAAATCCTACGGCTGATATTAAATCTACTTTTAATCAACGGCTCTAATTACACCAACTCAACAATCCAAGTGAATGTTTTTTCACCAATCACATGGTGCCACCTCATCACAAGCAATGCTTCAGAAATTTCAAGAATCAGACTTACAGACAACGGTTTTCTATGAAAAAAGGTTGTCTTAGATGAACATTGACAACATTTATTTGAACAAAAGCTGTTGTGTAAGCGTAACAGCGTTTTTTAATATAATGGCTGATATTAAATATACTTTCAATCAACTGCTCTTATTACACCAACTCAGCAATCCAAGTAAATGTTTTTTCACCAATCACATGGTGCCACCTCATCTCCTCTTAATGAACGTCTCTCATTATACCAGCTCACCAATACAAGTGACAATGGTTTTATGAGCAAAACGCTTGTGTGATGTCGTGACATACAACAGAATAAAAACACTTGTATGTCAAGTGATATTTAGACAACACAATGGAAGTACGTTGTTTGATTCCAGCTTAACTAATCCATTGAGAAAACACTTGTCTCATTCCAACAACGGTGTTTCATAACGTTGTCTCCATTACTTTCAGACAATGCAAAATTAAACTGTTGTACAAACTACCTCATTTGCACAACATATCTTTAGAAAGGCTTGTCTGTGTCGATTACCTAGACAATAGTTTTTAAAGCATTGTAGGAATGATGAAATCTTTTTATTTAAACAACACCTTATCTCATAAAACGGTTGTCTGATACGATATGCTAGACAACAGTTTTAAACCTATTGTAGTAAAGGGATTCACACAACACCTGTTTTCTGGTTTTTAAAAAACTGTTGTGTAAAATTTCTGGGCAACACTTTTTTGGTCAAGCGTTGTCTGATGGGTGTTGTCTGATGACATTTTTCTTGTAGTGTAACTTTGGGTAATTATTGGGAAAAAATTAATGCTGCTTCAGAAAGTATACCACCCATAGGCTCATTGTTTTTTACCTACTTGTATATGTGAATTGTTTCTTTTCTATGGTATCTTTTAGTTTTTATCTTTCATTCATCAAATAAAATATTGGAAAACAATTTAAAAAAATTGTTAGTGCCAACCAAAAATGATATTACCTTTAAAGTAACACTACAAGAAAGAAACTGAGCTTTTATCGACCTCCAAATTGATCATTATAAGGCCAAAATTGATCATTTTCATCGAATAACAACCGACACAAGAAAAGTCGAATTAACCTTCATCAATGTTTACGTTTTGATCAAATTTTACACTATTTGACTATGACTACTAGCATGTTGGCATGACACATGTCAGGGCTCATCCGGTATGTCGTGGGTAACCACCTGACATGTCAGAGCCACACATGGCCTTATACATTAGTAAAGAAGGAAAACTCCGACTATCTATTATTGCTCTTTGGTCATTTTTTGTTATTATGACCAAATTAGCGGTTGGTATAACAAATGACGCGTTAAAAAAATACAACTCTGAAAATTTATAATGACTATATTTTTCATCATTTTTATTTTATTATGACCAATTCTCGGTCGATGAATCATTTGGTATATTATACGACCGAATTGGTCGTTATAATCTCAGAATGTTTTTTTACGTTAAGCCTAATACCGATCAATTAGTAACGACAAAATAATGAGTCAACATTTTTCTTATGAATATGGTCAGTATTTTATGAAACTGGTGAGTATTTGTTGCCTAGAAATTGTTATATTTAGTCATTACTTGTTCTTTTTTATCGGTATTTATGTGGGTTTTGTTAGGTATGAAATGCAACACCGAGGGAGGTGAATGTATTTTATTGAATTTGAATTATCTTTTGGCTTTGGGAACAAAACATTTGTATGAATTTGTAGATATAAATTACTAAATGCCAACACACAAGCGGATTATCAAAAACTCACTAGATTTATATTAAATCAAATTTTTCTTACTACAAATCTGTGTTTTTAAAAATAAGAACTCGGCTTCTTCTCTTGAGAGAATTTAAGATTTCCTAGATCTGTTTGTTACTTCTAAATAAAAGACCCGTGACATGCCTTATAGATCAACATACACCGTTTAAATGACCTAAACTAAAATAGATTAACACATTTTCTAAAGCTACTTTGTCTATTTTCATATCTAGTATTAGCATATCTATGAAGAATCTACCAGGTTTGTGACCCTCCTTAGTCAAGTTTACCTTGGCCATCGATCTCGTATTCTTCATGCTACATTTGTAGACTTTCCAATTCAGTGATAGAATTGTTTGTTGACCGGTAATCTTGGATCTTCAAATTGTCTGTATTCTGAATTTTGGGGTTGTTTGTCGAGATCTCTTTTATTGTGTGGAGATATTACATATCAATAAGTAAAATGACTTTTCGATATCTCAAGTTCTTTACATGGCTTTTGACTTGTCGAGGTCTCCAGTTCTCTACAAGTAGAATGACTTGTCGATATCTCAAGTTCTCTACATAAGCTTTTTGACTTACTGATATCTCCAGTTCTCTACATAAGCTTTTTGACTTGTCGATATCTCCAGTTATCTATGTAATATCTCGTATTTTTAGGATTATTATAAATATTATTTGAATATATATATATGTGCTTTTATGATTTTAAAAGGAATAAAATGGTGGAAATTTTATTCCTGTTTGACGAGTTGGTGTTATTAAATGTTAATGTGTTAATTGTTAAGTGTTATATCGTTCTTAAATATATTATTTTTAAAATTATTTGAAAGTCGATCTTATTGATATCGGTAAATTGAAATTGTCTTGTAATATAAGGGAAATATCGTGCAATTATTTTTTTACCAATAAATGTTTATTATGTAATTAGTATGTGAATTTTGGTGAATTATCTAGTAATTGGAATTGATGTTTGGATGTTTGTATGTGATAAAATTTGAGTATTTTAATTTTTAAATGTCCAAAATAAAGTATAAATAATTTTGGTATTTTTATGGTAATTTATAGGTTGTTAGATGATTTTATAAAGGTTTATAGATTTAAAAAATTATGTTTCCTAGTAATTATAAATTATTTTATAAAACCGGGAATCTTCCAACTTCAACCGTTTTTGCATTTTTACAACCCGAAACTCTTCCGAAAACTCCTCCATAACCTAATCTGGTAATTCTAGACATTTTCCGTGTTTTGACTTTTTCAATCCGGATTACGGTTTGACCCGTGCACGGCCCGGCGCAAGATTTTCGATACGATAGTTATTTCGATAGATCAACAAAACCCGTATTCTCGAGAGACGGGATATTTTTACATTATTTTCATATAAAGTGTTTTACAGGAAGCCCAGTTTTGATGATTATCCAAATATGGTATTAAATTATATCGTTTTTATAGTTATATAGCGGCTAAGTAATCTATTTTCGGATATTTATTTGCATAAATACTTGGATTATCTCTAAAATTGATTTTATGGTTTTATAATTACAATAATTATTTTTGGGGATTTATAAAATTTAAAAGTCAATATTTTATTGATTATTTAGCTTTGTATGGTTTTCTGATTGCATTTATTTTTAAAATCTGTATTTAATTCCCGAATTCTTTAAAAATTATGAAACACATATTTATTGAAGTTTGAAATATTCCGAGAATTTTCAAATTATTTTGGAAATTTTTGGGATTAATTTCACCCGCACGTTGATTCATTTAATTGTTAAAAGCGGGTATAAATTGCTTTTCAAAAATTATTTTAAAATTACAAAAATTATGTTTTTATAAACTTCGGGATATTTGTAACATTTTAAGACTATTTTTGTGATTTTCTGAATTTATTTTAAGTGCAGTTCGGTTCGGTAATCGTGAAATACGGGTACGAGTTGCAATTCAAAAATGCTTTAAAAATTATGAAAATTTTATTTTATTAGATTTTAATTATTTTGAGAATTTTAAAAACATTTCAGTATTTTTCATGTCTTATTTATCCGTACGTTGTCCGTTAAATTGCGAAATGCAGGGCGAAATCGGGCTGCCAGGAAAGGATAATGATAAGTGTCCTAATTTTGTAGTAACCACTAATCCATGGCAAGTGCATGCAGTTTTTGTTGCTGCGTGTTTAGTTAAAAAAAATGATGAAATCACCAAACCCCCCTTTCCCCTGTACATCTCGACACCCGTCTCTTCCTTCACTCTTCTTTTCTTTTCCCGTTTCTTTCCCTTCTTTCCGATTGTTCCATTCCCGATGTGTTCCCTGTTCACTCCGATATGGCCGCCTTTCTTCTTTTCCAATGACTCGTTCTAATTCCGGCTGTCTGGTTTCGGTATTAGTCTAATTTTTTTTTTATTTATACACACGCATACATGTGTGTATAACTTAGTCCAGATTATTGTGCTATGGTGAATTTTGTGAATCGATTCTTTAAATTTTTACAGGAAATTCAAAGCTTTAATTCGAATTTATGGCGAAGACTGCTGCAATCAGGAATGCTCTTACCCAGTTTGCTCAGCAAACATGAGAATCTCTGTGTGAGGCTTGGGATCGATATAAGGAGATGCTAAGGAAGTGCCCACGCCATGACATGCCTGATTGGATGATTATCAATTGTTTCTACAATGGATTGGGTCCTACTTCTAGACCCATGCTGGATGCAGCATCAGGAGGAGCCTTATGGGCTAAGAGCTATGATGAAGCTTATGAACTTATTGAACTGATGGCTGCTAATGAATACCAAAATCCTTCCCAGAGACTGACTTAGGGAAAAGTAGCAGGAATTCCGGCTACCTGGTTTCGGTATTAGTCTGATTTTTTTATATATATACACACGCATACGTGTGTGTATAACTCAGTCCAGATTATTTTGCTATGGTGAATTTTGTGAATCGATTCTTTAAATTTTTACAGGAAATTCGAAGCTTTAATTAGAATTTATGATTGATGTTGTATGACTTCTGTTATTTTAGGATTTCATTTTAATTATTTGGAAATTAATCGGTGAAATTTATTTGGAAACCCGAATTTTGTCGGGCACCAATAAATTTTGCCGCTGTTCGCGATGATTTTATACGAGCGGACGGTGGAGGGTGATGACTTGGTTCCGAGTCCTAAAATTTTAAAATATTAATTTAGTTCATAAAGTTATTTTCAAAATGAAAAATATTTATCGGGTATATAAAGATTGTATCGAGATTTTGGTTGCGTAATTAATTGCGGTTGTTGTTGAATGGTTTGGATTATAAATGGTGGTTGTTGGATTAATTTTTTGGATTAATTGATTGTTGTGATTGACGTCGAATTGCATTATAAATGGTGGTTGTTGGATTAATTTTTTGGATTAATTGATTGTTGTGATTGACGTCGAATTGCTTCGACGGGTAGTCCGATAAACAAAGGAGACGCTTCCCGATTTCTGGGAAATTGAGCTACGAAAATACGGGAGCATATCTGATGATTATCAGGATGTCGAGTGGCTATATAAATACACATGTATTATCCGAAACGTGATTGGATGATGTGATGAAATAATTTGCTAAAATCACTAACCCTGATTTCGTAAGATTACGAGTATACGTATTTTCTAAAAATGAGCATCGAATCGATTTCCGGGAATGTAAACCCTAATTGTTGTGTATGTTATTATAATATGAATAATTACGAGTCGGGATATGTTATCGTAGGGGTAAGTTGTTAGTGAGGATATGTCAAGCATAATTGAATGTCCGAGTCATGTGTTATATGAATTATGTGATACGTAAATTATGTGTTTACATGTTATATGAATTACGTGTGTACGTGGGTCAAGAGTCTTGTATTGGAATGTCTTCTTTATGTATGGGCTATCGTATGGGTAGATGATAGGGTTTTGATGCGGAGTTCGTCGAGTAATTATCGTTTAGACGATTAAAGTGTTATCTTTTAATTATAGATGCGGATCATTCGAGTTGATCATGACAAGACGTTGGATAAAGAATGTGGTGGAATGGTATTGGAAAACTAGCTTCTAGAAATCGCAGGAGCGACATATCAGTAAAGTGTTGAAAACAAAGACGGTGATGCCTTGAGATGCCAGAATGAGATAATTGCGTTTATACGAGTGTGACTCACTCCTAAAAACCCAAAGGCAAGTATCCCTATCATCACTTATTGTTCAAGTGATATTTATTTTAAATCTTCTTATGCAAGTATTGCTTTTCCTATTCTCAGTTAGAATCGATAAATGTTTTACATATCGCTAAATTAAATAATTCTGTTTATAGAAGTATTCTTCTGTTGTTCTATGTTCGGAATAACTAAGTAATTTTGCTTATCAACTTACTGCATTTATAAATGTTTTGGATTTTGTGGAAAGTGATTTGGTTGCGAATATTCTTACTCAATAATTGGGGGAATAAAATTATTTTGGGTGTCAATTATTATGACCCCATTTCAATAAAAGGTTTTAAGATTGGATCATAATTGCGTAAGTGACCGGGACGGACGGTCCAGTGGAGGGCTATTTCTAAGTGCCATATGGAATATTATGACACAATTTTGGCCACAGGCAGGTATATTTCCATTTGTGCTATCACACAGACTGATCAGCATGTGATAGTACGTCCGTCGGAGGATGATCCGAATCTAAATTATCATATCGTTTTTAATATCCATAGAATAAATGATTTATCAACTGATTCTGTTTTGGATTAAAAGTGAATTACGGTTTTGACTCAGATTCTGATTTATGCTGATACTTACGTTGTTGTTAAATATCAAAGGTGGTATTTGTATAGATGATTGATGTTGACTTCAATATGGGTGTTGTGAGAATCAATGTTCGTATTGATATCTAATTTGATATGACAGCAAAATAAGTATTAATATCAAGAGTTCAGTTTTGAGTAAAGTTTATGATTCAATCCATAATCATTGTTTCATGTTATTGTGGTTTACGATATTTCCGTAAACACCGTTTTACGAGTTTTATTCTCGTCAAGATTCAAAGTATTGCTGAAGCATTTCGCTCAAAAATATCAAAATGGTTTTGAATACAATTAAGGAATCAATTTCGGGGTTCTTCAACTACAAAATTTTATAATTCAGCAATTATGATTTTTTAAATATTTTGCGCTGATGCAGATGTCGGTTTTATATCAAAATGACCCTATATATGTCATAATGATCTTGCTGAGCATTTCTTCCGTTCATACTTGCCTGCTTTGAAATTTAACCTCCAGTGAGGATTAGCTTGCGATGTTTAGCTGCGTAATTCGAGGAAGCAAAGAAGAAGCTTTTGGAAGGTGGTTGGTCCAGGGTTTGCGGACTAGTGTAAGTTTTATGGTATAAAGTTGTTTATATTATATTATATTATGGTTTTGTTATTTTATTTGGGCCTAGTATACTTCATTTCAAAGTTATACTAGTGGGTTTAGTTTTGAGTTGGAATTTATTGAAAAGAGTTTTAAAGAGAAAGTGAAAAATTATTTTGGAATTTGGGATTCTTGTTTCTAGAACTGTAACCTTAAAAGATCTTGGATTAGTTTGGGGTCATAGATGCTAAATATCTTTCGCTGGCATTTATTTATTGATTTAACAGGTTAATTTGGATTGAGGTTTCATAGTGATGACCAAATCCCTTGACCCCGAATTTGGGGGCGTTACGGGTTGGTATCAGAGCTGAGGTTATAGTAAACTACGAACGAGAGTGTGTAGGGGTACGTATAGCTATGTGAGGACTATTGAGCTAATATCGAGTTCCTGTTGGACTATTGGATATAGTACCATCAAATAAGTTAAGATAGCTGCATTCGTTTGAGATGGTTGTGCCGAGCTGGATAGAACTCCGGGAAGCTGCAAACCTTTATTGTAGAATCTTCCGAGGCTACTACAATTCGACAATGATGAAGATTATCGATATCCTCATAACGTAAGAAAGTGTCTAGAATTGGGTGACAAGTGAACAGAAGAGTTCAAATAGAAGATAAGTATTAAGACCTTGGCAGTACCTTCTTTTTCTATAACTTCTTTTGTCATCTCTGAAAAAGAGGTATCTGTTAAAGGATATATTCCCTAACACTCATTTAATCATTTTGTGCCAGAATCTTTTTTTCTTAATTCTATTTCCTCCAGAAATATCAGCTTTGAACCTTTTCAGTTTTGATCCGGGAATTTCCCTAACAAGTCATTTATTAGAAACCCTTGATTATTCATTTGATTTTGAATTCCTTTTACTCTGACTGAGATGAACAACCCTGACTATAGGGGACACAAGGTATACCTGTGTGTGTGATAGGAGTTGGATGGGATGCCATCACTTATGTGTGTTGTGAATACATGAAGGTTAATAACCTTTAGTATTGTCTTAATTTTGGCACGTAACACCAAGTTCACTTGATCATATTGATCTCTCAGTTATTCTTTTATTTCAAAAATACTTTTTCTCAAATTCAGATTTTTATCCCATTTTGATATGAAATTCTTTTCTCTTCGAAATTCCATTATTTTATTATCTCAAATATTCGAAGGTATGCCAATCAAGTTCAGCTGAGTTATCTTGGTCAAGTCAAAGTTAGGCGGTGTGATGGAATTACCGAAAACGACAATGGATTGCAATGCGATTAAAATATCAATGGCGTACAACGAAGTCAATATGTTTCTTTATTTCTCTCTCTATCTGTTATTCCCAATGAACTAACAATGAGATTTACAGAAGGGGGGTTGAATGTAAATCTCAAAACTTTTTCAAGTTTTGAGCAGTTTCTAAGGCTAAGTGTTTTAATGAACAAATGTGTGTGAATTTCTTTAAGCTAATACAGACAGATATATATTTAAACACAAATGTAAAGAACACAAAGAACTTAAAAACTTTTCTGGTGGATTTGTTGTTCCACCAGAGATGTGTTATTTCAGAAAATTTGTGATTCAGAGAATTAAATCACAGCTGCGTCCTAGTACAAACTAGATGATTTTCTCTCTGGATTTTTCTAAACAGCTCTGGAAAATTCACCATCTAATTACTAGCTGCTACTTGGTTTATATATCACCAAGTTTACAAGTGAAGACAAAACTGTAAAATACAATTAAATGATTCTTCACATGTTTCTTCTTCATTTCTCTATCCAATGCAATTTAGGTTTAGCTGTGAATCTTTGAATACTTCCTTGTTTGCACCAGAATGGAAATGCTGCTTTTTCTTGATTCCTCAAAGAGGCTACCACATTCCAGTTTGTCTCTGTCAACCCATGTGCCTCTGTCAGCTTATGAATTATCACTATCAACTGCTATTCAACTTAGCATCCGTTGAAGCTTTCATCCGTTGATGGCTTTATCCGTTGAAGCTTTATCCGTTGAAGCTTTATCCGTTGATGCATTAGCAGTTGAAGCTTTATCCGTTGAAGCACTCATCCGTTGATGGATGTTATTCGTTGAAGCTTTAGAGACATCCGTTGAAGCTTTGTTTTTGATCCGTTGAAGGCCTTTAATATCAGTTGATACTACTTCACTTATACAAAATTACAAGGCATGAAATATTTACAATTCGCCCTCCTATTTGTATATCCACTAGTAGTCAACATGACTTATAATTTCCTACAAAATCTAAGAATTACAACTTAAATACAGAGAATGAAATGTGCTACAATACTAAACTTATTTCTAAGTAAAGCTACTCCTTCAACGGATAAACAGAGTGGTCTTATCCATTGAGGCTACAAACACCAGATTTCTACTTAAGTGTTTTGTTGAACTTATCATCAAACTAATACACATATTCCTAACATTCTCTCTCTTTTTTTTCTTTCTCTTTCTCTTTCTCTCTGTTCTTTTTTTCTCTCGATCTTTAAAAGTGATTCTATTGAGAAATTGGTCAAATGACATGTGGAAGGAACGAGGGTGTGGAATGAAGCTCCCGTGATAACTGTGTGGCATAAGGAATTTCAGTGTTATTTGAAATTTTGAGAAAAGTTATGTATGCAAGATTGTAAAGTTGGCCAGAAGATCCTTGGTGCTCTTTTCTTCTGATTCCGAGGACGGAATCCTTATAAGGGGGGTAGATTGTAATATCTCGTATTTTTAGAATTATTAGAAATATTATTTGAATATATATATGTGCTTTTATGATTTTAGAAGGAATAAAATGGGGGATATTTTATTCCTATTTGACGAGTTGGTGTTATTAAATGTTAATGTGTTAATTGTTAAGTGTTACATCGTTCTTAAATGTATTATTTTTAAAATTATTTGAAAGTCGATCTTATTGATATCGGTAAATTGAAATTATCTTGTAATATCCGGGAAATATCGTGCAATTATTTTTTTTACCAATAAATGATTATTATGTAATTAGTATGTGAATTTTGGTGAATTATCTGATAATTGGAATTGATGTTTGGATGTTTATATGTTATAAAATTTGAGTATTTTAATTTTTAAATCTCCAAAATAAAGTATAAATAATTTTGGTATTTTTATGGTAATTTATAGGTTGTAATTATAAATTATGCTAATTACTAGATGATTTTATAAATGATTTATAGATTTAATAAATTATGTTTCCTAGTAATTATAAATTATTTTATAAAGTGGGGAATCTTCCAACTTCAACCGTTTTTGCGTTTTTAGAACCCGAAACTTTTCCGAAAACTCCTTTCTAACCTAATCTGGTAATTCCAGACATTTTCCGTGTTTTGACTTTTTCGATCTGGATTACGGTTTGACCCGTGCGCGGCCCGGCGCAAGATTTTCGATACAATAGTTATTTCGATAGATCAACAAAACCCGTATTCTCGAGAGACAGAATATTTTTATATTATTTTCGTATAAACTATTTTATAAGAAGCCCAGTTTTGATGATTATCCAAATCACTACAACAAATCTGGCCATTTACGACGGTTTTTTTTAACTGAAATCATCGTAATTGAACCATTTACGACGGAAAAAAATCATCATTTTTGCTCGAGTAGTAAGTTCGTTTTTTCGTCACAAGATAAAATTGCGTCGCAAGTTACAAAGTAGGGACTCACATTCTCAATAAAATAATAAATCTACTTACGACGCAATATTCCGTCGTAAGTTATCAACATACGACGAAAAGTATTGTCGTATGTTCGTTACTTACGACGAAGGAAATGTCGTATGTTTTATTGTGAGACCCACCTTCCATAAAATAAATCATAAATTTACGACGCAACTATACATCGTAAATTAATAATTTACGACGGCATATGTTATGAAAAACCGTCGTAAGTTTGTATTTCTAGAATAGCCAAATTTTGACTTTTCAGTTTCCAGCCATTTTTTAAATTCAATACAATGCTAAACAAAAAACAATCAAAACTAAGTGGAAGAACTCATATTATTTCACTATAAATGGAATAATATTCAAATATTATAAGTACAAAAAAATTAAAAATACACCTAACAAAGTCATTTGAATTGTACAATACATGACAAAACTTAAGTAGAAGCACTAAATCCAACAAAATTTATTAATATCAAGTACTGTACTAAGCCTTGATAAACTTCTCAAATGAATCTTCCAGGTCTTGGCTTCTTATTCCAATTCTGAAATAGAGGACAAATTTAGCTTGCTTTAAAGATGAAATAAAAGTAAAACAAATAGATGACAAAACTAAAGTAGTACTTCTTTGTCTTCTTTTGCCTGAAAATCTGAGGAACTTCATCTCGGAAAATTTTGTCTGCACGTTGACATAGAAGTTGAAGACGAGTAGGAAATTCAATATTAAAATAACATAAAAATTAACCCAAGCTTTAGTGTACCATGGACAGAAATTTTCTAGTCTCCCATCTGCATACAATTTCATCTGGTAGTCCAGTTCTCCATATTATCTACCCTCTAATATTTCCACCTTGATCATTTTTTAGCCTAGATTTATTTTTTAATATTTTTCACGTAATAAGGATGTAAAAAGCATATACTAGTAAAATTATTACTACACTTTATAGCTAGGAAAGTACTTGGTCAAGGAGTTGAGAGATGTGTAATTGGTAAGTTAAAAATCAGAAATACAAAAAAAAAATTATTTATATACAAGGGAGAGAAAAAACTTGATAATTCATTGAGTTAGACGCGGTTAGTATGATAGATCAACTCTTAAAAAAATTTACACTATATACATGTGTTGCTTGTTAAAAGTCTGGTCAAACATAAGAACAAAAGATCCTATATTTCGGTAAGGTAAGAAGAGTCAGTGAGCACCTTCTTAACCCCAAATTGTAGTAATGCTACATCTCCTGAACATCTTCGAACTAACCAGCCACGTATAACTGCAAAATAATTCATTCAGTTACAAAGCAAGAGTGACTACATACACATATATACATATAAACTTACAAATAAATAAAAATAAGCCATCATTAAGAACAAAACTAGATATGGTTATTAATTTGGAGTTGTTTAAATTATTGACTCTTAAGCAAGTTCATGTTCATAGGAGAGTTGTGAAGGTTAAAGACAAAAAATTTTAGTAAATTTAATAGGAAAAAGCTAATGTTGGATAATATGAAACATTTATTTGATTTATTTGCATTGTTTTATTTGATTGTTTTTATTCAGCTGAGTGGTATACTCCACGTTTGAATAAGTCTTGCATATCTGTTTAGATCATCAGTTAGAAGAGAAGTTGTAGGTGCATGCACGATGTTGGTTAAAGTCATTGTAGGACTGGATTACTGTGTGTGATCCTAGTTTTTAGCCTTTCTCTTATCTGTAGTTTTCTATATATTGTATTGTATGGATTATTAATAAACATAGCTTTCACGTGTACTTTGTTTCCTCAGTTTTACATTAAACACCTATATCTATATATATATCAGATTGTTTTCTTTATTTGGTATCAGAGCTTAGGATTATTGTATGCCCAAGTATATGCCAAAAATGACAACTACGGAGACTAGCAAGCTGAAGGAAGGAGCAATAGGGTTGAATTATCCGATGTTGGCCAGGAGTAACTACACAGCATGGGCACTTAAGATGAAAGTGTTTATGAAGGCTCAGGGGGTGTGGAATGCAATCGAGAACAAAGAAAAGGAAGCTGCAGTTGATGACAGACAAGACAAGATCGCCCTGGCTACCATATACCAGGGGATACCTGAAGATATTCTGTTATCTGTGGCTGATAAAGAAACAGCCAAAGAAGCCTGGGAGGCTATTGAGACTATGTGTCAGAGAGCAGAGCGCGTGAAAAAAGCCAGGATCCAGACACTAAGGAGTGAGTTTGAATCCTTGAGTATGAAGGATAGTGATCAGCTAGATGAGTTCTATTTAAAGCTGAACGGAATGGTAACTAAGATATGCTCTGGGAGAGGAGATGAAGGAGAGCTATGTGGTGAAAAAACTGCTTCGTGCTGTACCATCAAAATTTCTCCACATTGTCTCTACCATCGAACAGTTCGGTGATTTAGACACCATGTCAGTTGAGGAAGCTGTGGGTTCTTTGAAGGCTCACGAGGAACGTGTGAAAGGACAAACAGAAGATGGGGGAGGACAGCTCTTACTCACAGAAGAGGAGTGGTCCAAACAGGAAGGAGCTGATGGAAAGTTGTTACTGACAAGGGACAAGTGGATTAAACGCAACAACAAAGGTGATATTGACGGTTCCCCCAGCCAGAGATTCTGAGGAAGAAACAGTGGTCGTGTTGGACGTGACAAAAGCAGGCTACGATGCTATAATTGTAGTGCTTACGGTCATTACGCAGCTGAGTGTAAAAAACCCCGAAAGGAACGAGATCAACAACATGAAATGAATATGAATCAAGTTGAAGACGATGGGCCTGCTTTATTGCTGACTGAACACAGAGAAACGAAAGAAGACTTGATGTTGGTAAATGAAAGGAAGGTGGTACCAAAGCTCAAACAAAGTAGTGAACAAGTGGAGTCGAATTTATGGTATCTGGATAATGGAGCAAGCAACCATATGACCGGACAAAGATCCAAGTTTAAGGAGCTAAACGAAAATGAGACAGGTCAAGTAAGGTTCGGGGATGGATCGATGATGGATATTAAAGGAAAGGGATCTGTTATTCTCTCGTGCAAAAATGGTGAGGAGCGTATACTCGATGAGGTATATTTTATTCCCATGCTTCGAAATAACATAATCAGTCTTGGGCAACTTTCTGAAGTTGGGAATAAGGTGGTCCTAAATGGTGAATACTTATGGGTGTATGATACACAAAGAAAATTACTTATGAAAGTGAAGAGGTCTCCTAACAGACTGTATAAAATCATTATTGAGACTGCAAAAGGTACATGTTTGAAAACAAGCTGTGAAGAAGTGTCTTGGTTATGGCATTCACGGTTAGGCCACGTTAATTTTCAAGCTTTGATGCTGATGCACTCGATGCAAATGGTGCATGGTATGCCTAAGTTCTCTCAGCCAAAAGGTGTTTGCACGGACTGTCTAATGGCAAAATAGACAAGGAAGCCATTTCCTTCTCAATCAAACTTTCACGCAAAGCAAGGACTGGAGCTAGTACATGGAGACCTCTGTGGTCCAATTTCACCAGCAACTAAGGGAGGTAATAAGTATTTTCTGCTTCTTGTAGATGATTATAGTCATTGGATGTGGGTTTACATGTTAAAGGGAAAGGACGAGGCATTAGCAATGTTTAAAAGTTTTAAAGCTAGAGTGGAGAACGGAACAGAGAAGCGGGTTAAAACTCTTAGAACTGATCGTGGAGGGGAATTCTGTTCTAAAGATTTTGAGGCTTTTTGTGCAGAAAATGGAATCACAAGGCAGTATACGGCTCCATACTCCCCTCAGCAGAACGGAGTAGTAGAGCGTAGAAACCGCACTGTAGTTTCTATGGGTCGTAGTCTACTAAAACAAATGGAGCTGCCGATGACGTTATGGGGAGAAGCTGTGAGGCATTCTGTCTATCTTCTTAACAGGCTTCCCACACGCTCTATGAACGGACAAACACCTTACAAGGCATGGAAAGGTGAGAAACCGAACATTGGACATGTAAAAATATTTGGGTGCTTGGTTCACATGAAGGTGCCAGGATTCTACACAAAGAAATTAGAAGATAGAAGCAAGGAGGTGGTGCATCTGGGAACTGAGCCTGGAACCAAAGCCTATCGTTTATATGATCCAGAAACGGATCGTATCCTGGTAAGCATAGATGTAATTTTCGAGGAGGGAAAAACTTGGAACTGGAACAAAGCTCAGCAAGGTATTCTAACCTGTAGTCGTGAGCATACATTCACTGTTGTGGACAGCTTCACAAATAATGAACGATACACTGACGCGTCTCAGCAGTTGAGCTCTGATTCGGAAACTGTGATGGGTACACCAGAATCACAGTCAAGCACGCAAGGTTCATCTCAGCATTTGAGTTCTAATTCAGAAACTGAGATGGGTACACCTCAATCACAGTCAAGCACACGAGGCTCATCACTATCAAGAACTCAAAGCTCGGAAACAGCAGTTAGCAGTGAACCAAAACGTTTTGCTTCGATTGTTGACATATATAACAACACTGAAGAAATCGAATTAGATGACGAGTTGTTATTAATGGGAGTGGATGAGCCAAGAAACTATGAGCAAGCTGTCAAGGAGAAGAACTGGAGGGAAGCAATGCAGCAAGAAATGAATTCCATCGAGCAAAATAATACCTGGAAACTAATGGAGTTACCTGCAGATCCTAAGGTGATTGGGCTGAAGTGGGTCTACAAGATCAAGCGAGATGCACATGGTAAAATAATAAAATACAAGGCAAGGCTTGTAGCGAAGGGATACGTTCAGGAACGAGGAGTGGATTTCGATGAAATATTCGCTCCTGTCACCAGACTCGAGACTGTTAGGATGCTGTTGGCTTTGGCAGCAAAGTATGGTTGGGAGGTACATCACTTAGATGTTAAAACAGCGTTCCTGAATGGCGAGATAGAGGAAGAAGTCTATGTTACTCAACCACAGGGATTTGTCAAGGAGGGACAAGAACGCTTGGTTTACAAGCTGATAAAAGCACTCTATGATTTAAGACAGGCTCCACGAGCCTGGTATGCGAAGCTCAACAAGAGTCTTGAGATCATGGGTTTTTCCAAGTGCCCACATGAGTATGCGGTATATATTAAAAATAAAGGCAGTGATACACTCATTATTGGAGTATATGTAGACGACCTACTGATTACAGGCACCAGCATTGCTGTCATTGAAGAGTTTAAGCAACAGATGAGTGATCAGTTCGAGATGAACAACCTGGGAAAGCTGACGTACTACTTGGGAATAGAAGTGAATCAAGGGGATGATTTTATTGAGCTCAAACAAACAGGATATGCTCGCAAGGTGTTGGAGAAGGCATGAATGGGAGAATGTAATCCCACTAAATATCCTATGGACCCAAAGGAACACATTACTAAAGACGAAGGTGGCACGCTGGTGGATCCAACGGAGTACAAAAGTATGGTCGGGGGGTTGCGTTATCTTGTTCACACTCGCCCGGACATTGCCTACGCAGTGGGTATAGTAAGTCGTTTTATGGAGAAGCCCACTATTATGCACAAACATGTTGTGAAGCGGATCCTCAGGTATGTTAAAGGAACTCTAGATTTTGGTTTAGTGTACTCCAGGAACAATACAAACAACATGCTCGTGGGATACTCAGACAGTGACTTAGCTGGGTAAACAGATGACAGAAAAAGCACAGGGGGAATGGTTTTTTATTTGAATAATAGTCTCATAACCTGGGTCTCTCAGAAACAAAGGTGTGTTGCATTATCATCTTGCGAGGCAGAGTTCATGGCTGCCACCGCAGCTGCCTGTCAGGCGATTTGGTTAAAGAATTTGTTGAGTAAGATCACAGGGGAAGAAATAGGTCCAGTCACATTATATATTGATAATAGGTCTGCTATAGATTTAACAAAAAACCCAGTGTTTCATGGCAGGAGCAAACACATCGATGTACGGTATCATTTTATTCGTGAATGTGTGGAAAGGAAGGAGATAGTCATCAGGTATATCAACTCTGAGTTGCAGCGTGCATATATCATGACAAAGGGACTCACCACGGTTAAGTTTGAAAAGATGAGGATGCTGCTGGGCGTTAAAGAGTTAAATAAATAAGTTTCATATTGAGGGGGTGATTGTTGGATAATATGAAACATTTATTTGATTTATTTGTATTGTTTTATTTGATTGTTTTTATTCAGCTGAGTGGTATACTCCACGTTTGAATAAGTCTTGCATATTTGTTTAGATCATCAGTTAGAAGAGAAGTTGTAGGTGCATGCACGATGTTGGTTAGAGTCATTGTAGGACTGGATTACTGTGTGTGATCCTAGTTTTTAGCCTTTCTCTTATCTGTAGTTTTCTATATATTGTATTGTATGGATTATTAATAAATATAGCTTTCACGTGTACTTTGTTTCCTCGGTTTTACATTAAACACCTATATCTATATATATATCAGATTGTTTTCTTTAGCTAATTCTTGGTCATTTTTATCGGAAAGGGGTCGACGGAACAAAGAGATAACTTCAAGGTTTATGGTTTAATATGCTCAACTAATATTTTGAAGGTGCCATGAGATTAATGGGACAAACTTGAAAGTTATAAATGGTATGTAAACCAAAAAACTTGGAAGAAGGTATATGTAGCTCTTTCAGTAATTAACTACTCCATTTGACAGCTGTCATATTATACTTTATTTGACAGCCAATATTCTCTGCTAACACATATATATGGATATCTAGATTTTATATTAGTCTTGTGAAAAAAAGTTGAACAACTTTTTTATTAATCATTCTACTCATACAGAAAGGATGCTGGTAAGCAGGATAATAACTAGTCTAAACATATTAAATATTGCATGAAACAAGTATCTGCAATATAAAATTGCGAAATTGCTTAAAATGTAATGACTCAGCAAAAACAACTATACGGTTAGTACCTGATTGCAGAAACAGTGATGCATCATTGATATTTTTGAACTTTCTCCTACTAATCCTGCCTTTAAATTGCTTCTGAATAAGTATAGCTACTAGATATTATTTTAATAAGACCGAAAACTTAGTGTACCACAGACAAAAATTTTCTATTCTCCCACCTGCATACACCTGCTTTTCCATATAGAAATCATTACAGAAATTAGGGTCAATTCTTTAAATATCAGGTTTTAATATTTTAATAAATCAAGCTTCAAAAGATTGAATATCAAAGATTTCAATTAGTGAAAGTGGAAACTCAGGGAGGAGAGGGCAACTAGAAGTAGTTGTAGACTTGTATCTACAGTAGTAAGTCTTTGATCCATTCAAATTTATTATATAAAAACTTACTGTGAATAAATGGGATACAAAACAAAGAAGAAGACTTACATGTGTTTGTTTAACATTAACATCACCATTAGATTATTTACTAGCAAGCATAACACAATTAATAACAAGGGAGAACTTACCATTTTTCTCTACTTTATTACTAAAATCTATCTAAATTTAATACCAATAGTCACTAGTATTGATATCATAGTAAATTGATTGAGGGTGTTGGCCCTATATACCTTATTTTAGATATGTCAATCCAAATTACTCAAATTCACTTGGAAAAAAAAACTCTAATTCAGTTTTATGGCCTTCTCTTCCTACCAGGAACACTTTATCAAAGGGCATATCTCCAACTTCTTTATTGTTTTTTGTACTAAAAATCTGAATTCAACTCCTTCCATTGATATATGCATACGGTATACCGTTATACAAACATATACATATACAACTGTGTAGGTGCATCAATACGCTACCACATATCCACATTCAATTATAAGCGAATTATTATGTGTATACCTGTATAAAGTATTTGACTTTTCCGGTACTATGCATCTGAAAATTATGCGACTTCAGGTCCGCATATTATAGATGTGTGGATTGTATTAGTTAGAAATTAAAAACTTAAAAAAGAATAATTTAGAATTAAAAGTTTGAAATCATTCATTTTGCAGATGGGGTGCAATAATTCTTAGATACTGCATCAATTGCATTTTCAAACAATCACAATTATTCAAAGAATATATAGGTTTAGTTAAGGATACTACTAACTCATATAAAACACATAGAGTATGTACTATACAGTGAGGCAAATATATAACTTTTTCCATTCAATCAATTACCTTGAACAATCCACCCTGAACCAGTGCAAAGAAAAGGTCTGATGTCACCACATTGGCAGCCGTATTAGGACCACCCAATCCGCTCACCAAGGAAAAAATGGCTCCAGAACCCCTTCTTTAATGAAAAACACCTGCGCTCAACTTATGAATATACTAGCTGTTTGTTTGTTAAAACTGAAAAATAAGCTTTGCTCGGAATAATGTTCCCTTGCCTTCAAAAAAAATAAGCGATTACAAGAATTTAAAGTAGATAACCACACGCAGGTGGTAGCCAGAAAATAGTTAACTACGTAACAGACTCCTATCTACAGGCCACTACTTGATGACTGCATCTTATTCTTCTAAAAATACTCTAACGACTAGACGACTGATTCAAACAACTCTGAACTACATAATTTATTCAAATAAAACATTATTCAGACACCAAGTTTAGATTAACTAATTTCCAACACATTCCCCCCGTAATCTAAACTTACTTGGCCAGGTTCTTTATTCCCAGTAGTTTCCTCATCTCTTCAAACTTTGCTGTTGACATAGCTTTAGTGAGAATGTCTGCACACTGCTTCTCAGATCTGATATAACTAATCACAATTTCCCCACGATTCACACATTCACGAATAAAGTGATAACGCACATCAATGTGCTTACTCCGCCCATGGAAAACAGGATTTTTCGCCAAATCTATGGCTGACTTATTATCAGTGTAGATTGTCACGGGTCCTGGAACTATATCTGTAACTTGACTCAACAATTTCTGCAACCAAATACCTTGGCATGCTGCTGCAGTTGCAGCCATAAACTCTGCTTCACAGGTTGATAATGCCACACACCGTTGTTTCTGCGAGATCCAAGTTATCAAGCTTTCATTGAGATAGAACGCCATCCCACTCGTACTTCTCCTGTCAGTACAACTGCATGCATAGTCGCTGTCGGAAAACCCAGTCAACATATGATTACCAGTGCCTATCATGTACTTCAAACCATACTCCAGTGTTCCTTTGACATAACGTAGTACCCTTCTTGCTGCATTTAGGTGTAAAGCGGTAGGTTTCTCCATAAAACGACTTATTAGTCCTACAGCAAACGAAATATCAGGCCTTGTATGTGCCAGGTACCGTAAACCTCCAATTAGGCTCTTAAACATAGTTGGATCAACTGTTTTCCCAGTTTCATCCTTATGCAAAATCAGCTTCAGATCCATAGGATATTTTGTTTCATTACAATCTTGCATACCTGCTTTTTCAAGCAACCTTTTTGCATAAGCCGTTTGCTTCAACTCAGTACACCCCATCCTCTGTTCAACCTCGATGCCAAGATAGTATACCAGTTTCCCCATATCACTCATGTCGAATTCGGTACGCATTTGATCTTTGAATTTGATTATATTAGCAACACTTGTTTCGGTTACTAATAAATCATCAACATAAACACCAACAATAAGAGATTCATTACCTTCTCGCTTTGTGTAGACGGCATGTTCATACGGACACTTTACAAATCCCAACTTCTCAAGGAATTTCTTCAACCGAGCATACCAAGCTCGTGGAGCCTGCCTTAAGCCATATAAAGCCTTTAACAATCTGTAGACTTTGTGTTCCTCATTTTTTTTTCGTATCCTTGTGGCTACTTCACGTAAACTTCCTCTTGTATGTCACCATTTAAAAAAGCTGACTTAACGTCCAAGTGATGAACCTCCCATTCATTTTTTGCAGCCAATGCTAACAATAAACATACTGTTTCCATCCTCATAACTGGTGCAAATGCTTCTTCGAAATCAATACCTTGTTTCTGAACGTATCCCTTGGCGACAAGCCTTGCTTTATACTTTGTAATCACTCCATTTGCATCTCTTTTAATTTTGAATACCCATTTTAAACCAATTGCCCTGTGACCTGGTGGCAAATCGGTCAGAACCCAAGTTCTGTTTCTCTCAATTGAGTCCAGTTCACTATCCATAGCTTTCTTCCATTCAACTTCCTGTGTTGCCTCTTCATAGCTGCTAGGCTCCTCAATACTTAGTAACAATAGATCATCTGCAATCTCTATTTGTTATGTGTCGTCATATATCTCGCTAAGTAATCTGAACCTCCCTGGTGCACTGCTAGTTGCAGATGATTCTGCACTTTCATTTCCGGCAGTCATCTCTGAATTACTAGACATATCAGAGTTTCGTGACACACTTGATTGAGTAGGTGTTGCTGGCTCCGAAGTGTTTGCAGAAAACTGCTCATTTTCACTGCAATCACCTTCACTGCAAGTGCTTTTGATCACAAAGTTCCCTGCAACACGGTCTGGAAAACTCACTTCACCTGCAATTCCTTGTTCTTTCCAATCCCAGAAATTTCCTTCTTGAAACACCGTATCTCTACTTATGTGTAACGTTCCACTGCTAGGATCATACAAATGATCTGCCTTTGTTCCTGGTTCCTTACCCAAGTATACCACAGGCTTACTTCTATCATCCAATTTCCTGGTATACACCGCTGGTATCTTCATGTATGTAACACAACCAAACACTTTGATGTGACTAATATCTGGTTTTCGTCCACACCAAGCTTCATATGGAGCTTTCCCCTTCAGCATTTTAGTTGGCAAACGATTCAGAATATATATTGCATGTCGTACTACCTCACCCCACATATAAGACGCCATCTTTGAACCTTTGAGTAGACTCCTTGTCATAGCTGCTACTGTACGATTCCTTCGCTCCACAACTCCATTTTGTTGTGGAGTGTACGGAGCCGTATAGTGCCTTTGAATGCCCATAATTTCACAAAACGAATCGAACTCAAGGCCACAGAATTCTCCTCCCCTATCGGTTCTCAGAATCTTTATTTTATTTTCCGTTCCTCTTTCAACCAGTGCTTTAAACCTTTTGAATGACTCGAAAGCTTCACCTTTTGTTTTTAACATATATATCAACATTTTGCGTGTACAATCATCGACAAGTAAAAGAAAGTACCTGTTCCCTGCTAGGGTTGAAGGAGTTATAGGTCCACAGATGTCTGCATGAATTAATTCTAGTGGCTTCTTTGCTGTGAATAGTGCCTGGGATGGGAATGACTTTCGAACCTGTTTGGACATTAAGCAACCCTCACATTTCCTCTTTGGCTGTAAAAAATTAGGAATTCCAACTGCCATCTCTTCCTTGGACATCAATTCCATTTCTTGAAAGTTAACATGTCCGAGGCGAGTATGCCACAGCCATGTTTCCTCCTCAGCCTTTGATAACCAACACATTGACCTGTTTTCCTCGAGACTAATCTTATACAGTCTATTTGCAGATCTCTGAACTCTCATGAGCAGCGTTCCTCCTTGCTTATAAACCCTCAATTGATCTTCTTCCAGTACCACTTTGCAACCCTCCTCAGATAATTGACCTAGGCTCAATATACTATTACACAATGTTGGTATATAATATACATCATGCACATTCCATTCCTCACCATTTTTGCACACAAATGATACTACCCCTTTGCCTCGAATAGTAACAGTAGAGCCGTCTCCAAATCTTACCTGTCCCGTAACTTTTTCATCCAATTCCTTGAATTTTCCCCTTTCTCCAGTCATGTGTTGGCTAGCCCCATTGTCTAAGTACCACACCTGGGACATCTTGCTCTCATCATTCTTCTTACTGAGCGTAGGGGTCACCCTTTCTTCGTTTAACAGAACTACACCACCTTCCTTAATGTCACTCTCCATAACCAGCAATGCTGGTTCATCTTCTTCAGCTTGAGTCATATTCACCTCTGGTTTTTGCTCTTTCTCCTTCTTTTGTTTGCGACACTCATAGGCAAAATGACCATACGTCCCACAGTTGTAACACCTCAACGTACTCCTATCACGAGTTCCCCGACCACCATTCCTTCCTCGAGCATCAGCACTTCGAGTCCTTTGTGTCCAGGACCCTTCACCTCCGGTTTTGTTTGCTTTACTGATCCACTCTTCTCTTGTTAACAGTAGTTTTCCACCCGTGTTTTCGCGTCTTGACCATTCTTCTTCAGTAAGCATTAGTTGCCCCTTTCCACTATCACTCTGTCGTTTGGTTCGTTCATCATGTATCTTGAGCGATCCAACGGTCTCCTCGACAGTCATTTTGTTTAGATCTCCAAACTGTTCAATCGTTGACACAATCTGAAGATACCTATCTGGCATTGCACGAAGCAGTCTCTTCACAACACAACTTTCTGAAATAGTCTCACCCAGAGCACAGATATTTGTCACTAATCCGTTCAATTTCATACAAAACTCGTCCAGTTGATCTGACTCCTTCATATGCAAGTTTTCAAACTCACTCTTCAAGGTCTGAACCTTGGCTTGCTTCGCACGATCCGCGCCTTGACACATAGTCTTTATCGCTTCCCACGCCTCTTTCGCAGTCTCTTTCTCAGCCACTAACAATAGTACATCCTCAGGTATACTTTGATAAATAGTAGCAAGAGCGATCTGATCATGCTTCTCATCAACTGCCGCTTTATCCTTTTCACTCACCTCCACAACATCCCATACGCCGTGGGCTTTCATGAAGACCTTCATTTTCAGGGCCCAAGCAGTATAATTACTCCTAGACAACATGGGATAGTTCAAACCGAGAACACCGTCCTTCAGCTTAGTCTTCTCCGTTGTCATTCTTGGCATATACTTGGGCATACGTTATGTACACCTGCTCTGATACCAAAATAATAAAAAACACATGCGCTCAACTTATGAATATACTAGCTGTTTGTTTGTTAAAACTGAAAAATAAGCTTTGCTCGGAATAATGTTCCCTTGCCTTCAAAAAAAATAAGCGATTACAAGAATTTATAGTAGATAACCACACGCAGGTGGTAGCCAGAAAATAGTTAACTACGTAACAGACTCCTATATACAGGCCACTACTTGATGACTGCATCTTATTCTTCTAAAAATACTCTAACGACTAGACGACTGATTCAAACAACTCTGAACTACACAATTTATTCAAATAAAACATTATTCAGACACCAAGTTTAGATTAACTAATTTCCAACATTCTTCCCTATTCATAACAAATCTGCAGTTTGAACATCCTAACAGTGTCACTAAAACTAATCTTAGTCAAGTAGAAAAAGACTAGTAGTCGCCCTCCAAAATCTTAATAAGCTCTCTAGCTGTGTTTTCCTTCATTAACATGGGTTAAACATCCTAACCAATATAAAATAGTAATAACCGGGGCAATGACACATACACATACATAGCTATATAAGCTCAAAACTGATCCATACCCTACTCAACTTGTTTAACAGGAGCAGGAACATGAACCGGGACCACAACATACCCCAACTTATTTTTGGAAGCCCTAACCTCATCATCAGAGTCATCCACACCCAAATCAAAACCTTTAGCAAAACGAATATACCACATCAAAGTAAAAAAAATATTTAAAGTAAATAGGTAGGAAACATAATTAGAGGAGACTTACGAGGAATCGGATAATAAGCCGGAAGAGAGATAGAGGGGTTTGGTAGATACAGATGAAACATAAGAAATAGAAGATGCTAAAGTTGTATTGGTATGGGGTCTTTGGGTCCTTGGTTATGTGTCAAAAAGATGAGGGAGGTAGCAAATAATCAGCCAAGAATAGTTGAGATAAAGATGAAAGACTATAGATCCGTTTGTATATTGACCATTTCTAGGGTTTAGAGACTGATTAATTGTTTTTGACAGAGGAAAGGAGGCAGAGTGTTATTCCCAGTGGACTAACAATGAGATTTACAGAAGGGGGGTTAAATGTAAATCTCAAAACTTTTTCAAGTTTTGAGCAGTTTCTAAGGCTAAGTGTTTTTGAGAACAAGTGTGTGAATTGCTTGAAGCTAATACAGACAGATATATATTTAAACACAAATGTAAAGAACACAAAGAACTTAAAAACATTTCTGGTGGATTTGTTGTTCCACCAGAGATGTGTTATTTTAGAAAATCTGTGATTCAAAGAATTAAATCACAGATGCTTCCTAGTACAAACTAGATGATTTTCTCTCTGGATATTTCTAAACAACTCAGGAAAATACTTATCTAATTACTAGCTGCTACTTGGTTTATATATCACCAAGTTTACAAGTGAAGACAAAGCTGTAAAATACAATTAAAAAGGCTTTTCACATGTTTCTTCTTCATTTCTCTATCCAATGCAATCTAGGATAATCTGTGAATCTTTGAATACTTCCTTGTTTGTACCAGAATGGAAATGCTACATTTTCTTGATTCCTCCAAGAGGCTTCCACATTCCAGTTTGTCTCTGTCAACCCATGTGCCTTTCTCACCTTATGAATTATCACCATCAACTGCTAATGAACTAAGCATCCGTTGAAGCTTTCATCCGTTGATGCCTTATCCGTTGAGGCTTTATCCGTTGAAGCTTTATCCGTTGATGCATTATCAGTTGAAGTCTTTATCCGTTGAAGCACTTATCCGTTGATGGATATTATCCGTTGAAGCATTAGAGACATCCGTTGAAGCTTTGTTTCTTATCCGTTGAAGGTCTTCAATATCAGTTGATACTTCTTCACTTATACAAAATTACAAGGCATGAAATATTTACAATTAGCCCTCCTATTTGCATATCCACTAGTAGTCAACATGACTGATAATTTCCTATAACATCTAAGAATTACAACTTGAATCCAAAGAATGAAATGTGCTACAATACTAAACTTATTGCTAAGTAAAGCTACTCCTTCAACGGATAGCCAAGATGTTCTTATCCGTTGACGCTACAAACACTAGATTTCTACTTAAGTGTTTTGTTTAACTTATCATCAAACTAATACATATATTCCTAACAATCTCCCCCTATTTATGTCTACTAGAACTGTAGGCATAAATTTGGGTTTAGCTTGATGATAACAAAACACTTGACAAATATATAAACTGTAATAAAGCAGAAATTCAAGAGGGCTGCAAAAATGTGTATGCTGAGATGGAATTGAAGAATTACATTATTTCCAAGGGTGCTCCTTTAGCCTGAGCAGATTAGTTTGTTTTCCTTTGATTCCTTGTTTTCTTTCCTAGCCTCCTGTCATTCTCCTCTATTTGAAGTTGAAGTTCTCTGTAAATTCAACTTCATCTTCTTCATTGATGTCCAACTTAGATTGCATATCCTTGAGAGTTTCATTACTGGCAATCTTGAGCTGATCTTCAATTCTGAAAAATCTTCTAACTCCTTTGTTGTCTCTGAACTCCATCAACCAATGAGGTGATTTGTGAACTGTAATTCCTCTTTCTTGAATGAGTAATGTTCTAGGCAAGGCATTGGGCTCCCTCCAAGTTTTCCTTATGTTGGCAATCTTGTTGAGAATCTCAGTCTTAGCAGTCCTGGTAAAGCCAGAATCCCTTTGTAGGGCTGAGTAGACTCTAATCAAGGTAGAGTAGCCTTCATTCAGAATTCTGTAAAGAGGCCAAGTTCTTTCCCCATCTCCTTTATATTTGAACACTAGTCTTTCTGGTAGCTGTCTGTAGGCAGCTATTCCCCTTACTTCCTCCAGCTCATCCAGATAGAGTTCAATGTCTGAAAATTCTTTTATGTCACAGATGTGAACATAATCATCCTTAGAGGCATGAGGCTTAAGCTTAGGCTTCTGTGTGAATTTGATTGAGGCTTTAGAGCGTGTTGATTTGATTCTTCTTTTCTGCTTCTTTGATGGTGGAGAAGAGGTTAGAAAGGTGGGCAATTTGATGGTGTCCCAATCAATTGGTTCCACCTTGGAAATGATTGTTTCACCATGAATGTTCATGAAGGGGTCAGGCACAATGGGTTCAGGAATAGAAGGTAGTGGTTTGGATTTTGATTGGGTTTCTTCAGTCTTATCTACCATCTTTCTCTTTGCATTGGACTTCTTTATGTTCCCTTTCTGCCATTCTTCTCTTTCCTTACTTCTCTCTTCCATATCTGTATCAACCATGTCCCCCATAGCTTCATTTTCACTTTTATCTTCAATTTCTTTCTGTTCTTCAGCCTGACTTGACTTTAGCTATTTTTCAAGCTTTGCTTGTGCTCTTGTGTCAGCCTTTAGCTGTTTGGCTTCTTCCTTCAACCTTCTGGTTTCTTCCCTCTTGGCTATTGAGAATTTGGGATGTCCTTGCATCACACATATGCTCTTTCCCTCTCTGAAGATAATAGCCATGTTCCTCCTTACAGCCACATCCATGGTCTCTTTGAGCTTTGTGATACTTCTACCCAAAAGCTTGTCCTCATCAGCCTTTGGAAGAGGAAAATCCACTTCTTTCAGAGGATTCTTTGTAGAGTCCTTAATGGATCTATTGTTGGGCTTGAGAACCATAGGTTTCAGATCCTTGGAAGAAGTCTCTCCAACCTTATTCCTCCCTACTAGCTTGAGTTCCATAATAATTGATTCCACTTTTGTGCTATGCTTCACAGATTATGATTGAGAAGTTGTAGAACCAAAAATTTGTCGCATCTTTTCATCAATCTTCTTCCTTTGCTCTTTGACTTGCAATTCAGCTGCTGCTATCTGGATTAGATCAATTCTATCAGGCTTTCCTTTGATTTGAATAATTGGAGAAGTGGTGATGGTAGGAACTAGCACTTGAGATATTTGAACTGTTGTTAATGGCTCTCCTTCCCCTTCCCCTTTATTCTCCCCCTTTTTGTTATCATCAAGGGTAGGGGTCAAGCCTTATGCTTTTGCCAGCTGCATGAGTAGATTTGTTTGAGTTTGTTGATTCTGAAGAATAGTGACCATAGACTCTTCAATTATCTGAACTCTGGTATCCAATCTGGTCAGCCTCTTGTCAGCATCAAATTCTTTCCTCAGCCTCCCCAACAAATCTTGCATAGTACCATAAGGTATGACTGAATCTAACTTCTCAGCATTATAGGATTTCAGATCAGCAATGTCCTGCTTGAGCTCATCCACACTTAGATTCTGTTTGAAATGCTGCAACTGCAAGAGATGCAGAGATTCCAGATGAGCTTGAAGTATTGCCTTGGTACCAGCATCTGTAGTCTCCTGAAGGGCCTTCTGAATTATCATGACTTGTCTGACCAAAGTGACACCAAACTCTCCTGTTGTTGATGCTTTTTCCCATGCCCATTCAGGAAGATCTGGAACAGAACTTGGGCCTGCTACTCCCCTTAAGTTCATGCTCTCATCCAAAGAATCAGAGTCATCATCATTAGAATTTACTCCAAATTCTTCAGATGGCTCACCCGCTTGAGAAGGCAGCCTGTTAACAGCAGCTTTGTCTCTGAGAAGAGATTCTGAAGTGTGCACAATGTTTAAAGTCTGTTCTGCCTCCACATTGCCCTGAGCAGCCAATAATTGATAGGCTGAAACAGGATGAGTAAAAGTGTCAGCATCCAAGGAAATGTTATCAATTACAGCTTTGCAATGTTGCTGAAATTGTCTTTCCTTTTCTGCATCATCCACTTTCATTGACTCACTAGCAATGGCTGGATCCACCCTTATAGCTTATATACCTGCCTTTCTCTAATTTTCTCTATGTTCTTGCATCAGGGGCTCCCCCTGGCTCACACACACCCTCACACCCTCACCCTCACCTTCTAAGGTGGCAGTCCTCTCACTCACTTTTGCCATGCTGGAAGAAATAGCATGCATATGGTGACTCTCAACCTCTCTTTTTGCCTGGGAGCAACCCAGCCTCTCACTCAAAAGATCACTCCCTTCCCTCAAACCTAAAAGTGATTATACAGTAAACATGTCCTCTACAGTTGGAATTGTTTCTGTTATGTGTGTAGAGACCATCAACGGATAGGGAGTATCCGTTGAAGTGGAAACTGATGATATCAACGGATAACTGCTGTTAAGCTTATCCGTTGAAGAACAACCACTTGTCAACGGATGAGAGATATCCGTTGAAGAAGGAAAAAATGTAGATATTGAAAGTGACACAATTGTTGAATCTGTGTGAATTGATTTTAAGTGAGGTGACACAGATTCTTCAACCATATCTGAAAGAATTGGCTGATGATCCAACAAATCATCTAAAAATGATGATCATCAGGTTTTGAGTGGGGCTCCTCCCTTAGTTTTAACAAGGGAGAATCAGGAATTGATGTGAATATCATATCCACATCCAGAGAGGGTGATGGAGAGTTTGATGATTGGTGTGTTTCTATTATGAGAGAATGGGGCTGTGACTCCACATTTGCTGGAATCACATCAAGCTGAATTTGGGAAGGCACAGATACAGGTGGATATATCTGTGCTGTGTGTGCCCCTTGTATGGAAACTAGGGACTTGGCCTTCTTCTTCCTTGAAAAGGTTTTAATTGGTGAATGTGTGGCTTCAGTATCCCTCCCTCTTTTGGTCTGTGTCCCTGGTTGGGGACTATTTTCAATAGTTGCACCCTTTTAGGAGGATGCAGCTAGGGATGTGTTTGACTCCTTTTGAACCACCACAGTCTTTTGAGAGACTGTGGCTTGGCTGGTTTGGGTAGCACTCACCTCTCCCACCTTATCCTGGGGGGTTTCTTTATGTTCACCCCTCCCCTCACCACTCACACCCTGTCCACTCCCTTCAGGGTTTTTGGTAGTTGTTACAACTGTTGTCTTTTGAGAAACAACAGAGGTAGTTTTCTTTGACTTGAGTTTTGAAACTTTAGTTTTGGTGGCTTTGGTAGGAACCTGTTTGGACAAAGACACAGATTCCATGGCCACACTAGAAGACAAAGAAACAATGAGGTTGGAAATAGTAGGAGTTATAGAAGTGTTTACCTCACTTACTTGTGGTGCATTCATGATTGGCAAATATACCAATGACACCTGGCTGTTGAGGTTCATTCTCAAAAGGTCTGCAAGGACCCTTTTTTCTTGTGCCCAACATTTGAGTTTATTATTCTCATTTGATATAACCAATCCTTCAGCAACATGGTTAGCCAATAACATAAAAATATAGCATAGTAGATGTTATGTGGTCTATTAGCTTTGTTACCTAATCTGGAACCTAATTCTAGCATGACATAGTTGCTAAAATTAAAGTACCTATCAGAAACTAGCATATAAAGCATATTAACAAGAGATGAAGTTATGGCATCAAAATTGCTAATCTTCTCAGAGAAAACCTTAATAAAGGCATCTCCAAGAAAACTCCATTCTTTCCTAAGGCCTTTCCTTCTAATACTACCTAAACTAGCAGAATCAAAAGCATAGCCTATGGAATCTAACATAGCAGATACATCTTTATCAGTGTGTGGTGTCATGGCATTATTCTCAGGAAACTTAAAGCAAGACTGTATATCATCACAGTTAATGCAATTATCCTTACCTTTGAGAGAGAAGGGAATAATCATGTCTGTGGAGTTGAACTCTGCAGTTGTCCAAATCTCCTCAATCACCTCACAGTAGATGGTTGGGGCTTCCAGCATTGCATAGCTCAGTTTGCAGTTTTTGATGAAGTCCATCATCTTGTGATAATCAGAATGGGCTTCATTCTTTTCAACCAAGGCTATGAAATTATTCTTTTCATAAATAAATCATGTTTGAGACATAATTTTGACTACTGGTGCCATTGTTGTGAGTAGAGGTTGCAGATAAAAACTTGAGAATTTTGGGAGAGAAGGAGAATAAGAATTGCAAGAAAGCGTAAAGTGAAAATTTAGAATTCAATGGGCTTTTATACTTTCTTGAGTTAAAACGTAAATAAAATGATTAAATGATACTTTTAAGTAAATTACAGCCGTTTGAGAATAAAGAAAACTGTAGAAATTCTGAAAACTGCCTTTAATACAAATATATACAACAGTGTATATATGTATCAACGGTTAAGTAAAAGAATCAACGGTTGTGACTCACTTAAAGTAACTGATGTGACACTTCAACGGATAAGGTAAATGATTATCTGTTGATGGTCAACATAATTCTATCCGTTGAGGGATAAAATTACCAGAAATGTATTTGTCTTTCAATGAATAATGATCATCCGTTGATAGAACAATTTTGGCTTTCAACGGATAGGGAATATCCTTTGATAGAATAAGTTTTACTAAAAGCCAACTTTGTTCTTGCAGCAAATTCATTTCAGGCTTCAATGCAGATTATATAGAGGACATAAATTTATGAATAATTAAGCATACCTAGCTCACTTACTAATCTTGTGAATGTTGATTCATCAAGTGGCTTGGTAAATATGTCTGCAATCTGCTTTTCACTTGGAACAAAATGAAGTTCCACTGTACCTTTCATCACATGTTCCCTAATGAAGTGGTACTTGATATCAATGTGCTTGGTTCTTAAGTGCTGCACTGGATTTTCAGTAATGGCAATGACACTTGTGTTGTCACAGAATATTGGAATTTTATCAACAGTCAAACCATAGTCAAATAGTTGATTCCTCATCCATAGTATCTGTGCACAGCAACTACCAGCAGCAATGTACTCAGCTTCAGCTGTTGATGTAGAAACAAAATTTTTCTTCTTGCTGAACCATGACACAAGCTTGTTCCCTAGAAATTGACAGGTGCCAGTTGTGCTTTTCATGTCTATTTTACAGCCTGCATAATCTGCATCTGAGTAGCCAATTAGATCAAAACCAGACTCTCTAGGGTACCAAATTCCTAGATTTGGAGTCCCTTTGAGATATTTGAAGATTTTTTTAATAGCCACTAAGTGAGATTCTTTAGGGTCAGCTTGAAATCTAGCACAGAGACGTGTAGAAAACATTATATCAGGTCTACTAGTAGTTAAATATAAAAGTGAGCCAACCATGCCTCTATAACTTGAAATATCCACAGACTTTTCAGTCTTGTTTAATTCAAGCTTGGTGGCAGTGGTCATGGGAGTTTTTGCAGATGAACAGTCCATTAAGTCAAACTTCTTTAAAAGATCATAAATATATTTAGTTTGACTAATGAAAATTCCATCACTAACTTGTTTAACTTGTAAACCAAGAAAATAAGTTAGCTCTCCCATCATGCTCATTTCATATTTACTTTGCATTAACTTATCAAACTTTTTACAAAGCTTATCATCTGTAGATCCAAATATAATATCATCTACATAAATTTGAACAAGTATTTTAGAGCCATTAACATTTCTAAAGAATAGAGTTTTGTCAACAGTACGTCTTGTGAAGTGATTATCTAGAAGGAATTTTGACAAAGTCTCATACCAGGCTCTAGGTGCTTGCTTTAGCCCATAGAGTGCTTTCAACAGATAATACACATAGTCTGGAAAGTTTGGATCTTCAAATCCTGGATGTTGGCTTACATAAACTTCTTCCTCCAATTCCCCATTTAGAAATTCACTCTTGACATCCATTTGATAGACTTTGAAATTGGAATGGGCTGCATAGGCTAGAAAGATTCTGATGGCCTCAAGTCTGGCAACTGGAGCAAATGTTTCATCAAAATCTATTCCTTCTTGTTGAGAATAGTCTTTAGCAACCAATCTGGCTTTATTCCTTATAACAATGCCATTTTCATCCATCTTGTTTCTGAATACCCATTTTGTGTCAATAGAACTCTTGTTCTTTGGCTTGGGTACCAGCTTCCATACTTTGTTCCTTTCAAATTGGTTTAGCTCCTCTTGCATTGCTAAAATCCAATCTGGATCCAATAGAGCTTCTTCCACTCTCTTAGGTTCCTCCTGTGATAGAAAGCAACTATACAGACATTCATCTTGAGTAGCCCTTCTAGTTTGCACTTTAGATGTAGCATCACCAATGATCAGTTCAAAAGGGTGATTCTTGGTCCATTTCCTTTGAGGTGATAGATTAGCTCTAGATGAGGTTGCCTCAGTATTGTCATGATGTAAGATAGAATGTTGATTTGTTGAAACTCCCCCTGAGTTGCTGATCCTTTGAAAGGAATTGGGAGCTCTATCAACTGATGAAGTGAATTGATTATCCGTTGACAGACTATGATCAACGGATGCTTCATTATGAACTTCAACGGATGATGCGCTTTGTCTTTCAACGGATGCTACATTGCTTCTTTCAACAGAAGCTTAATTATGACTTTCAACGGATGCATCATTCTGTGCATTATCCAAAGGCAGATTCTGAATTCTTCTTGAGATGTCTTCTTCATCATTCTCATCTTCACTATCAACACAATATATCTCAATGTTGTCAAATTTAAGTCGTTCATGATGTCCCTCATCTGTTAGTCCATCAATCTTTTTATCATTAAACACAACATGCACAGATTCCATGACAATGTTGGTTCTTAGATTGTAGACCCTATATGATTTTCCAGCAGAATAACCAACAAATATTCCTTCATCAGCCTTTGCATCAAACTTTCCTTTGTGATCAGATTGATTCCTTAAGATGTAACATTTGCAACCAAAGACATGCAGAAAGTTTAAAGTTGGTTTTCTTCTCTTGAATAATTGATAGGGAGTCATGCCTTTTGCCTGATTGATTAGAGAAATATTCTGAGTGTAACATGCACAGTTAACAGCCTCAGCCCAAAAGTAAGTTGGGAGTTTTGACTCTTCAAGCATTGTCCTTGCAGCTTCAATTACTGATCTGTTCTTCCTTTCCACCACACCATTTTGTTGTGGAGTCCTTGGAGCTGAGAACTCATGCATGATCCCATTTTCTTCACAGAACAACTTCATGGTTGAATTCTTGTACTCAGTTCCATTGTCACTCCTAATATTCCTTACTTTGAAATGAGGATGATTGTTGACTTGCTTGATATGATTGATAATGATTTCACTAGCTTCATCCTTTGATCCAAGAAAATAGACCCATGAAAACTTAGAGAAATCATCAACAATCACTAGGCAATATCTTTTCCTTGAAATTGACAATACATTGACTGGTCCAAAAAGATCCATATGTAGCAGTTGTAATGGTTCATCAATTGCAGATTCAAGCTTCTTACTGAATGATACTTTCTTTTGCTTTCCTTTCTGACAAGCATCACACAGTCCATCCCTTGTGAATTCCACTAGAGGCATTCCTCTAACTAAGTCCTTTTTGACTAGATCATTCATTGTCTTGAAATTCAAATAGGACAACTTCTTGTGCCATAGCCAACTTTCAACTGCACTTGCTTTGCTGAAAAGACAAGTAATGGATTCTGCATCTGTAGAGTTGAAGTCAGCTAAGTACACATTCCCTTTTCTAACTCCAGTTAGAACCACTTTATTGTCCTTTTTACTTGTGACAATACAGGCTTCAGAATTGAAGGAAACAGTATTCCCTCTGTCACATAGTTGACTAATGCTCAATAAGTTGTGTTTGAGACCATCAACCAATGCAACTTCATCAATGATGACATTTTCTTTCGAAATCAAGCCATATCACATAGTGAATCCTTTGCTGTCATCTCCAAAGGTTATGCTAGGGCCAGCTCTCTCCTTAAACTCTGTGAGCAGGGTGAAATCTCCTGTCATGTGTCCTAAACAGCCACTGTCCAAGTACCATAGATTCCTTCTTTTTCCATGCACATAACAAAATCAATCAAGTTGATTTTGGTACCCAAGTTTCCTTGGGTCCAGCCTTGTTAGTCTTTTTCCTAGACTTCATTCCTCCTGCATCTTTTGATTTAGGTAACTTTGGGTCAACCTTGATCTCAGATGTGGTTGGTTGAAGTGTAGGGTTAGTCACAGAATCATTTAGCACATTTCATTGAATTTGATAAGGCATAGATTGTGCAAACATGTTATTCCACATATGCATATTGTATGGCATTTGAGGCATACTAAATGCAGTAAAATAAGGATTATTAATATATGGCATGTTTGCAAAATGTGCATGGGGATTCTGATGAGATATAACAGGCATGGCATGCAGAGGTGACATAGACATGTTAGGCATGGAGGGATTTGAAGGCATGGGAGCATTTTTAACAGATTTGCAATTATTAGATAGGTGATTAACACTTTTACAATGTACACAGCTTTTTCTAGGAGCATACCTATCAGGTGTGTAATTCTTATGTTTATTAATCCCTACCTTCCAATTTCTTTTAGATTTTCTTTTAGTTTCCTTCTTATCCTCAACCAACTTAAGCCTATTTTTCAGCTGATCTAAAGTCATGTCTCCTATATTCACCTTACTGACATCTTTGGATGTGCTAGCTCCTTCTTTGACAAAGTTCTTGATAGTTGAATCATTCTTCTTATTGAGATTTTTATTTTTAAAATTACTTGCCTGTTTTAATTGATGAGCCTTCAACGGATGCTCCTTTTCTTCCTTCAACAGATAACTTTCATCATCCGTTGATTCCACATCCGTTGACAATCCATCAATTAATTCTAACTCCTTTTTGTTTTTCTTCCAGGCATCCTCACAGAATGATTCAATTCCCTGAACCTTGGCAATCTGAACTCTAACATCCCTGGATGTTTTCCAGGCCTTGATTACCTCTTGCTCACTTTCGAACTGTTTAGAAAGAATTTCTACTTTCTTAACAGCTTCTTCTAGTTCACTTTCAACAGTCAAGCATTTAAGTTTAATCTTTTCAAGCTCAATTACCTAATTCTCTAACACGGCATTTCTATCACTTAAAAACACATTATTCTCTTTGATCCTAGTGTTTTCTTTAGCTAGTGATTTGAGGGAAACACGCAAATGATATAATTCATTGGACATATCTTTTATGGCTTTATTGCATTCATGTTTAGAAAGCTGAGAGAGATCAGTAGTAATTACCTGGTTGCTTGATGAACTAGTTTCATTTTCATCAGAATTAGCCATCAGGGCTAGGTTGACATATTCCATATCATCATCTTCATTGACCCCATCTGCTGCCCAATCATCTTGAGTGAGAAAAGCTCTTTCCTTTTGTTTGAGCAAATCAAAATACTTCTTTTTGTAATCAACTTGCTCAAATTTCTTTTTATCAGAGGTTGGCTTCCTACACTCACTTGCAAAGTGTCCACTAATGCCACAGTTGTAACATTAATTTGAACTTTGATTTGTCCACCATGTTTTTGTTTGGCTTAGTGAATTTTGTATTTTTCCTGAACTTCATCTTTGCAAACCTCCTGGACAGAAAAGCCAGATGTTCATCAATTTTATCAGAGTCATCCTGACTGTAATTGTCTTCATCCTCAGCTACTTGCTCTTTACCCTTGCTTGATTCTGATTTGCTTGTGCCAATTTTGAGACTTGGCATTGTCTTTTCCTCATTCATGGCTTCAACCTTCTCACTGTCAGCTACAAGTGCAACTGATCCTCCTTTTCCCTTTCCCTTTTCCAACAGCTCATCTTGCTCCTTCTCAAGTTCATATGTCTTCTAAATTCCATATAATCTTTCAAGTGTGAAGTCCTTATAATCTTGAGAACTTCTTAGAGAAACAGTCATAGGCTTCCATTCCTTTGGTAGAGACCTTAGAAATTTTAAATTGGAGTCCTTGACTTGGTAAATTCTCCCATACAGCTTCAATCCATTCAATAGTTTCTGAAATCTGTTAAAGGTATCATTCAATGATTCTCCTTCTTCAAAGTGAAAATATTCATACTGTTGAATGAGAAGCTGCATTCTGTTTTCTCTAACTTGCTCAGTGCCTTCACAGATAAGCTGCACAGTATCCCAAATTTCCTTAGCAGTTTGGTTGTTGATGACATTGTCAAACATATCTTGATCCAGGCCATTAAACAGAATGTTCATGGCTTTCTTGTCCTTGTGGACCTCTTCAATATCTTCAACAGTCCATTCTGCCTTTGGCTTGGGAATAGACTGTCCAACAGCAACTATTGCAGTAGGAGTTGTGGCCACCTTGTGTGGGATGTGAGGACCATTTTCAATGCAGTTGATGTAGCTTTCATCTTGAAAGAGAATATGTAAATGCATCTTCACTTTCCAGTGATGATAGTTATCTCTTTCCAGGATTGGAATCTTTACACCAATATCCTTCTTACTCATGATGTTAGCAGAATAGATCTTTAAACTCTTTGTATGTTAAAAACTTACTCTGATACCAATTGTTATTCCCAGTGGACTAACAATGAGATTTACAGAAGGGGGGTTGAATGTAAATCTCAAAACTTTTTCAAGTTTTGAGCAGTTTCTAAGGCTAAGTGTTTTTGAGAACAAGTGTGTGAATTGCTTGAAGCTAATACAGACAGATATATATTCAAACACAAATGTAAAGAACACAAAGAACTTAAAAACTTTTCTGGTGGATTTGTTGTTCCACCAGAGATGTGTTATTTCAGAAAATCTGTGATTCAAAGAATTAAATCACAGCTGCTTCCTAGTACAAACTAGATGATTTTCTCTCTGGATATTTCTTAACAGCTCAGGAAAATACTTATCTAATTACTAGCTGCTACTTGGTTTATATATCACCAAGTTTACAAGTGAAGACAAAATTGTAAAATACAATTAAAAAGGCTCTTCACATGTTTCTTCTTCATTTCTCTGTCCAATGCAATCTAGGATAATCTGTGAATCTTTGAATACTTCCTTGTTTGCACCAGAATGGAAATGCTGCATTTTCTTGATTCCTCCAAGAGGCTTCCACATTCCAGTTTGTCTCTGTCAACCCATGTGCCTTTCTCAGCTTATGAATTGTCACCATCAACTGCTAATGAACTAAGCATCCGTTGAAGCTTTCATCCGTTGATGCCTTATCCGTTGAGGCTTTATCCGTTGAAGCTTTATCCGTTGATGCATTATCAGTTGAAGTCTTAATCCGTTGAAGCACTTATCCATTGATGGATATTATCCGTTGAAGTATTAGAGACATCCGTTGAAGCTTTGTTTCTTATCCGTTGAAGGTCTTCAATATCAGTTGATACTTCTTCACTTATACAAAATTACAAGGCATAAAATATTTACAATTAGCCCTCTTATTTGCATATCCACTAGTAGTCAACATGACTGATAATTTCCTATAAAATCTAAGAATTACAACTTGAATCCAGAGAATGAAATGTGCTACAATACTAAACTTATTGCTAAGTAAAACTACTCCTTCAACGGATAGCCAAGATGGTCTTATCCGTTGAGGCTACAAACACTAGATTTCTACTTAAGTGTTTTGTTTAACTTATCATCAAACTAATACACATATTCCTAACACAGAGGTTAAAAGAGGAATGATGAAGAGGCCGCCAATTAGGTTTCTGTTTTACTAAAGAGGGAAGTGATATTGAAAGGGGAATAAATGGGGGAAACGAATTGGAGGAAGGAAGCCAAGGATTAGAAATTTGCAATTGGTCCGATTTACATAAATTCAATAAATTTTATAATTAAATATTATGATAATAATATTTAAAATAAATATCATTATCAAGTAAAGTAAGGTAAATCTGAAAAATATTTGATACTTTGATGTGATTAATAATCAATTTATTTTAATATCTCATACAATTATATCGTAAAAAATATTTTAAAAAATATTTTTCAACGATTCAACCGTATAGATTTCAATAGATATATATTAGTTATATAACCAAAATTTCATATCAAAATAATTTTATTTGATTTTTCATTTTAACAGTCAAGCATCAGTTTGACTCGTATAACTAACTAGTGTTTAATCCTGAATTGATGTTTCGATTATTTTAAAAATATTTTTGAATGATACAACCGTATGGATGTCAATAGATATATGTATTAGTTATATATCCAAAATTTCATGTCAAAATGATTTTATCTGGTTTGTCATTTTAACAGTCAATCATCAGTTTGACTAGTACATCTAACTAGTGTTTATCCTAAATTGATGTTTCGAATATTTTAAAAATATTTTTGAACGATCCAACCGTATGGATGTCAATAGATATATATATTAGTGATATAACCAAAATTTCACGTCAAAATAAGTTTATCTGATTTTTCATTTTAACAGTCAAGTATCAGTTTGACTAGTATAGCGAACTAGTGTTCAATCTTGAATTGATCTTTCGATTATTTTAAAAAATATTTTTTAACGATCCAACAGTATGGATGTCAATAGATATATATATATATATTAGTGATATAAGCAAAATTTCATATAAAAATAATTTTATGTTGTTTGCCATTTTAACAGTCAACCATCAGTTTGACTAGTAGATCTAACTAGTGTTTAATCCTGAATTGATGTTTCGATTATTTTAAAAATATTTTTGAACGATCCATCCACCTGGATGTCAATAGATATATATATATATATTAGTGATATAACCAAAATTTCATATCAAAATAATTTTATTTGGTTTGACATTTTAACAGTCAAGCATTAGTTTTACTAGTACAACTAACTAGTGTTGATCCTGAATTAGTGTTACAATTATTTTAAAAATATTTTTCAACCATCCAACCGTATGGATGTCAATAGATATATATATTAGTGATATAACCAAAATTTCATATCAAAATAATTTTATTTGGTTTGACATTTTAACAGTCAAGCATTAGTTTTACTAGTACAACTAACTAGTGTTGATCCTGAATTAGTGTTACAATTATTTTAAAAATATTTTTCAACCATCCAACCGTATGGATGTCAATAGATATATATATTAGTGATATAACCAAAATTTCATATCAAAATAATTTTATTTGGTTTGACATTTTAACAGTCAAGTATCAATTTGACTAGTACAGCTAATTAGTGTTGAATCTTGAATTAGTGTTACGATTATTTTAAAAATATTTTTCATTGATCCAACTGTATGGATGAATATATATATATATATGTATATATATATTAGTGCTATAATCAATATTTCATATTAAATTATTTTATCAAAATATTTAATATTTTCTGAAATTCTTGAAATGTCAACCAAACAAATAAATGTTAACATTAATATGGTTGAATCATGAAATTATATTTTTTAAAAATTAAAATTATCAAAAATCATGTGCTAATTTACGACGGAATCCGTAATAAATTATTATCTACAAAAAAATTGAGAAAAGTCAAATTTACCGCCAAAATTTTGGGGAAAAAGTTATTTTCCATCGTAAATTGGATGTTCCAATATTTTCCGTCACAAATATTTCGTCGTAAATTTAGATGAAATATTTTTTATTTAATTACATGTTTAAATTTTAAAAAAAATATTTAACTTACGACGAAATGTTCAAATCGTCGCAACTTCAAATGATTTTTGTTTTCCCGCCAATTTTTTTTGGGAATGAATTAAATTTCCCTCTTTGATAACTTACGACGAAGTTTAATTTCCCTCGTAAATTTGACGATCCGATTTTTTTCGTCACTAATATTTCGTTGTAAATTTAGATAAATATTTTTTTATTAAATTTCAATTTAAAATTTTAATAAAAATAATTAACTTACGACGAAAAGTTTAAATCGTCTCAACTTCAAATAATTTTCATTTTTGTTTAATCGTATCGTGCATAATTTTATTAATAAAATAATAAATTTACGACGGTTTTGGATTTCGTCATAAATAATTACAACGCTTTACTTTTTTCCGTCGTAAGTTGGGCGCGCATTTTTTTCCGTCGTAAGTTGGCCGTCGTAATTGGCCTATTTTGTTATTGTGAATATGGTATTAAATTATATCGTTTTTATAGTTACTTAGCGGCTAAGTAATCTATTTTCAGATATTTATTTGCATAAATACTTGGATTGCTCTAAATTTGACTTTATGGTTTTATAATTACAATAATTATTTTTAGGGATTTATAAAATTTAAAAATCAATATTTTATTGATTATTTAGCTCTGTATGGTTTTCTGATTGCATTTATTTTTAAAATATGTATTTAATTCCTGAATTCTTTAAAAATTATGAAACTCATATTTCTTGAAGTTTGAAATATTCCGAGAATTTTAAAATTATTTTGGAAATTTTTGGGATTAATTTCACCCACGCGTTTATTCATTTAATTGTTAAAAGCGGGTATAATTTGCATTTCAAAAATTATTTTAAAATTACGAAAATTATGTTTTGATAAACTTCGTGATATTTATAACATTTTAAGACTATTTTCGTGATTTTCTAAATTTGTTTTAAGTGCAGTTCGGTTCTTTAATCTTGAAATGCGGGTACGAGTTGCGATTCAAAAATGCTTTAAAAATTATGAAAATTTTATTTTATTAACTTTTAATTATTTTGAGAATTTTAAAAACATTTCAGTAATTTTTGAGTCTTATTTATCCGTACGTTGTCCGCTAAATTGCGAAATGCGGGGCGAAATCGGGCTGCCAGGAAAGAATAATGATAAGAGTCCTAATTTTGTTGTAACCACTAATATGTGGTAAGTGCAGGCAGTTCCTGTTGCTGCATGTTTAGTTAAAAATAATTGATAAAATCACCAAACCCGCCTTTCCCTGGTACATCTCGGCACCCCTCTCTTCCTTCACTCTTCTTTTCTTTTCCCGTTTCTTTCCCTTCTTTCCGATTGTTCCATTCCCGCTGTGTTCCCTATTCACTCCGATATGGCCGCCTTTCTTCTTTTCCAATGACTCGTTCTAATTCCGGCTGTCTGGTTTCGGTATTAGTCTAATTTTTTTTATATATACACACGCATACGTGTGTGTATAACTCAGTCCAGATTATTGTGCTATGGTGAATTTTGTGAATCGATTCTTTAAATTTTTACAGGAAATTCGAAGCTTTAATTTGAATTTATGATTGATGTTGTAAGACTTCTGTGATTTTAGGATTTAATTTTAATTGTTTGGAAATTAATCGGTGAAATTTATTTGGAAACCCGAATTTTATCGGGAACCAATAAATTTTGCCGCCGTTCGCGATGACTTTATACGAGCGGACGATGGATGGTGATGACTTGGTTCTGAGTCCTAGAATTTTAAAATATTAATTTAGTTCATAAATTTATTTTTAAAATAAAAAAAATTTATCGGGTATATAAAGATTGTATCGAGATTTTGGTTGCGTAATTGATTGTGGTTGTTGTTGAATGGTTTGGATTATAAATGGTGGTTGTTGGATTAATTGTTTGGATTAATTGATTGTTGTGATTGACGTCGAATTGCTTCGACGTGTATTCCGATAAACAAAGGAGACGCTGCCAGATTTCCGGGAAATTGATCTACGAAAATACGGGAGCGTATCTGATGATTATCGGGACGTCGAGTGGCTATAAAAATACACATGTGTTATCCAAAACGTGATTGCACGATGTGATGAAATAATTTGCTAAAATCACTATCACTGATTACGTATTTTCTGAATATGAGCATCGAATCAATTTCTGGGAATGTGAACCCTAATTGTTGTGTGTGTTATTATAATATGAATAATTATGAGTCGGGATATGTTATCGTAGAGGTAAGTTGTTAGTGAGGATATGTCAAGCATAATCGGATGTCTGAGTCATGTGTTATATGAATTATGTGATACATGAATTATGTGTTTACATGTCATATGAATTACGTGTGTACGTGGGTCAAGAGTATTGTATTTGAATGTCTCTTTAGGCGTGGGCTATCGTATGGGTAGACGATAGGGTTTTGACGCGCAGTTCGTCGAGTAATTATCGTTTAGACGATTAAAGTGTTATCTTTTAATTATAGATGCGGATCATTCGAGTTGATCAAGACAAGATGTTGGATAAAGAATGAGATGGAAAGGTATTGGATAACTAGCTTCTAGAAATTGCAGGAGCAACATATCAGTAAAGTGTTGAAAAGAAAGACGGTGATGCCTTGAGATGCCAGAATGAGATAGTTGCGTTTATACGAGTGTGACTAACTACTAAAACCCCAATGGCAAGTATCCCTATCATCACTTATTGTTCAAGTGATATTTATTTTAAATCTTCTTATGCAAGTATTGCTTTTCCTATTCTCAGTTAGAATTGATAAATATTTTACATATCGCTTAATTAAATAATTCTGTTTATAGAAGTATTCTTCTGCTGTTCTATGTTCAGAATAGCTAAGTAATTTTGCTTATCAACTTACTGGATTTATAAATATTTTGGATTTTGAGGAAAGTGATTTGGTTGCGAATATTCCTACCCAAGAATTGGGGGAATAAAATTATTTTGGGTGTCGATTATTATGAACCCATTTTAATAAAAGGTTTTAAGATTGGATCATAATTGCGTAAGTTACCGGGATGGACGGTCCAGCGGAGGGCAATTTCTAAGTGCCACATGGAATATTATAACACAATTTTTGCCACAGGAAGGTATATTTCCTTTTGTTTGAGTACTCGTATTTTTGGGGTCACGTTTCTACGAATCATGACCTTGTGCTATCACACCGGCTGATTAGCATGTGATAGTACGTCCGTCAGAGGATGATCCAAATCTAAATTATCATATCGATTTTAATATCCATAGAATAAATGATTTATCAACTGATTCTGTTTTGAATTAAAAGTGAATTGCGGTTTTGACTCAGATTCTGATTTATGCTGATACTTACTTTGTGAGTAAAACTCGTCATAAATTTGTGAGAAGATTACATGTCATAAATTAATGCCTGATAACCAGACTAACCCCAAGCTAAAATAAAATAAAATAAGACAGAACAAATTACAAAGTACAACTTTTATGAATTCTTGCAGTTACATACATAATTGAATTACATTATCATCTGAATTTTTCATAGCCTGGTTGTTCTCTAATTAGATTCTTGAGTCTGACTAGGCATTCAAGTTCTTCAATAATCTCAGTTCCTGTTAGAACTTCTACCAGCTTGAGCCATTCACTTAAGGAGTAACTTTCAAGATGGTTGACGATGAAGATAAATAATAATTTTTCTGTGAGAATTCTTTCTATATAGTCACTACGCAATAAGTGCTCAAATGCTATGCTCTTTTGTTGTTGCCTTATGTCAAAAAAGCGTTGCAATTTCAATAATTCAACACCAAGGGGTGTTACATCTGCGGCTGTTGCATTAGAAGCCTAATGCAACGCTTATTGGGGGTCTACAGCGACACCAACAAGCATTGCCTAATCGATGTAATATAACAGTATATACATCAAATGCAACACCAAAAAGTGTTGGCTCTGACATAAGCTGGATGTAAGCCTCCATATGTGGGGCCCATATTACGGCCACGTTAGCACGTGACACGTGGATGCCTCGTCAGCAGTGGGCCCCACACAAGCACCACGTCAGTAGTGGGCCCCACTAAAATGTCATGTAAGCAATTGGGCCCACATGCCACGTCTATAGAGGTCCACATGCCACGTCACTGATATATAATGCAACGCTTTTTATCAACTTTTAGGATAGTAGAACATAATTAAAAGCAACACTTATATAGCTAATGCAACACCACAGTATCTGGTAAAAACATACCTATTACATTATAATGCAACACCCAAATATCAAATGCAATGCTTTAGTTAATTTTTTTGCAAAATAATATTTCATAATTCACTACGCCATAGATGGCCTATCGCAATGGTCTAATCATGCATGTTACAAAGTTATGTTACATTAGGTATGCTCATCTTAGCCTACCGCAACGTAGTATTTTTAATGTTACCATAGCCTTTATAACATGTTACTATAACTTGAAAGTGTTACAAACGAGTAACATGTAGGAACTTATGTTACAATAGGGTATTAATAGATAAAAAAGTAACATTTTACAAATAATTAAATATATATAATTATTTGACTTGAAAATTAATCAATTTTTATAATATAATTAAGCAATAATATTAATATTAGCTAAGATTAATAAAAATAATTAATTTTTTAAATTGCACTAATTAATAATTTATAATTTTTTATCAATAAAAATTTTAAACACTATTTAAACTTAAAATTTATTAAAAAAAGAAGTAAAATTAGCTACTATTTTTTGGACTCTCAATGGCTTTCAATCGGGCGGGCTAAAAAATTTTGGTGAAGCGGCTAAAATTTCAGATATATCTCTGATCTCTCTCTCATTCTAAACATATCTTTTATCTCTCTTTTGTTGGCTCTCTCATGCTATACACATCTCTCTCTCAGTCGCCATCTGAGATTTGCTCTCACCGATTCGAGCTAGGGTTTTTAATTGGAGAAGCTGGTAACATTTTGAAGAAGCGGAGAAGCGATTCACAGATTGGCTAGGGTTTCTAATTGAAATTGGGGTCAAATCAGCTTGGGATTCAATATTAAGGTATTACCTCTCTCTCTCTGATTTTATTTATATATGTATATATCAGTCTCTCTCTACCCCTCTCTCTCTCCCCTGAGCCAAAATGTACAAGATCTCAAAGCGCTCTGTCTCTTCTCTGCTTAGAAACGGCGTCGTTCATTATAGAATGCTCGGTGCTCCTCTCTCAGCTCTCAATCTCTCCAATCTTTCGGTAATTGACACTTTTAACCCTATCATATATCATATTATGTGGGTATAATTTTGATTTATGATGTTTTCCGTGTAATTGACTGTGCTAATTGATGTATAGTGGTAAAAAAAGATTACTTCTTTTAATTTTTTATGATTTATGTTCGTCTTTGTGTATTTGTGTGTGATTAATTGTGTTAATTGTTGTTTAGTGATTAAAAAAAGGCTTTTTCTCATTATGTGTATAATTTGTGTTCCCTTTGTGTATTTGTGTGTATAGATTGCGGTTTATTGATTAAAAATAATGCTTTTTCAGAAGCAAGAACACTACGGGTTGTGTTCTTTTTTCATTTGTTTGTTTGTAATTAACAATATGTTCAATGTGTTGTTAAACTACTCTATTACACTTTATGCGTGATTCTAATATAATTTTTCTTACTTAATTTTTTAGTATGTATAAACTAGTTTATTAGTATATTATTAAAAATTAGTTTATTATTATAAAAGCTTGATCATGATTTGATGGATGTGTTTCATGTTAAATTCTCGTTTTGAGATGGATGGAGTGTCTTAAATTTTACTTCATTGTTGGAATGAGTTTGTGTACTCCAGATGCTCTATATCATTAATATATGGAATTGAGTTAATTTTGAACCTGCACAGGAAGGAGAGGTTGGCACTAAACAGAGATGGTTCTCCGCCCTACCTGCTAGTACATCCAGTGGTTCTGTAGCCTCTAAGATTATAAAAACCAAAACTGAGTTTTCTTTAGGGAAATGATTCGAATCATCTGCTGCAGCTTCTGAATCATCAGACTCTTAATCTGAGAAATATGAGTATGAAGCGGAGGTTGGATTTTTCAACAGTGTATTATTACCCTGCCATCAAACAACATAAAGATATGTTCATTTTATGATGTTGTGACTGAAACAGGTGAGCCGGCTCATGGATCTCATTGTCAACAGCCTGTACAGCAACAAAGAGGTGTTTCTTTGGGAACTTATTTTGTATTCAAGTCTTGATTTTTAGTTTATAGTCCAGATTTTAAATTTATACTGTATAATTTGGGTGAACTGTTGCTTTACGTTAAATGTCACTTAGTTAATTAAATTGAGGCACCTAAGAATGGTTGGCGTGAGGCTCACATCATTGCAAATAATTTTTATAGAATACAATGTCCTTTGGTATTCAGTTTTTTAGAAAAAAATGTGTTATCTTTGTTATGTTGTGAAATGCTTTAGAATAGGATTTAAAAAAACTGATAATAAACTGAGGAATTAGGATATGTTGTGTCATGTGAACAAGTAACAGTATATTTATCTTGTTTTGGTTCAGTTCTTGCTCTTTTATGCATGTCCATAGAAATGCAACTTCAGTGTTTTATTTTTTTTTGTGCAAAAAATGAAATACTAATGTGTTGTTAAATTTATTTTTTCTCAGTGTTACAAATAGTGAGCTTATAAAAGATGAAGTTGATCTTGATATTCGTATCCAGGCTGACAAGGATAATGGAATAATTACAATCACTTAAGTTTTGTAGTAAAAGATAGTTGATGTTGGTTATGTTTTATTAGTCAGTGCACTGAGTTTTATCCAATATTTATATTGCAGCAATTCTGGTATTGGTATTACAAGTAAAGAACTAGTTGATTGTCTGGGTACGATTGCACAAAGTGGAACAACCAAGTTTCTTACTGCATTGAAGATTCCTCACACTAGTTACTACAGGCTCTGACCTTTAGATTTTAGACGTGAATCTTTTTACATATCTTATTTTGCGTACTAGTACCAAGTGTTATCATACTAGATTTTAGATGTATATTTATCGTCATAAACTAAGTACATGTTCTTTGGAGTATGTGGAGTTGGTGAATTATGTGAAAAATGTAGTATTTGCTGGGGGTTTGTGAAAACTGATTTGGAGATTGGTTTGAATTGTTTATTTTCTTGACTTGGATGAAAAACAGGTTTTATGGCATGTTGAATTTACAAACAATTCCTGTTAAATTTTTTTTGAGAAATATGTTACATTAGGTACTTAAATGTTACAAACAAATTGGTATCATACAAACCATTATTGTTATCTAGTGGGCCCCACAGGTGGGCCCCATTTTTTGGAAATTCTAAGTGCAAAGGTAACATACATAATGTGATACTATACACATAGATTGATGTTACCTTTGACTGCTATTGTAACACAAATGTCAATGTTACACCAGGGCAAAAGTAATGTTACCTTAGGGGCCAAAGGTAACTCGAAAAAAAGCAACTTAATTTTTATATTACCTTGGGCCTTTTTCTGGATGTGGTAACACTTTTTTGGGCCTGTTGTAACATTTTCTTGGTGTTGCTGTAGGCCATTTATGGTGTACAGATTACAGAAGCCCATGAAAATTATCCTAATAACCATTCAACAATTTCTACTAGCCATCCAAAACATCATCCCACAACCCCACTACAAGTTTCATCCATAAAATACATCCAATAACCCCAACATCATACTAACAACTAAATTCATTACAAGTTCTTCGATGTGCCAAAAAGATACTATTACAATTAAAGCTAGAGCTATTACAATTGGTGGGGCATCAAATGCCCTTAATATAAGAAACTGTTCTGCTGGTACACGAATTGGTGAATCCTGCAAATTAGAATTAAGACAAAGGTTTCAATAATATCACTATACCATCTCCAATTAAAAAGATCACAACTCTAGTAACCATAACAATACAAATATTCCAGTATCCAGCTTACTTATAAAGATAAAACGATTTACTAATCCTGGAGTAGGCTTAACCGCTCAAGGTAATCCATAACAATAAACACAACTACCAACCCAAAGTAACTTATTATACCTTAGACAACAAAGTAAGTTCATGTGAGCTAAAATCCTCATATTTAAAGTCCTTCACTTGTTTAGATCTATGATAGCTTTCCAAAGAAACAACTTCACAACCAATAATATTTTCCATCTTACGAGCCAGACTAGTTTTTCCAAACCCGCTTAGACCTCCTATTGGAAATACAATAGCAAACACTTGAGAATAACACGACCTTATAATCAAAGGAAGACTCCAAATTTATTTTCCATATCTACAAATACCAATATGATTTATCATGTATTGTCAAGGTTGTTAGCATTATCACCATATTACATGAGAAAATGAAACCATAGAAAATATTGTCGAGACAAATCTAGAAACATACTATCACTTCTAGATTATGGTCGTTTTGATTGGTATGAACAGAAATAAGATGGGAAAAATGGGAGGCTGTAAGGAAATATAGGGGGATGGAAAGAAGAAAGACATAGGAGAGGAGTGAAGAAATTAACATAATTATCTAATATCAATCAACACTATGCCATAAGTGCACATAGGCAACCCTACTATACAGTTGTATAAGGCCCAAATGGTGTTGCATAAAGTAATAGGCAACACCAAGGGGGGGTTGCCAATGTGGAAGTAGCCGTAAACACCTAATGCAACATTTTGTGCAACACTTGAAAGTATTGCATCAGGTTGATTTTGCAACAGTAAATCACCTATTGGCGATAACAAAAAGTGTTGCATTAGACCTGACAGGATAATACACTTGGTCCTACGTGGTAACTGATACATCAGATGCCACGTCAGCAACAGGGGGTCCCAGAGCCACATCAGTATGCCACGTCAGCATGCCACGTCATATGGGTCCCATTCTGCCCTGTCATCTTTGGGGGACCATAATGTCACATCAGCATGTGGGGCCCACAATGCCACGTCAGCAGTGGGATCCTTTTTGCCACGTCATATGTGGGGCCCATGTTGTTTATACAACACCATTTTGGTGCATATGCAACACTATTTTCATTCAATTACAATAGTATATACCACATTATGCAACACCATTTTTTAAGTTGCAACAATATTATAATCAAATGCAACACTATATAATGCAATATGCAACATCATATTCTGGAAAATGCAACACTTGCAAACATAAAATTTGGACATAACAGGTCTGTTTTTACATGATACTTGCCATAAGTGGCATCCAACAATACAGCCTTATCAGGCATCTAACAAAAACAGCCCTATCGGGCATCCAACATAAACAGCCCTATCGGGCATCCAACAAATTCTAAATATACGAAAGTACCAAACTACATACACCCAGTAATAAATTTAAAACATCAAAAGTACATCAAATCTTTCTTCAAATGAACAAAAATACCAAAGAACAAAGTCACTAAGAATTTGCACCTTGAGTGCCTTGAGTGACTGGAGTACCATTTTCTTCTTGATCACTGGAAACCATGACACATACGTCTTCGAGAATAAATGTCATAACAGGATTTGATTCTCCCAATTTTTTCACCATCCAAGCCATGTTCTCCTACAATTTCCTGTTAAACTTGGCCTCCAATTCGCTCTCAAGGACGCATATCTTTTCAGTTAACTCTTGCACTTGCTGTGCAGTTGAGGCCTTAGTTGACATCGAGATCGACTTAGTACCGGTCCTTCCAAGTAGCCAGTTAGGTGCATGGGCCTTTCCATCAGAAGAAACCGCATTTGCTTCAGCCTCCTTTCCCTCTTCCATCAACTTCTGAATTTTTGCCTGCAAAAATTGGTTAGTGTAGTAGCTAAATATGCCATTAATATAAACTGCCTCTATATAATAAAATATACTTACAAGTTTCTCCTTCATTTTTTCAGTATTTGACTTGAATTCTCGCCCTTCTTCTCGCTTACGAGTGATTAAATATATTTGAGCATCGCTTGGATGCTCAAGATTCGGATCAGCCTTTTTCTGTCAAAAATGTACAAAATTAGTCCTTTAAATGCCAGAAAATAGGGGTATTTAAATAATCAAATCTACTAAGTTGATCAGCATAAAATCGTGGTTTTTAAAGACTGATCGATCTCGATCAATACAGAGGGAGGAATATTCAGCATTACAGAATTTAAACCAGAAAAAGATATAAAGTTACAACTGTACAATCAAGTCATAATTGTTTATCGAAAAAGATATAAAGCTGTAACCATACTGCAAAAACAGATTCAAAACCTAAGATACACAGGCACTTAGAGCAAAATATGAAATAGAATGCCTGAAGAAATGTAATTGCACAACTTATTCAAATACAAATGCTACAAACAAAAGTGGAGGCATGTTATGGTTTGGTGGTCTGATTGATATAAGAGGCTACTCAGAAAATGCATATAATCTATGTCAGGCTTGCCGCCTCTGAGTTAAGTGACTCATCTTTTTCCAAGCTATTATTCTTATAATATCTTCAAATTTTCATACACTTAAGCAAGTTTACTTTCACCATTGTTATGATTTGTTATGCATCAGGAAATAAGGTTTCCACACAAAAGAAGCGAGTTCAGCTCATATTAATATAGGTATTTGCAGTAATAACTTGTTATTCAAATTCTTAATGCTTGTTCCATTCTTTTAGAACTAAATTAAAAGAGATGCATTAATGAGTAAATATCCTTCAGATGACAGCATGTGGAAAACCTAATATCAGTAAAAATAGAAAGGAAACAAGATTTTTAAGTGTGGATGCAGGAGAAATTTAACCTGTAAATATGTTTGTATTAACTATTTAGTACTCCTAATGTCATCTAGATAAAAAAACTTAACTTTAGACTAATCTTTGTTTCCCAAAACAAACAAAAATCTATTTAACAACCACACTTGAATAAAACCATCACACTTAAATAAAACACCCATCATGTTATCAATAATATATAAAAATTCTTACATAACACAAGCATACCTAAAAGGACACGATAAAATATATGACATATTAACGATACCAAATAACCATAATGTAAATCATTGTGGTAAAAATAAACTTGCAAAATGAAAAATAATTACCAATTTTTCAACAACTAGGGAAACAGGTTTACGACCCAACATGTGCGTCTCAACCAATGACTTACGATGCTCAGCATTTTCCCTAGCCAATTTCTGTAAAATTACAACAAAATAGGCAAATCAGACTAGTTTTCATAAAATAAAAACAAGTACACAGATCATGCCAGTTTCTGTTAAGCAACTATTTAAGTAATTAAGGTTTTTCTATTTACTACCTGAACCGCCTCATCCACCCAGTACTTTAACAATATTTTAAAATCCTCTAATGGGACCCGGTTTGGTCTATTATCCAGTCTGTCCTCATCGGTGTTGTATTTAGTGTAATGAGCTTTTTTTACATGAGCCTTGTGTAGTTTCCAAGCATTACTAAGGGTAGTATAAACCCATTTCCTTCTTTCATCGGGAATAACATACTTTCCCTGTAATATATTAAGCATAAAAAGAATGACTATAATTTATTAATATAATGTCAAAATTTGGAAAGTGATTTAATCTATGTTATAGAGCATAGAAATCACTAGAGTATACTCCCACAATTTTTGTTTCAATTGATCGGGAACAACGTGCCAATTGACATAAGTCAGTGAAACATTATCCCTTGCGAATTTCCCCAAGATTTTACTTACCTCTGCTACATCTCCTTCTATATCCAAAATTGCTTGACCCTTTGCATTCAAAGAGATGAACACTTTCTCATTAGGGTTCCTTCCATGAACCCTAGTCATTTTTTCCGGTCCTCTACGTTTGCTAGGAGCACGTACTTAATATACCAGGTACAAAAAAAATAAGGTACGATTAGTGAAACTATATTACTAAACATAAAATGACAATTAACCAAAAAGACGAATACATGTTACCTTCTTTGACATCCTCATCTGCATTCTGTTCCATTTCGAATTCAACAACATTCTCATTCATCGGAGCTTCATCATTATTCATTTGACGGTCTCGTAATGCGAAGTAAGCAGCAACCGTACCAAGAGCTGGTCCATCATTGCTTGACTGTCTAAAAATCTTGGTGGATGTCAGTTTAACAGGTTGTGGACAATAATCCCTTGTAGCTGCCCTCTCAGTTGCAGTGCCAGATTTTCCAGGGACTGCATTGGCTCGTGAACGAGTCCTTGGTCCAACATCAATTTTCTTTTGCTTAACAGATTCAATGTCCTGCCATTTATGTTTAGAATTAATTAACCATACTTGGTATTAAAGTGAATTAAGGCAATAATAACCAAAAAAAATTAATCAAATAACGTATACCTCAGACGAATCATCGCTTTCAACGTCCCCTTTATTTGCCAGAACATATTGTGAGTCGTCTTCCTCAATAGCTGTGTCTTTCCCTTTTTTACCTTTTGATTTACTACTTGACTCCACTGCATCTTTAAAAGTAGAAACTATCTGAGGCAACCCGAGTGATTTATAAATTTCATTATTTGCCCTCATTTTATCCAGTTTCAACGTTTCATACTCGCATAGTGGTGGAGGTGTTGGCAACTACAATACATCAGTATACAATTAAATAGATTATAAATTTAAATAGGTGAAAATCAGAAAAGGTGACTAATCAATCAAAAGCAATGGTAATAACATACCATTTTATCAGCATCCCCTCTACATCGAGCCTCTTTCACTTTTTCCATATTTCTTTTGAGAAACATGGAGAGCGGTGATGGTGGTGGTAACTGCAGGTAGATAAATAAATCAGAAAAATGCATGATTAATCGACTACTTTATTTGGATGGTAACAATGAGAAATTAGATAGTATATGATTATTAGTGAAAGGTACTGAATATTAAAAAATAAAACTTATCATTCGCGATCATCTGAAAAATGATTGATTGAGCATCCAGCCGAATTAATATTTAAATTTCATTTAGACTTAATCAGAAACAATATACATTTAAATTAGAACATGCATGATTAACAAATGAGGTTGTTTGGACTTAATCGGAAACAATATACATTTAAATTAGAAAATGCATGATTAACAGATGAGGTCATTTGGACTTAATCAGAAACAATATACATTTAAATTAGAAAATGTTTGATTAACTTCTTTCTCTCAATATATACAAATTGTATGCACATTACAAAAGTTATGTTTGGGTGAAAAAATGGCTAAAATTTGTATTTAATAGTTAATACAAAAAAGAGGTGTAAATAATACCTTGTCAGCAACATCAATACGAGTATCTTCACTATCCTCTCTGCAACAAGCTTTTTTGAATTTTAAATACTCGGAGAGCGGTGGTGGTGGTGGTAACTACAAGTGTACAAAATAAATTAAGAAAGCACATATATACATTAAAATTGTTTTTTTCCAAAAGTAATCATTTAAATAACTTTTTAACAACATCCTTATTTCCAGTATCTTCAACATCCCCTGCACATGGTTCTAAGGCTAACTTCCTTCTCGCAGTTACTTTCTCATTTTTACTGACAGGTACATCTTGTCCACTTTCTTTTGTTAAAATATCCTTCCAACCACCCACCTCGGGCAACTTTTTAACCATTTTCTTTTTTTGCTGCTGGAGTTGATGTGTGGTAACAAACTTACGCTTCAGCGGTTTCTGAGGGGAAGCTGTAACAATTATCAATAACGTACTTTAGAATTCAGTGTACATACCATTATATGTGATTTAAACATTACAGATATAAATAACTTGGATGAAGTTTTCCCTAGGTCGAGTGATCACAGGAGGTTGCATTTGAGGAGCCGGCTCAATTTGTTTGTCAACAATGTTGTCGATTTAGAAGTTCACTAATTAACCAGGAGCACAATCTTCCACAAGAGCCATGACTGCTTATCATTTGACAACAGCTGCCAACCACCTTTTCTTCCTCTATTTGCCTACATTCCTCCAATTTCAGTGAAATGGAGGTTATCTTTGACCAATTCCATAAGCACATAATAAGAAAATGATTCAACGTCTAAGCCCATCACAATGAAATGTTTTCCACCAACATATGATGTCTTCTTAAACTTCCCTTCATAGTGCAACCTCACATTAACCGTTGTGTCGTCCATCCTGTTAAGAATAAATCATTAAAGTTAGTCAAGTTTATAAATATATATCAGAAATTAAAACAAGAAGTGCTGATATTTTTATACAAGAAGTGCTGATATTTTTATACAAGAAGTGCTAATATTTTAGTTAAATATGTATCAGAAATTAAAACAAGAAATGCTGATAGTTTTATACAATCAAAAGAGTTCAAAATAAAAATATGTATACTGCACATCAACAAGAAGTGCTGATATTTTTATACAAGAAGTGCTGATATTTTTAGACAAGAAGTGCTGATATTTTTATACATGAAGTGTTGATATTTTTATAAAATAAGTGCTGATATTTTTTATACAAGAAGTGCTGATATTTTAGTTAAATATGTATCAGAAATTAAAACAAGAAGTGCTTATATTTTTATACAATCAAAAGAGTTCAGAAATAGTCGTTGTGTTTCACTGATTAATAATTCTAATAAGGTATTAACATCAACAATGTGCCATATGTGAAGAAATAAAAACACAATAAATTGAACGCTAACAACAAAAAATACAAATATAAACCAAATCTATAAAAATACATATAATCTCCTGAAACTAACAGTTAAAATTGAAAGTAAATATCATAAATGCACATTCTGAAAGTAAATATCACAAATGCACAGAATGTGTAAGAACAATTTTAGGATGATTCAAATCTAACATAACAATTAACCATTAAATCTGAAACATCAAACAGTTTCAAGAAAGTTTCAAATCAAACTAAATTACAGTTATACATACATTATTACAGAAGCCTAAAACACAGAGAAAAGAAACCCTAAATTATAAGTTTAAAACACAGGAAATTATAAACCCCAAATCAAAAGCCCTAAAAAATAAACCCTAAATCGAAATACTAAAGCCCCAAATCAAAAGCCCTAAAAATAAACCCTAAATCGAAATACTAAACCCCCAAATCAAAAGCCCTAAAAATAAACCCTAAATCGAGAAAAAGTTCAAAATATCTGTAAAATTACCTGCAAAATCCACCAATGTAAAGCCCCCAAAGTATGTGCAAGTTGAAAACGAAGCTCAAATTTAGAAAATGTTGCCCAGATTTAGAAACCGAAGCTCAAATTTAGAAAAAACGTTGCAAAATCCACCAATTGAAAATGAAGGAGAGAAGGAGAGAGTGAATATCAGCCTTCGAAGCTCACATTCAGATATTTGGTCGCCCAAAGATTTAGTGAGAAAGAGTAAATAGGAGAGAAGGAAAGTAAACTGTGAGAGTGAGAAGGAAAGAGAGTGAATTTTGTTAAGGGGGAAAATAGCCGCCCAATTTTTTGGCCTGGGAAAGTGTGCAGATCTGTTTCTCAACATCTTTTAAATATTTTTTAGTATTTTATTAAATATTTACAATTTTAAATATTATAATAAAATTGTATAACTAGTGTAAAATATATGTCAAAATAACACGACAATGATAAAATTAATCGGAACAATTATTTATATAATTGATTTGTCGAACAAGAATTTTTAAAAAAATAAAAATCATTCGGGACAAGAATCTACAAGGAACCTGTGTTGACCGTAATTTGACTATTATAAAAATACACGATATAAAATTTAATTTTTTTAAAAAAAATTACACATCTCTAAAATTAGTAGGTAATATCATCTATACGGTTGGATCGTTGAACAAGAATTTTAAAAAAATAGAATCACCACTCGGGACAAGACTTGGTTATAGGAACCCGTGTTCACTGTAATTTGACTATTATAAAAACACACGCTATAAAATCTATTTTTTTTAAATAAATTTACACATTTTTAAAATAAATAGGTATCATCTTTTGTATGGTTGGATCATTGAACAAGAATTTTTAAAAAATAGAATAATCACTTGGGACAATATAAGGTAACAGGAACCAGTGTTGACCGTAATTTGACTATTAAAAAAGCACATGATATAAAATCTAATTTTTAAAAAAAAAAATATAAACATCTCTACAATTAGTAAGTATCATCATTAAAAGGAATATGTCCTAAGTCCAATCATATATTAGGATTTAGGAATAACTTTTATGTAATTTGTTTTGATTTCATTGATATTAATAAAAGACTTGTTTTGTTTTTGTTACGGGCTCTATCTATTTATGTGTTTAAATAAGATATACCATAGTTTAGAGTAAAGCTTTTATGGATTATGATGAGATCATAATAGTGAGACCTAAAAGATGATAACTCTAAACTTAAATAGTTCATGGTCATAGGATTATTAATTGGTAATTAATAATCCGCAAAGATCGGTACATACTATGCTTGCTTCATTTTGAAGGATGTCTGTTCTCATAGATATTTGTGTGGTGACACTATAGCTAGTATGTAGGTGCTTATTATAGAATAAGTTCACTGAACATGACTCGCAGAACTGAACAACTGATGGAGTTCACTCACGTGTCAGCAGTTGTTCACATAGTGATAGTTGTACAAGTATCCTTAGACTTGAGGTCATCATAGTCATCTTGTGTACACTGAACTATGCTTTGGTTTAGTTCTTAGTCTCCAGGGACAATTATTAGGGCTCTACTGGGTACATGAATTTGTACACGAAGATAGTGTATGATCAATAAAGGATCTACCCCTTCCAGTGAAGGAAGCGAATGTTCAAGGCTGATCCACTTATGCTAGTTCAGGAATCTCTGGCCAGAGTAAATGAAATTAGAAAGGAGTTTCTAATTTGCATAGAACTAAGCATAGTAAATGGTAAGTAAGTGATTAAATTAGATAGGCTTGATACAAGATCCATGCCTTGTATTTAATCAGGACATTGTACGGTAGAAGGAGTTCATTGTACGTTAACTATTCACTGAATAGGTTCTTGATATTCTAAGCAGTAAATTCATATTATCCGGATAGTCGCGATATGCTGAGAAGTATCCCTCACGATGTAGAATAAATATGATTGATTAATTAATCATATTTAATAAATTAGAGAATTTATATAAATAATGATAAAATAGTTTTATTATTATTTATTTCTACTACCGGCTTAATATTGAACCTACAGGGTCACACCATAAAAAGAGAATGATTTAATGGTGGAGGAATTAATTAATAATGGCTGATAATTATTTATTTATGAAATAAATAATTAATTGCAAAATTTAATAAGTGATTAAATGAGATTTAATTGATTATAAATTAATTAAGAAAAGTTCTTAATATTATTAATTAAGAATTTAATTTTTGGAAATTAAATCAAGAGAGAGAATTATTTCTAAAGTGTTTAGAAAAGGGATTAATAATTAAAAGGTGTTTTAATTATTAATGAGGATAATAAATGGGTTAATAATAATAATATTTTATGGGAAAATATCCGCTGAAAATTTTGCCTATAAATATACTATTATAAACCCTATTTTTATTCAAACCCAAAAATTTTAGAAAAACCTAATTCTCTCCACCTCCTCCTGCTCCTTATCGTCGTTTTCTTGGTGGATACCGGTGGAGTGCTTCACGTTTGAGGAGCAGCTGCTAAGGATCTCCGATCGTTGTTTTTGGATCGCTATTAAAGGTTAGTAATCGATTCATATGTTTTAATCACGATTTATATGCTATTATTTGGATTTTGAATGTGTAAAAGTATTTTACCATGCCTCCGCTGCGATTAAAATCCAACAATCATCCGTACGGTTGGATCATTGCACAAAAATTTTAAAAAAATAGAATCATCACTCGAGACAAGACTTGGTTATAGGAACCCGTGTTGACCGTAATTTGACTATTATAAAACACAAGATATAAAATCTAAATTTTTTAAAAGAACATTTAGACATCTCTAAAATTTGTAGGTATCATCATCCGTACGGTTGGATCGTTGAACAAAAATTTTCAAAAAATAGAATCACTACTCGGAACAAGACTACTTAATGTGAACCCGTGTGCACCAGGGTTTGATTATTAAAAAAACACGTGATATAAAATTTATTTTTTTTAAAAAAAAATTACACATCTCTAAAACTAGTAGGAAACAACATCCATACGGTTGGATTAAATAAAAATTATTTAAAAATATTAGAACATGAATATAACAAATAAATTTTAAGAATAGTACAATAACTAACGCAACACTAAATAACCTACTACAACAGTAGAAAGCAAATCCAACGCCTGAAGAGCCACGTCAGCTGCCACATCAGCAAGTGGACCCATTTTGTGCCACGTCAACATGCCACGTCAGCATTTTGGGCCCCACATGTAGGACCCACTGGTTCCGCGTCAGCATGCCACGTCACCAGGTACGGCCCAAAATTCTGACGTGGCATGACACGTCAACATGCCATGTCAGCACCCGTGGGTTCCCAACATGCCACCTCAGATTTATTTTTCACGTCAATATTTATTAAATAAAAAAAAATCTAATGTAACGCTATGACCTCTACTGTTGCATGCTGCGCAACACTAACAGTTATTAGCAACGGTAGCTTCAATGTAATGCAACACTTTCACCACTGTGTTGCAATAAACTAAAAATTTTGTAGATAATGCAACACTTTTCGTGCAACACTTTTCGTGCAACATTGGATAAAGACTGTTGCCTATGTGCACTTATGGTGTAGTGCAAGTAGTATGCTTCTCTAATAAAGCCTGAAACAGAAGAAAAAAAGTAGTCAAATACAGCTTGCACATGTAGAAAATACTGAGGCAATTTTAAACATATTATTATCATCACGTAAAAAACTTAAATCATTATTATCTTCTTAAACAAAATTTATAATAAGTACCTCTTTCGCTTGAAAATAAATGAGCAATCCCCTATCCAGGTCGTATGAATCCGACATTGGAGCAAGCTGCAGGGAATCCCTAGAAGAAGGATTCGTGATTTTTTAAAGACTAGAGTTTGTTCATACAAGTCGTAAACATAAGAAAAGAACCACTCCATAACTTAAATTTAACCAAGGGCATCCTTAACTATTTACCTAATTTGGAGATGAGTCAGAATTTTATAAAATCTTGCATAACGATCGATGGAACTCAACTATATAACGTCATAAGGAAAAATACCTCAGACATGATAAGTAGGACAATCCAAGTTGAAAATATATATAATTTTGGAGATTTTTTCAATAGCAGTACAAAAAAGTAACTCAAAAAAATTAAAATATAATTGATCACTATATGTGAGAACTATCATTAGCATGTTTTTTAAATCATCATCTAGTCACAAAGTAATTAAAAAATCCAAAAATTGTTATAGACTCGAGCAAGCAACTTCAAATTTTTAGCCAATTTATCGGACTGATACTAGTAATATATAAGTAAATACATAATCAGTATATCTATTAATTAATTTCTTCTAATTCAACTCAAAATCGAATTACAAAATATTATTTTACTAGTAATAGCCGCTTTTAAGTTTGTATCAAAGGGCCTCTAACTAGCATAAAATTTGCCTTCTACTTGGTGCAAGAACAAAGAAGTTGCAAATATGCCTGAAAATTGTGCAAAATTGCCTCCTAAATGGTGCAAGAACAAAAGAAGTACTCATCTGCTACTTCTTCATCTGGCCGTCCATCTGAATCTTTAACTTCAACATATGGTTTAGTTTTCACACAATTTACATCTTCATGATGTCCATCCAATAGAAAGGCAAGGAGTTCCTACAATATATTTTTCTCTGCTAACTTCTTACAAAATTGAGAATGATGCAGATTAAAACCGCTGAACTGAGGAGAAAAATGAGCAAGCTTCGACTTGAATGTTCTTGGTGCTACTAGTCTTGTTCCAGGAGCCCACAACTTCTTCACACTACAATATTTTTGCAATCATACAACTGTTTTTTTTTGTTGTCTGACAGGTAGAGTTTCCATTGTCTATCCAACACTCGTGTGATCGAAGGTTGGACAACGGTTGTTAATACAGTTGTAATAATGGAGATTCAACAACAATGTTTAACACTGGTTACAATCTGGATGATACAACGGTTGTTTTAGAAAAACTATTGTTGGAACCTTTTTAACATGACAGTTTTTTTAGTAATAAACAACGGTTTATTTACGTCTAGAGAAAGTTCTAAATTTTCTTTCTAATTTTAAATATCTTTTTCAGAAAACAGTTACTTTATCCATTTATTATTTATATAAGAAAAGAACAACAGTTATTTTTAAAGGCAATAATATAAGTATCTTTTAGACAACAGTTTTAGGGTGATGTTATAATGCAAAAGAAATAACGACTAACTTTTCGGGAACCATTGAAAAAACCTTTGTAACACAACAGTTTTTCTAAGTAATAGACAACGGGGAGTCAATGGCAAGAAAAAGTTCAAAAGCAATTCATTTATTATTCAAGCAATGGTTTGTTTGAAGCAACAGTTGTGTAAAAACTTTTAAACCAATTCTTTTTATATTGTGTTCTAATTCATGTCTTCATAGTTCAAACAACATTTAATAACAAAATTGGTATTATTGAATTGTTGTTTAGACAATGGCTTATATTTTGACATAATTATGTTCTTGAGGTAACCGTTGTCCGAAAATGATACAATGGTTACTTTTGTTTTAAAAAAACCATTATCTTATTAGGTATAAGCATTTTGTATATCAATTTCTTATTTAATTAAAATCAGCTGCATAAAAAATCATAAGATCTAGGCACCTGCAAAATCAAAAACAATTTCATACCATAAAATAAATACCAAACACAACACTAACACAAAATCTAGGCCCCTGCCAGAACAAAACCAATTCACTACCATACCATAATCCATATCATACCATAATTCATCCGTTCGAAAATCCATAACAACCAGATCTACATACCAAACTACCAGCAATCCATCGAACACAGAATCATTATCGCAAGTCTACTTATCACCAACTACATACATAAAACATCCACTTTACGATAAGTTCAAACGAGTCTACTTGTCAACATACGATAAGTTCAAACGAGTCTACTTGTCACCAACTACATACCAAAAACATCCAGTTTACGATAAGTTCAATAGAAAAGAAAGGTGAGGACCTAGCTTGCACAATGTTTCATAAAATATTTTGCAAACTCAACCATGATCTCGTTGATGTCATCCTCAGTGTAAACCAGGTTTGATCTACGTAGCCACTGAAAAATCATCCAAAATTTTGTTTAAGTAACATGTTCTGCCCTTATAAGAGTAAATACAAAGTGGATGAAAAGGCTCAAAGATAGTCAATTGTCACCTTATTAGCAAAGTCCATCTCCTTATCATGAATGATTTCCATCATGTATCGCATCACAAACAGGCCACAATCCTTGTTTCCGGTCTGCACTGGAACTCCCTAAACTATCAAACAAAAATTCATTTAAAATATCCACTCTCCTTTAATAACATAATTAATATATAATCAGAAAAATAAATAAATACCACCATGTTCACCCACAATACTTTCTTCTTCGGAACCTTTTTCAAATCCTCCTTGTACATTTTAATGGCACTGCAACCAAAACGATATATATCAAAACATAAAATAACCACTACAAAATATGGTCGGACAAGATTTACAAGTCAAGACTTAATAATCAAATTTTACAACTTGAACTCTTACTTATCTACAACATCCCCCCATTATCCATTTGCAATTCGGCATTTAAGAGGGTCCATATAGTAGACTACCAATGCAATAATATAAATTTCAACAACAAATATTATCAAGTTTAACTATACAATTGAACCCATTCCTTAAAAATAAAAGCTAAATTCTTGAAAAAAATTAATAAAGAACTTGCAAGGCTTAACAGCTTAATAGCTTGGGATAGTATAAATACTTACACATCATTGTATGGCAGGAGAAAATGTTTCCCTTTCCTAGAATCTTTAAATCTTGTATACAATTCATGCGACCTCTGTACTGCACTGCCACATCCAATGACATCGATTATGCCCGGATCTACAAATCTAATCATGTTGACCATCTTATGCTTCTTCACATATTCATTTAAGAAGCTACAAATTAAATTACGCAGTCCTTAGTAAAGATTGTCATATTTATTCCAAGGCTATATACTCCGAAAAAAACTTTGAATAAAGAGGTTACTGAATAAAAAGGCAAATGACAGAGCCGACCATTTCACCTCCAGAGCACACTGCATGTATATCAGATAAGAACATGATTTGCTTCTTTGCAAAGCCAAAAGCTTCTTTGCTTAGCTCAAAAGAAATTCATCGGCCACAACTCAAGGCTTCCTTTGCCCATGTCCACAAACATTTCATTACTGAAGAATAATTCAGACCAATCTGAACAACAAGCTCTGGTTCAACATCTTCAATTACTTTATACATCTTCTTCATTTTCCTAGCATGGGCTTTCTTGGTTTTCTAAAACAATTGCAAATAAAAATAATTAAAAAAAGACTAAACAAACACATAGTACATATATTAACCATACTAAAAAAACATTCTGACCTTGGCGGCCAAACCATGAGAAGTACTGCTATTGTTTCCTGCAATTATCATGTTTCTCGACCATGCAATAAAAGTTCCCATGACTTCTTGAACAGTCAAAATTTCATCCCCGATAGGGAAGGGAATCTTAGCATCTCCTTGAATAAGTTTAGTGATAGACACCCTTGCGTTCTTTTCTCCAAGACTTACTCCATGGATAGTCTTCTCATGTCCTTCGGGAACGTGTACTTTATCAATTATTGCACAAGCAACAATGTTGCTCAACGATCCAACAACCAATCGGTATACAGAACTACCCGAAGAATCCACTTTCATTTCCTCAACAGCCCTTCCATTATCATCCTCACCCGCCACCTTTTTATTATCCCCAAGCTCCACCGCTAAACCACAAACAAATTATCTATCAATGTCATATTTTTATGAACACCTACATCCACATCCACATCCACATCAACCCCACCCTTAGAGTGACAACTTGCCTGCTGGGAATTTGGTTTCGGACTACCATCAAGTTGTACACCATTTTTCAATGAATGTTCATTGTATTTTTCAAATTCAGCAGCCCAAAATGTATCTCTCTCTTTAATAATTTTTGGAGTCTCCTCTGCCATGTACTTTTGAATTGCCTCACGTACCCTTTCTTCCACTGTCCTCGCTTTCTCTACCCTTGGAAGATCAAAATAAACCGACTGCTTCACATGAATTCCCTGACCACGTACTCTTCCTCCGTGCTCAGGTTTACCGAGCGCCATTGTTAACACATCATTAGTACCTTCAACTTTAAGTTTTCCTTCCTTAACCTCCTCCTTCATCTTTTTCTACAAAAAATTCAGTAACATTTTTTACCATAAGCACATACATCCTCTAAGCACATTCATCCTTTAATTAAAATATTACACAACTAACACCAATTTGTTTTTACTAGTTATAAGCACATTCATCCTTTAATATATTTAATTTAATAGATTCAATTGTAAGCACAAGAGACAACTTAGTTTACTTGGTGGTACAGGGGACCTAGTAAGTACATTCATTAATAAACTAATCCAGGGATAAAAAATATTAAAATAAAATATTAACCAACACAGAATACAAAATCTAGATATTTAATATTATGAACCAATTTTCAATGTAAACATGTGTATTTGACTCTCTTAGTGAACAGGGGATTATTGAATTTGAAAATGATAATAAAGATATTCTAAACGATTCAAACTACACCAATATATATAAAAGAACAACTTCACAATTTTTCTTGTAATATAAATTCGATATTCTTATTACCGACATACTATTTCGTTAAAATAATTTTTGACTATTTATTTTTTTAATAAATAATATAATTTATTCCTATATATTAATTTACTCAAATACATAAAATCCAAATTATTGTGGTCCTAGAAAATAAATGAATTAATATTATTCACAATAATTTAATTTATGAGCCATGTAATTCTTATATAACAATTTAGTTGAGACTTAAACATATTATTAATTACTCTTTATTTCAGACATATATTTGTCAAGACATGGATCTGTCGGAACAAGAACACATTTATTTACTTGGTAGTTAGGCCGTTCATCCATGTCCCTGTGCTCTCAAATCCATAATACTCTCAAATCTATGCTCAAATTCATGCTAATACTCTCAAATCTATGCTCAAATTTATGCTCATACCCTCAAGTCCTCAAATCTAGATATCAAATCCATGTCACATCAAGAATCCAAGACATCAAGAACTCGGGTTTTAAATTTCTTTTCACACTTGAACAGGTAGGTACAGTCTTTTATGAAGTCGGGTTATATATGTACTGTCTTTTAAATTCATTTTGATGAATTCATTTTTTTGTGATTCTGAACTAGGGTTCATATTGATTTGGGGGAAATATAAAGACTTCACAATTCATTTTTAAGAAGCTATAAGGACAGGTAAGTACTTTAATTTATGAATTTGGGTTATATAAGTCCTCTGTTTTGAATTCATTTTGATGTTTTTTACCTCAATTAGGGTTCAGTTATAAAGATTTTGGGGAAATATAAAGATTTCATAATTTAGTCTCAATTTGAGGTTATATTCAGACTTTTAAAAGATGGATAGGTCATGTTTAAAAGTGGGTAGAAGAACAAAAGAGTTCAAAAAAGGAGTGGAAGATTTGTTAATATTTGCATTTGAGAATGGTTATAATGTAGAAAAAATCAGTTGACCATATGTAAATTACGCACACAGTAAATTATGGAGAGCGCGGATAGTTAAAAACCATCTTTTTCAAAATGGTAATGATCAAACTTATACACGTTGGATATGGCACGGGGAGAATAATTCTGTAGAAAGTTCTGATGAAACCGACACTTCGGAATCTATCAATCAAGGCACCTCAAGAATGGGTGAACGTGACGAGGACGATGACGATGATATGTCTTCTGATGAAAGTTCTGATGAAACCAACACTTCTTATTTCATCAACCATGTTAAAGGTGAACATCAACCTCTTTATCCTGGATGTGAGAGGTACACTAAGATGAAAGCTCTGGTCCAGTTATACAACTTGAAAGTGAAGCATGGTATGTCTGATTCATGTTTCAGTGATATTCTGTTATTACTTGGCTCTTTACTTCCGGAAGGCAACAACATCCCTTCTTCTTTCAATAAAGCAAAGAAAACCTTATATGCATTAGGAATGGGGTACGAAAAGATACACGAATGTCTGAATAATTGTCTCTTATACCGTGGTGATTTAGTTGAAGAACAGACTACTTGTCGCGTATGTAAGGACTCTAGATGGAAATTGAACAAAAAAGGAGATGAACTTGAAGGGGTCCCTGCTAAAGTTCTATCGTATTTCCCGTTGATACCAAGATTACGAAATTTATTCAATATACCTCATATTGCAAAGGACATGACGTGGCATGACACCGAGCGACAAAAGGATGGTAAAATGAGGCATCCAGCTGATTCAAAAACATGGAAGGATGTCGACCAAAAATGGCCTGATATTGTATCAGAGACTAGGAACCTTCGATTAGCTTTATCTTCCGAAGGTTTTAATCCGTTTCATGGAAACCGTACTGATTACTCAAGATGGTTTGTTTTACTATCAATTTATAACCATCCTCCATGGCTTTGTATGAAGAGAAGGTATATTATGCTCTGCTTGTTAATATCTGGATCGACTGAGCCTGGAAATGATAACGACGTGTTCCTTCAACCACTAATAGAAGATCTGCAAGAGTTGTGGCGTGGGAAACAAATGTACGACGCTAATAAGAAAGAGTCTTTCATGCTTAGGGGCATTTTATTATGGACAATAAGTGATTATCCTGCCTTAGGGAACTTGTCAGGAAATTTTATTAAAGGGTATAATGCGTGTACTATTTGTATTGATGAAACAAAAGCTACTAGGTTGGTTAATTACCGTAAGATGGTGATTATGAGGTATCGAAAATGGTTGCCCCGTAATCATCCTTATAGAAGGCAGAAATTAGCTTTTGATAACACTGTGGAGAAGGAGGTCACCTCTGTTCTATTAACTGGAGAAAAGGTTTTTCAAAGAGTACAACATTTAAGGGCCCATGTATTTGGAAAGAAACAACGGCAACCACGATGTAAGAAAGGTGAACCTCGACCTGTTTGGAAAAAGGTTTCAATATTCTTACAACTTGAGTGTTGGGAATTTTTGCCAGTTAGCACTACAAGAAAAAAGACCATAGACATCGCTTTTTGGCCGATGTCTATGTTGTTTCCCAACCTATGTTAATGTCGGTGATGTCTATTCTAGACATCGGTGAATACCCGATGTCTATACTCGATTAGACATCGATTTTAGTTAAAAAACAGATGGCTATGTGTTGATTATTTACATAAAATGCTATAAGTAAATTATTTAATAACTAAATTACACCTAATTAAACATGTTAAACATATCATGAGCTATGTTTTTTGTCACAAAAATATCAATTTTAGTGAAAAATACTGATGTCTATGTGATGATTTTTTAAAAAAATGCTATAACAAAATTATTTAATAACTAAATTACACCTATTAAAACATATTAAACATATATTGAGCTATGTTTTTTGTCACAAAAATATCGATAATTTTGACAGAGGTGATGTAAAATGACATATTAAACATCTCTTTCTTTAAAGAAAGGTGATGTCTAATTTAGCATATAGACATCAGTGTTTTCTAGAATGAAGTAATGTCTATGTATCCTTTAGACTTGAACATGTTAGTCTTTAACATCAGTTGTTTGTCTGAAACTGATGTACATTGTATTTTTTTGACATCAGTTTTGTTTGGTTAGAAGTGATGTTTATAATGTTACTTGACATCAGTTTAATCTTAAACAAAGTGATTTCTATATTTCATTTAAACTTGAACTTGGATTTCTTTGACATCGGTTTTTTACCTTAAAGTGATGTACATTATTTTTTTTGACATCAGCTTTTCTTAATTGAAAGTGATGTGTAAGAAATTTATAGACCAATTTGTGTAAAGTTTTACATCACTAATTGTGTAATTGTTGTCTGAGAACGTCAACCAAAATAGTAAAACATATGATCTGAAATCTAAACTATTACATTCTCCAGAAACCAACTAAAGACATTCAGTCTAATGAAAATTGTTGAGTATGACAACACAACTGATACAAGCAACTATGTACAGCCAATTCCTTTTAGCAATAATAACTACTATAAGCAGTTTAGAATAAGGAAACTTTGAATTACCCCTATGGAATCACTCATTGATTTCATTGAACATGTAGAAGCAGAACATGCAGAAGCAGAACAGGGTCGCACTGCAACTTTTTCAAGGAGCAGAGGACCTAGGAGGTGGTTGTGGGCTTTTGGATGACGAACGACATACATTGAGCTTGCCTAATGTTATCAAAAGCCAGGCACCGGATGTAAGCACTAGGATATGCCTTCTTGCATTCCGCGATTTCATTGAGGACTTGAGATGCGTCCGTGCAACCAAACATGGGAAGCTTCCACATTGTCCAGTACCTCCCATCGTAGTAGTTAGGAATTCTGTTATTCTCGCGATAAACATACCCCAGCTGTAGAAAAAAATGTTCGAAACAAGAGATCAGTATTTCAACCCCTGCTTAACAAAAAACTTCAGACCACAGAGTATTGCTTCAAGCCATTGATTTATATAATGATTTTGTGCATGCAAGAGAGAAAAGAAACAGAAAGTTCATCTCCAGAGATGGAAATTTCAAGATTAAACAAAATTATTCATCAGTGCCACAATTTGGAATGCATTTATAGAAAATTTGATAATATCGGACATACATTGAATATTTTCTATATAAAAAATATGCAGTTTCTAACATTGGAGTCCAATTTCTATCACTATCAACCATCAAGAAACAATACACCTGCTAAACTGAAAGTTTACAACATAATTTAAATTATGATAAATAGTGGATGCAAATAGAATTTTTTTTTAAAAATTAATGGTTGTATTCCAGATGTTACCTTTGCCAAACAAAGGGAGCTCACAATATAATTCAATTTCCAGAAGTCACACTTTCTGCAACAACTAATTGTCATATCTCTTTAACACTTAAAATTGATGCAATTGTAGATAAAAGCATTTAAGAACTATCTAGCTGAACAAAAACTATAGAACATTTCCAGTAGGATATGTATTAATCATACTAATAAAGAAATTATGAAGTATCTATCTTACTGCATCAAATTCAAGGCATGGAATCCATCCTTTTTTCATCATGTAATCAATTTCTCTAGCGATTGAATCATCAGTGAGAGGTGGAAGGTAGGAGAGAGTCTCAAACTTCTTGTTATCAATCGGATTCCAAGTCTGTTTACACACAAACGAGAGCCAACTATAAGTATTACAAAAGGTGGTAATATAAGCAGCTTAAAAAAAATTAAAAACAAAAATACAAGTTCCGATCAAAGTACCTTCATATAGTGAGTTTTAGATCCATTCGAATCAGCTTTGGCGGGCTAGGTTTTAAGCCAACATAGGTGGATCCAGCCACCGGAACCGAAAAGCTTGCAGCGGACATAATTGATTTATTACCAAACTGATCTAGAGCACAACTGGAAATACAAAACTAGAGACTAGCACAAGATAAATAGATTAATAGATTTTTCAGATTATGTAGAGTGTGAAGATGCGACTGAATAATCGTTTTTGGGTTTCGATATCATCAATCCATAATTTTCTCAGATTGGAAGGGCTGGGCTCATCAAATGGATTTTGTGTTCCATGCTCAAAGTAGCTAAGATAAATTCACGTAACTTCCGGTAAGTAGCAAGTGCTACGTTACGCTAGTGAGCAGAAATCAAGAGCACCAGGAAACTATTAGGAAAAAAAGAAAAAAAATATTGTTCTAAGGAAAAGTAAGAAAAATTCCAATGCTAACTAAAAATATTACTGCAAAACATAGACAAGATTATACACACCTGGACAAAGCTATACAGGCCCTGGATGGACATAGCATCTGCTCCGAGCAACTTTAGTCCAAAGTCAATATGAGGCTGCAGGATTGGAAATTCAAGACAGTGCGAGAGAGATACGATAAGAAGCTTGTTTAAACATTTATGAGGTCATTTACAATGACAAAGAAGAAGTGCCATTAATATGTAGCATCTTTTCACTACATTCTTGTTTGATAAATTATATATTTGAGAAAGTACATCGTCAGATTCCTTCTAGAATGAGAGGATAACAAACACTAGTTCAAGAACTTGCTATGAAGAAAAAGTTAAATACTAGTAGAAAGATTCTAGAAAGGATTATACCCGTAGATAGCGTAAAAAGACTTTTTCATGTTGACATATAATTAAGCATAATGGTAAAATAAATATATTGTACAATACACCTCACCTTCTCCATAAGAGACACTAATATTTTTGCAAAACAAGGGAATGATGGAACCAGTGGCTTCAGGGTGATACGTGGAGAAGCAAATACCTGCAAGTCAACCACCTAAAACACTCTCAGGAATTATAATTCTCAATAATGTGGGGAAGAAATGTGTGTGTGTGTGTATGAGAGAGAGAGAGAGATCATGTAAGTCAAAGCAATACCATTTAATATGTGTGTGTGGGTGTACTCTTGTGCTCTTACCAGCTGGTAGTGGGATCTAAAAGAAATGAATTAAGACTACCTGGACAGTGGCTTTCAATCCAAATGCCTTGGCTGCTACAAGAATGTTAGGGTTCCCTGCCCACTTCAGTGTTGGTTCCATAATCAATTCCTTCTCCTCAGTGCTATAAACTTTCATCCCAGGCATGGAATGGTTTTAATTAAAGTGCATGATAGAAACTTAAATATATTATGTATCAAGGAGTTAAAGGGTGGAAAAGATGAAAGTCATTATGTATGCAGTACTGGGTGAACTGCTCATAGACAGACAGGAAGCAGTAACTAGGCCGCTCTTACAGGAGTTTTTAGAACCGTAAAAAGTTATTTCAATGAATGCATGAGTATTTGGTAGATCGTAATTAGTAATTAGCACATAAAACTCACATAATTAGTATTTTTCAAGAAACTCATGAAAATGATATTCTGAGTTTCTTTTTTATCATCTTCAAACTGCTGTGCTACTGAAGCATTTCTCTTGAGACATTTAGTGGTAAGGTATCAGAATCAACAAGTCCCTAACTAGTAAGAATCATATCAGCAAATCAATCAGTGGTCACATATTTCATATTGTGACTCGAACAGGTTACACAATTTCATGTACTCGGTCTTTCTTTAACAAAAGAAAACATACCTAAAGAGAACCCGTTCTTCGATGATTCTGTGAGTGCAGCATCAACAATATGTTTGAGACGTATCAGCTTAGACCCTCGCATGACAGCATTGCAAGTTATCAGTACCTTTGGTTTACAATCACTTATTCTTTGGGCAACAGATTCAGCAGAGAATCCAGCAAAAACAACCTGGAAAAAATCAAACTTGCAGTACTTCGATAAATGCTTGTTCAAAGACATCACAGATTGTAAGCACCAGAAGTCTAGTAACAAAGGACAGGGGTCTTTTTATCATACCGAGTGGATTGCACCGATTCGAGATACTAAAATAGTTAAGATACTAAAATGCCAGAACTAAAAGCATAACATAAAGATAAAAAGCTAAATTTTCATGAAAATAGAATCTTAGCTTACACAGGCAAAGAACATGCAAAGAGAAGACAAATGAAACAATCAGGAACTTACCAAATGCCTTCTATAACTTTACCCAAAAAAGTCATTGACAACTGCCTTGCCATTCCTTGACTCAAGTCATAGACGTTCAAGCATACCTTGTGACCTTCCTGAAACCAATAAGCAACTATAATTAAATGCTGAACATGTACAAATTAGTGACAACAATTTTTTACAAAAATATACAGGGAAATTCATACAATTAGATATCCAACACAGTTCCTCTTGACATAATTAGCTATATACCACTGATATAAAAAATACTAGTAAACTATTAGTTATTTTTTAAAAAAAACATATATACTGGAATTAGCTACCAACATGCTCATTATCACAAGAAAGAATTCAATACCATGTAATCAGTAGACATAAAAGGATCGTTAACTTTACACAATTTACAAAAATTAAAAAAAACAAATAAAAATACAAATGAACAACCAAAAACACCCAAATTACCTAAAGTTTTAAATCTTTTTCTCAGATTAGGTCCTGTATACAACAAGAAGAAAAGTATAAGCAACAAGTTTAGACACTAAATTAATAAAAGAAATAAGGGTTTCGAATTAGAAAAAACCCCAATTTACAAAATTACGGTTTTGAATTCTAAAATCCTCAACTTTTAAAACTGGTGTTCGCAGAGAAGACCATTTCGATTCAAGTAGATACAACACTTACCAAAGTAGATAGGTAACTGAAAGAGGCTTAACGGAGAGATTGAGAGCGGAGAGAGGTTCAGAGAGAGAGAGAAAGGTTCCAGTTCGAGAGAGAGAGAGGTTCAGAGAGAGAGAGAAAGGTTCCAGTTCGAGAGAGAGAGAGAGAGAGAGAGATTGTGATGGTGAGATGATGGCCGGAGTTTAGAGAGATTGTGAGGGGAGAGAGGTTCGATCGAGAGAGAGAGAGAGTTTTAAGAGAGAGAGGTTTGATTTTATTGTGTCTGAAGATTGATTTGGGGGAACCAAAATTTGGTTAAGGGGGGAGAATTTTGGGATTGGGGGGAATGTAGAACTAAAAACTGAATGCAAATTTCACTAACAGGGGAAAGAAAAGGTGGGCGCAAATTTTTATTTTTTGGTGAATTTTAGACATCGGTTTAATTATAACCGATGTCTATAAAGAACAAAGACATCACAAAAACACGGGGTGATGTCAATACTTTTTTTTAACATCAGTGGGAAAGTTAACCGATGTCTAATGTGTGATGTCTATTAACATTATTTTTGTAGTGTAGGCATGTTCTTGATGTGATGCACATCGAGAAAAATATATGCGAAGCCCTGCTTGGAACTTTACTAAATTTTCCCGGGAAGACAAAAGATAGGGAATCTGTCCGTCTTGATATGGCTGAAATGGCAATAAGAACGGAGTTGAGACCAAAGACTTCTGGAAAGAAAGAAAAGGTACCGTTGGCATCATGGAACTCAACGCATGCAGAAATATTATGTCAGCTAGAAAAGCACTTTCCCCCTTCGTTCTTTGATGTGATGATCCATCTCTCAGTTCATCTCGTGAGAGAGGTTAAACTTTGTGGGTCAATATTCCTTCGTTGGATTATCCGTTTGAGAGATATCTAAAAGCGTTTAAAGGATATGTACGGAAACCGGCTCATTCCGAAGGGTGTACTGCTGAGGCATACGTTGCCGAAGAAGCGGTGGAGTGTTTGGTGAATTTTGAAAAATCTATCGTAGGAATTTTACAAAATGCAAAGCATGAGCATAATGCAAGACCTCTATCTGGTGCGACATTGATAAAGCCGAGCGATGAGGACTTACATCTAGCACATTTGTGTTTTCTCCAAAATACAACTGACATTAGACCATTTTTTGAGTAAGTTAGTGATATTTAATTGTGTGTTATTTCATTATTTTCTGCACTTTGATTAATATACTAAAGAAAGTGATTTTTCTCGCAGCGAGCATATGGTATCTTTGATGACAAGATACCAACAACAAGAAAATGATGAAGTTTCGCTTAAAAACAAGCAAAATGCAGAATTTCACAAATGGTTCAGTGAAAATGTATGATTGTTATTTGAATAAAAACATCATAAATAGGCCTAGTTTATATTTTTCTGGTAAATATTTGTTATTTGTTTATTCAAGCAAACATGATTTTTTATAGAAAATAGTATTTTTTTAAAATTTGATTATGATGGTTAAAAAATGAAATAGAGGAATTTAAAAATATCCAGGAATACATTTAGTCTCAGAATTAATTTTAATATGAAAATATAATTAATGTTTATCAATTTGTTTTAAATAGATTGAATCAGAATTATTGGATGACCATAACAACATACCTGAGGAGATAAGGTGGATTGCTGAAGGGCCCAACAAGAATGTCCCTACATTTAGCGGATATAAAATCAATGGTGTTACGTTTAGCACCAAGGAGCGTGATGACACTCGACAAGTTCAGTGTAGTGGTGTCTGTGTCGTTGCAGAAACAATGCTTGTACAGGGTAAGGAGAAGAATATTGAACATACTTCACAGACCTACTATGGAGTTATAACAAGTATATGGGAGTTGGACTATAACAAATTTAGAGTCCAAATATTTCGTTGTAATTGGGTAGATATGAACCAGGGGGTTAAGGTAGATGACTTGGGATATATAATTGTTAATTTGACCAAATTAGGTTTCGTAAAAGATCCGTTCGTGCTAGGAAAACATGTTAATCAGGTTTGTTACATTGATGACTCTCTTGAAAAACATTGGTATGTCGTGTTGAAATTACTCGAAAAGAACTGTTATGAACAATGTAACGATGAAAATGATGGGTCAGTAGAAATAGAAGTTGAGAATGAGCTGCATTTGCCAATGTTTCCCAATGTTGACGAACTTGATCAGGAAAAAGCTAGTTATATGCGGGATGAAGATGAATGGATTCAACTCCCATGATGGTAAAAATTACCTTCTTTTAAGTTAAATTGTCTAGACAATTACCCCAACATGAGTTACCTCTCTTCCTTTTATAATTTATTTATTCGTAAATATTTTTTTATTTCTCGAATTATTATTTTTCAAAATTTGATAATTTTAATTAATCAGTGTCAATTACGATTACTGTTTTAATATATATGAATTTAGCAGTTTGTTTTTAAATTTTTTAAATGATTTATCATACTGGAATTTGTCATTTTCTAATTTATCACTCCCTTTTTTCTTGATTGTTTGGACTGTCTGGCATTTATATGTTGGATTCAGTGTCATCTAATTATTGGACAGTAGTGTTGATAGGCCATAAACCCTGTTAATCTTAAATTTGTAACCATGATTAGTTTTTTTATTTTTCTTTCAGTGACCAATGTGATTATTGAGCCGGATTTCATTGTTGCCCATTTTTGCCCATTTCCGTTGGAAAAGCCTGTTTGATTGCATTATTGGTTTTATGGACATGCTTAATTAAAACAGTTGGTCGCTTGTCAAAGTTTTGGTTGAAATTCTGGATCGAATAGGGTGTTCAATATATGATACCCTGCTACTTCTCTGCCAACTTGTTACATTTGGTCGCTTACTTCTGGAAGCTTTATATGGCATCATGAGAGCTCAATTAGGTTTTATATTTTTCGATTAATTATCTTGTCAAATTGTAATAGAATTTGGTTTGTGAATTATCCAATTGAAATTAGTTGTTGACTTGAGGAAATATTCTGATTTGCCAACTTGATTCAGGGTTTCTTGCTAGATTATATTGGTTGGATAATATTTTGTTAGGTATTTATTGGTTGGCTGCTTTTGGATTAATTTTCTCGGGATTTAACATATATACAACTTATTTTTTTCATTTTAACATTACTCAGAGACAACAGTTTATAGATATCTATTAAACCATCTTCTACCTAAGGTTTAGACAACATGCCTGAAGAACCAAACCATTGTGTGTTTGAGTTTCTAACAAGTTTTTTACATCTCAAACCGTTGTCTATTAGTTGAGAGATGAAAAACGTAAACCGGTGAGTTGTTAAAATTTTGTGGGAGATTAAATTAAAATAGGAGGGAGAATGAAAAAAAATTCAAAACAACCTCTAAAAGTATCTTTTAAAGTGTGGTGTTTAGACAACGCGTTATAAATCCGTTGTGTAAATCTTATAAATATAGTGCTTTAAAATACCATTATGTGTGGCCTTTCCTTTTAACAATGGTATAAACGCACAATTGTTTGATATTTAATGAGACAAGGGTAAGAATAAGCACTTGTCCAAATTACACAACATAAGCAGCAAAACCACTGTCTTAATCTGATAAATGGTTGTTATTTAACAACAGTTCTAGCGTGTTGTCTTAGTACTAAGACAACAGTTTAGTTTGCACACTGTTGTCTGTTTCCATGGGAGGGCATAACAAAGACAACAGTTTTTGAACTGATAGATAACTATTGTCTGTCCTTAAGCTCACACACCTGTTTTTTTTGCAAAATCATTTCATCGTTGTTGTATTTTTTAGTACAAAGGTATTTTTTTTAACCGTTGTCTTTCAACCGTTGTCTGATTGCATCTCTCTTGTAGTGTCAGCAACTCTCCAAACGCAGAAGTAATTTCACCACCAAAAGTCCTAAAATAGTAAGCAATTCGATCTAATATAATTACAACATTAAAATGTAAGAAATTACTTAAAACAGACGGATAGAAGAAAAGATAGTAGAACAAGCATAAATATTAATTTGTATAGAAATATCTAAAGAAAAAACATACGTTCATTCCCAATGGTTCAACTGTATCAGCAACCAATAGATTAGAAATAGTTTGGGGCGTAAGTGAACATTAAATTTAAAAGTTTAGAATCTAACCTGCATTGAGAAATTAAATGTTATAAATTTTACTACGGGCTTCAGACTGTGGTAAGCAGCACCAACTGCAATTCTATTAAATCTAGCCAACAAATGTCATTTTAGATGGTCAAAAACATTATAAGAAGCGATTAGAGAAGGAGGAATAACGGTTGGAACTGGCTTGACTGCATATATATATATATATTTGAAATTCTTACATATACGAAACCTCAAATCCCATCCGTCCCCATCTTAACGTACAAGCGAATAATATTATATACAGAAGTTACAGATGACACGTACATAACTAAAGGTCAGAAACACAGAGCAGTAGAAAAATAATTTCCATGTATGTGTTATAAAACCAGATACCTGAAAAAGTAAAATAATGACAACAAGAAAAACCCCTATAGCCATTGATCTGCTATAGTAAAATGGAACCCAACTGCTGACGATAGGTGCAAACTGTTGCAATATAAACAATTTTATGAATGAAAACTAAGAGAAACAGAGATATGCTGGAACTCACTATTTTATTTCAAAGAGAACATAACATGTAAATAGAAAGAGCGTACAAAAGATAAGCTAGAAAATAGGAACTAATGCAACAGCTTTCCTAATAACAATATGCCACTACGGATTATTCCACTACTTCTCCTACAAACATGCTAATGCTGAATGACCAAGTCCCATGTATCAAATAGTGCTGCAAACCAGCAACACCAGCAACAAAATAAAACACCTTGGCAAATATAGTTTAGATTAATAATGCCAACAAACTCCCCCTTAATCTAAACTTGCACAGACAGATCCTTCAAGCCAAGTAAGTCTCGCATTTTCTCGAACTTGAATGCTGCAAGAGATTTCGTCAACACGTCTGCTCTTTGCTTCGCTGAGCTAATATGCTTCACCAGAATATCTCCCTTCTCGACACATTCTCGAATGAAATGATAGCGTATATCTATATGCTTGCTCCTTTCGTGAAATACCGGATTCTTAGCTAGATCAATAGCCGACTTATTGTCTATATACAACACCACAGGCCCAAGACTCTCACCTGTGATTTTGGACAGCAAATTCTTCAACCATATTGCCTGGCATGCTGCAGCTGTAGCAGCCATAAATTCAGCTTCACACGAACTAAGAGCAACACATTTATGTTTTTGTGAAACCCAAGTTATCAGACTCTCATTCAGGTAAAATACCATGCCTCCAGTGGTCTTACGATCTACCAATTTCCCATCCAAATCACTGTCTGTATATCCTGTCAGAATGTTGTTACCACTGTTCTTTGTATATACAAGACCGTAGTTCAAAGTTCCTTGCACATATCGAAGCACACGCTTTACAGCATTTAGATGCATTGTAGTAGGCTTCTCCATGAACCTACTAATTATTCCAACGGAATAAGCAATGTCTGTCCTGGTGTGAACCAGGTAACGCAGACCACCAATCAAGCTTTTATAAAAAGTCGCATCTACCTCCTTTCCCCCTTCATCCTTAGTGATAACTTCTTTGGGATCCATGGGGTACCTTCTTGGGTTACACTCTGCTAATCCCGCCTTCTCCAGAATTCTCTTGGCATATGCCGTCTGTCTTAACTCTATATGTCCCATGCTTTGCTTTACCTCAATACCTAAATAGTGAGACAATAAACCCAGGTTGCTCATGTCGAATTTTTGATTCATCTGCATTTTAAAATTTTCAATGACTGACTTGCTGGTTCCGGTTATCAAGAGATCGTCGACATACACAGCTACTATCAACGTCTCCTTCTCAATTCTTTTGGTATAAACGGTGTGCTCGTGTGGACATTTAGTGAAACCAAGCTCCTCTAGGCATTTATTTAATTTCGAGTACCAGGCCCTGGGCGCCTGTCGAAGCCCGTACAGAGCCTTATGAAGCTTATACACCAAATGTTCTTCCCCCATCTTAACGAACCCTTCTGGTTGAGACACGTACACCTCCTCTTCAATCTCACCATTTAAAAATGCCGTCTTTACGTCGAGGTGATGAACTTCCCAACTATGTTTAGCAGCAAGAGCGAGTAGTAGTCGCACTGTTTCCAATCGAGTCACTGGAGCAGAAATCTCTTCGAAATCAATTCCTTTCCTCTGTATATAACCTTTTGCAACAATTCGTGCCTTGTGTTTTACTATATTATCAGCTGTATCTTTCTTTAACTTGAACACCCACTTCAAATTTATTGCCTTTTGTCCAGGTGGCAACGCTGTCAAGCTCCAAGTTTTATTCTGTTCGACTGACTCCAGTTCATTCTTCATAGCTTGTTTCCACAGTCGATCCTTGGATGCCTGTGCATAATTTATTGGCTCATCTGCTGCTACGAAAAATAACTCATCATCCTCCAATTCTACGTGTTCAGCATCAACATATATATCTGAGAGAGACCTGTATTTATGGGGTGCACTACTCGAGTCCGTTTCTGTATTTCACACTTGAGAATTTGTTGAAGATAAGGATTATACTGATGCATCAGAACTCGAATCATACTCTGACTCTCTTGAGTTAGCCACTTCATCACTCAACGTGTTGTCTTCACCTCCTGTTTCATTATCTCGAGATTCACCAGACCCCAGCCCAAACACTACGAAATTTCCTTCATCAGATTTTTTACTCTCAGAGTCACATGCCCAAGCCCACGACCTTGTTTCCTCAAAAATCAAGTCCCTGCTTACGTGCACCCTTTTGTTAACTGGATCATAAACTCTATATGCCTTGGTTCCGGGTTATTTCCCTAAGTGTACTACCACCTTGCTTCTGTCATCCAACTTTTGCAAATTAACATTAGGAATACGCATATGAGCTATACATCCAAACACACGTACATGTCCTATATACGGTTTTTCACCAGACCACGCCTCAAATGGAGTAATTCCTGATACTGCTCTAGTAGGCAAACGATTTAACAAATAAATGGCATGTCGGATAGCCTCACCCTAAAAATAACTTGGCATCTTCATTCCCTTAAGCAAGCTTCTTGCCATCTCGATCAGAGTTCTGTTACGTCGCTCAACCACTCCATTTTGTTGGGGTGAATATGGTGCCGTGAAGTGCCTGTTTATTCCATTATCTTCACAATAATTCAAGAATTCCTTGGAGCAAAATTCACCTCCTCGGTCCGTTCTAAAAGTCTTGATTTTTCTCTCCTTACCATCTTCAATTAAGGCCTTAAAGCGTTTGAATGCTTCAAATGCCTCATTCTTTCCCTTTAACAAATAAGCCCACATCACACGACTATAATCATCAACCAATAAAAATACGTACCTATTTCCAGCTGTTGTTGAAGGCGTGATTGGCCCACACAAGTCACCATGCACCAATTCTAACTCCTTGCTTGCACTGTAATTGCTTTGTTGAGGAAATGATTTTCTGATTTGTTTCGACATTAAACACCCAGTACATACCCCCTTCAAATGTTGTAACTTTGGCAGCCCGTGCACCATCTGTCTCGTTCCCATCTCTTGCATTGCATTAGCATTTACATGACCGAGTCTTGAGTGCCATAGCCATTCTTGGCCTTGAATTCCTTCCGAGAGTAAACAACCTGCATCTCCAGTATTAATTATAATCTTATATAATCGATTCAAGGACCTTTTTACCTTCATGAACTGAATGTCTTGCATGTCTCTAACCCACAGAAAATCTCCATTCATTGATATCTTATATCCTTCCTCAGCCATTTGTCCTAAGCTGATGATGTTACTACAAAGTGCCGGTATGTAGTATACATCGTGAAGAATCCTCCCATCCCCAGTCTTGCACTGTATTGCTATCGATCCCTTTCCTTTTATCTGAACCAACGAGCCATCACCAAATTTCACCCGCCCTTTTATCTCTTCATTCAATTCCTTAAATTTTGATTTTTGTTCGGTCATGTGATTGCTAGCTCCGTTATCTAAATACCAAAGGTTTGACACTACCTCACCAGCTCCTTTGTTAATTTTCGGACTCACCTTCTCCTCATTTATCAACATCACATTCTTTTCTCCTTCGTCACATTCTGTCAGAAGAAGGGCTGGTTCATCGTCTGGCACTTCCACCATATTAGCTTCTTCTCTTTGCTCCTTGTCGCATTTTGGCTTTTTACAATCTGCAGCAAAATGGCCATACCCAAGGCAATTCCAACATCTAACCTTACTTTTATCACGATTTCCTCGGAATGTCTCCTTTCCCCTGAATCTCTGTGAGCTACCTTCACCTCTATTGGACCGTTTAATCCATTCCTCCCTTGTAAGCAGCAATTTACTCTCCTCCTTGTCCTTCTTCCTCCATTCTTCCTCCGTGAGTAGCAACTGATTAGTGCCCCCACTCGCATCAGGTTGTCCACGGAGCCTTTCCTCATGCGCCTTCAACGAACCTATTACTTCCTCAATGTTAATCTTCTCCAGATCGCCAAATTTCTTGATGGCGGAAGTAATTTGCAAGAATTTATGTGGCATTGCTCTCAATACCTTTTTAACAACATACGCCTCAACCATTTCATCACCCAAGGTTCGTATGTTTGTTACTAGTACATTTAATTTTAGGCAAAAATCGTCGAGAAATTCACCTTCCTTCATAATCATTGCTTCAAACTCTGATCTTAGAGTTTGAATTCTAGCCGTTTTCACCCGTTCTGCTCCCTGACAAAGCACCTTCACTGCTTCCCAGGCCTCCTTCGTGGTTTCTTTCTCCGCTATCGACAAAAGAATATCCTCAGGGATTCCCTGATAGATAACAGCCAACGCCATCTTGTCTTTCTTTTCTTCAACAACAGCTTTCGGGTCCTTGGGTGACACTGCCACCCATATTCCATGTGCATCCATACACGCCTTCATCTTCAAGGCCCACACCGTGTAGTTCCCCCTTGTCAACATGGGATAATTTAATCCCACCGTGCTCTCCTTATTTTTCTCGGTCTCCATTGTTCTTGGTCTGGGCATACACTTGGGCATCCACCAGATGTGTGTAGCTCTGATACCAAGATGTTGCAATATAAACAATTTTATGAATGAAAACTAAGAGAAACAGAGATATGCTGGAACTCACTATTTTATTTCAAAGAGAACATAACATGTAAATAGAAAGAGCGTACAAAAGATAAGCTAGAAAATAGGAACTAATGCAACAGCTTTCCTAATAATAATATGCCACTACGGATTATTCCATTACTTCTCCTACAAACATGCTAATGCTGAATGACGAAGTCCCATGTATCAAATAGTGTTGCAAACCAGCAACACCAGCAACAAAATAAAACACCTTAGAAAATATAGTTTAGATTAATAATGCCAACACAAACACCTGTAAAAGATCCCCAGTGCGAGACAAACAACGCGCCATTGCTGAAAATCTACAAAATAAGTGGTCTAGGTTGAAAGATGCGAACAGTTAAAGTTGACACTTAAACCAAATCAATTAGTTAAATGGAATCGATCATAAAAGGTGTCCAACCTTCTTCAAGGGTATGTGTCCTCATAAGGTTACATGACAGAGGTCCACAGCCCATTTTGGATACCTCTACAATTATAGTTTTCACATTGACATGACCCAAGCGAAACATTCCTGCACAAAAAGAACTATATGAGAACTTTCTCCTGAATACTGAAACATAAAACTTTCAACTAAAAAATATTGCAATTGATTAAAAATATTGTTTTTTTAGATTTTTTTTAATTTTCAAAATTTATAATTTTACAAAAAATAAAAATACGATTTAAACTTATAAAAAATATATGTCTAAATATGTTTAATTAAATAAAATACTATATTTTATATTTTAAATAAATGATTAAAATTTTAAAGTTATTGTATTTATTTTGATAATATATCTATTTTATAATCTCAAAAATAATTTAATATAATGAAACGTTAAACGAAAAACCTATATTTTGATTAAAAAATATATTTTTTAGATTTTTTTAATTTTCAAAATTTATAATTTTACAAAATTCAAAATATGATTTAAAGTTATATAAAATGTATGTCTAAATATGTTAAATTAAATAAAATATTACATTTTATATTTTAAGAAAATAAATGACTAAAATATTAAAGTTATTGTATTTGGTTTGATAATATATCTATTTTTATAATTTCAAAAATAATTTAATATAATGCAACGCTTATTGCACGTCACAACACTTACAATTTTACCAAAACAATATATTTGTGTTTAATGCAATTCTTTTTTATTGGAGAAGATTAAGCAAAATCATAACTAACAGAGCTTTTCTTGCAATACTAAAAAAAGCATAGCATTTAAGCACTTATGACCTAGAAAGTCCAATCTACCAATTGTGAAGATTTCAAAATAAATTCCATTTACAATATTTTTTCTTGTCCAAATTAGTATAATTTTGAAAATCATAATCAATTAAGTTGGTATCATGTCTAATCTTTTGATTTTTTCTTGCACTTGAGCGGGATTCCTCAATACGTTTGCAGTCATCTCCTCTGTCTTGGTAAACTACTCTTTCTGCTGGTCAATCACTGAGCACATTTGTGGTGGTCTCTCCCACGATGTCAAGAGCAGCTCTTATCCATTTTTAACTGGGTAACAAGGCTATTTAGATGATAATTTATCTGTGATAAACTACTAGGGGGTATGGAGGAGGGAATTAAAACTTTAAAATTATTTTGAAGCCCATTGGGGCACAAGAATACAATATTTGGCTTTATATTTAGGGTAATCAAAAAAATTCACAATACAAATTTAATAGTTCCATCTCCCCTATCTAATTTTAACAATACTAAGTTATTAATGTCAGCAGCCCGTGTAGTTTTACCAACTATAAAACAAAATGACCTTAGTGATATGGTATCTTTTTATCAATATAGTTAAACTAGTGTGAGAGGATTAATAATAAACCTTCAAGTATGTTCCACTTAGTCAATTCACCTTACCTTGAAAGTGTTATTATTTTTTATTTGCACTTACGATTTTCTTTATATTGTTTTCAAATGTAATGTGCTATTATTTTTTGTTGGCACTTACAAGTTTTTGATATTGTTTTCAAATGTTAAGGTATATGAATAAAAGGTAAAAGTAAAAACATACTGTGTACAAAATAATTCATAAATACAAGTAGTTAAAAAAATGGTTATTATCGGTAGTGTAGTTTCTCAAGTAAAACTATGTACATGAAGTCATAAGTTTTTTTTCAATTAATTACACAAATTTCATTTGTAGATAAAAAAATATATCTAAAAGTGTAATTGATATTTTACAAAAATTGGTAAAATAAATATCAACTTTATTAATTATGATTTTCAAAATTAACATCGATATTATAATAACTATTCAAGAAATATTTAGAAAACTATATGTTTAAAATTAATCAAGTGAATGAATTTTTTGAAAATACATATAATATGTTATGTTAGTGTATGTTTTACTATGGTAGTTTCTAATATATATATTTGGTCAATCCACCAATTCTTAAACATTTGATGTTCCTTGCTTAGTCAACACACTACAAATAAATATAATATTAATAATATTGAAATTGAAACATGAGTTTTCAACATTGTATGGCTTAGGTACCGATGGGATTAGATAAAAATTAAAATTAAATAGAGCATAAATCGCCTCGGCTCTCCCCGCCCAGGGATAGCCTCGATGTATCCCACACGTGCCTGCCTTTCAACAACAATTCTGCAAATCTTGTAACTTGTGTATCTCTTTAAACTCGTATGCCGTACACGAACTAACTTATCTTCATTCGGCCCGAACTCGGCATGGCTTGCCAAATTATACATGCCATTCACGAGTCTTGAGTTAGCTAAACCAGCCTGCTAGCAAACCGGCACGCCTCATCTGGCCCTCTTGTTTCGCCACATCTACTAGCCACCATGCCAACTACTTCTTAAAGAGATGTGAGAAATCATAGGCATGCACTTTTTATCATACAATTTTTTTTATGTTGATTTAAAGAACATATATTATTTACTATAAAGACACACATATATTATATTTGATATTTGAGTTATTTTTTGTTCTTAGTTATTCTTTTGATTAATCCTTTGTTCAGAAATGGTGATGTTCAAACCTAACAACAAATCCACAGTCACAAAACCTATTCGTGTAAGATTATGAAACTGGGAGAAAAACAGATTGCATTAATTAACTTGGTTACAAGAAAAAAACTTAAGTACTACATGCCAACAAAATGGAAACTACATATCACGTACTGGACTCGTCAATAAATGCCACTAACTAATGTAGTTGATACTAATCCTAAGGACTCTCCTCTGTATCTTGACTTAGTCAGCAAAACAAATACAGACACCAAATATTAATTCAAATAAACACCTAAATAAAACACTTATATTTAGATTATTCCAACATAACTCCTCCTTAATCTAAATCATTCTTTTAACTCCAAGCAGCTCCCGCTGTGGCCATTGCTTTCGTCATTATGTATGCGCGCCGCTCTTCTGAACTCATAAACTTAATCACAATGTCACCGCGCTCAATGCATTTTCGGATGAAATGGTAACGCACGTCTATGTGCTTACTTCTCCCATGAAATACTGGATTTTTGGTTAGATCTATGGCAGACCGGTTGTCAACATATAACACCACTGGACTTGTGTTCTCACCTGTTATATAACTCAATAAATTCTTCAGCCAAATGCCCTGACAAGCTACTGCATTTGTCGCCATAAATTCTGCTTCACAAGTAGACAACACAATATAACGTTGCTTTTGTGATACCCAGGTGATCACACTTTCACTCAAGTAGAAAACCAGCCCAACTGTACTATTCCTATGTTCGGAACATCCTGTAAAATTTTGGTCTTGTATGTACCTGATATCGCAAACCCCCAACAATGCTCTTAAATTCTGAAGCATCAACAGCTTTGCCCGTAGAATCCTTGTCTAGTTGTATTTTTTCCTCCATTGGGTATGGAGATGGGTTGCAATCTCATATACCAGCCTTCTCTAACAGTTCCTTGCATAAGCTGTCTGTTTCAGTTCAATGAAGTCCTTCTCTTGCTCCACCTCTATTCCGAGATAATATTATAGTTTCCCCATGTCACTCATGTCGAACTCTTTGCTATTTAATTTTTTGAATTCAAGTATGTTCTCAGCCTTCATGCCTGTCACAAGTAAGTCATCCACATAAACACCTACTATGATACATTCATTCCCTTCCTTCTTTGCATACACAGTGTATTCGTATGGACACTTTGTAAAACCCATCATTTCATGGACTTTTCTTAATCGTGCATACCAGGCCCGTGGAGCTTGATGAAGCCTATATAGAGCCTATATAAGTTTATACACCTTATGCCTCTGATTCTCATTTTCAAAACCTTTAGGCTGCATTACATATACTTCTGCATCGATTTTCCCATTCAAGAATGTAGATTTAACATCGAGATGGTGGACTTCCCATCCGTTCTTGGTTGATAATGCAAGTACTAAGCTGAATGTCTCCATGCGAGTGACCAGAGAAAATAACTCCTCAAAATTAATCCCCTGTCTTTGAATGTAGCCTTTCGCTACCATATTTCACCACTTCACCATTTGCGTTATTCTTAACTTTGTACACCCATCTTAAACCAATAGCTTTGTGCCCTTTAAGTAGCTTTTTCGGGCACAAAGCATGCGCTAAAATACAGGCAACTATACGCGATCGCAAGTAATATAGAATGATTTCTAGTTCGTTCCCACAGAGACTGAGACTAATTATATTTAATTAACACTTACTCACCAATGTATGATTACTCTTCAATATCAAGACAATAACAATTAAGGTTAATTAACTAATATTAACTACGAGAATTTAACACTTAAATTATCAATATTAAACACACATGAGATCATAACTTCATTAATACTTCATTCAATAGTTATTGTTATTACCCTTAGCATGTAATGGTGATGATACTAATCGAACAACACGAAACTGATAAACGCCAACTTTCATTGCACAAAGACCATTCTACCAGGTATCCACAATTAAGATAGAAGTTGAAGAGGCATCAATTATGTTGAGACCCTATATGTCTACAGAATTTGACAACATAATGATTTAAGTACAAGTTATTCATTATGATTACACAGGGAAAGTAAAACGGTTACAGTTACCCACTAATCATGCATACAATACATGAACATATGCTAGCATGGCAAGTTCTAAATCTCAAGATTCATTGTCGCTTCACAAGAGATTAACACGCTATCTCATTTGTTCGTAATACACATAAGATTAATAAGCACAACCTATGCTAGATATCATACAATCACAACATACCAAGGTATTAAACAATTAACTAAAGAAATCTTGAGTAAATCCGTTATGACTCCATGATCACGATTAGCCCATGATAGAACTCATCGTCACTATGGGTTCATATGAAAATATGGTATAAACAAGATGATATAAACTAATAAAAATACTTAATAAAAACAGAGTACGTCACAAGAGTATTAAGGTTCAAAGAGTAAAGAAAACTAGCATCCACTGTTACAGCGAATTAAAAGAATCACAAGATAAACGTATGCTTCCTCTTTTTCATTGTTGCGTGCTAATACGGTCTTCTTGATCTTCTCTCCTTGTTACATGTTCCTTGCTTGTTGTGAAAACGTCTCCCAAATAGGTTTGTATAAAAGTCCACAAGAAACAGCGCTGTTAGAAGCCCGATAGAACTCGAATTAGAAAATCCAAAATTTAAATTCCCGCACCCAGGAGGTCGCCTCCAATCTCCACATGGGCGCCTCTTGGCAGGCGGTCGCCTGCTCCTTCCAGGCGGGCTCCTGGTACCTTTTTGAAAAAATTAATGTTTTTCTTCTGATTTTGCTGATTTCTTCGCACAACTCCCCGCAACTGATCCCAAACACTACCCTAGGCTTATTTTGATGAATTCTCCCTATATAAGCAAATTATACCCTAAAATGCAAAAACACTAGAAAAACGAATCAAATACACAAAATACTCAATTTCAAGACATCAATTCAAGCCATTATAAGATGCTCTAAGTGGTATAAAATATCACTTATCACACCCCCAAACTTAAATCGATGCTTGTTCTCAAGCAGCACAGACTCAAAAATAGAATAAAAACATTCATGAATGCAAACTACGTGAAATGCAGCGATCCCCATCGAGATGACTAAACCAACCAACACATGACATATCCACAATGCAATTAGGCGACTAAAGATCAATCAAATCACGCAAGCTAACATACAACTAGAAACGTGGTTTATGCGAATGCTTAACATATATGCTTCGAAACTAGATCAATCACCATACCTTAATTATCCTGAAGGCAATCACAAGATTATACGAAGAATACATTCTAGACACAAAATGACCTATAACACTTCAAGATCATTGGAGTTTATTACGGAATCATGCTTTTATTCAACACATAACAAATGCTTATTTGATCATGCAATGAGTGAGGTCCTCAAAAGACTTATGCAATGGCATCCATTTAACGAGCGTTAGGTTAGCGAATCCCATACTATAAAAGCCTTAGGTCACTAGGCACAAAGTCCCCTAAGAACTTAATAACTCGAATACGAAAGATCTCACTCGTGATCAATTATGCATTAAACCATATTTTTTTCTCTTTTTTTTTCTTTTTTTTCTATTTTTTTCATTTTTTTTAAAATTTTGGAGCAAGTGCGTTTCACTCCATCTTGCTCAACCCTAGACTACTCGCATACAATACGAGCCGGCTACTAGTAATCTGACGCCTAGCCACAACTAGCAATGAATTCCAATTTTTATTCCAATTTTATCTCTTCAGGACTTTTATCATTAAGAGCCTATCATACATTCTAAGCATAAGTAATAGATTAACCTCAAAAACCATCTAATCATGACAACAATCTATTTCTTAAGCATGCTCTAAGACTTTGTCAAATTACAAGTGTTTCTAGCATGCATGCCAACCTAACAAGATTCAATATTACTCTAACGCTATCAATATACTTGCATAAATATCACATATCAATCAATTAAGCAACACAAAGGGGATCATGGTATATGCATGAGCTAAATGACATGATAAATAAAGCTAAAAAACTATATAAAAAAACTATTTGGAAAAATATGCAACTATATGAACTAAACTATCATAAAAATGTTACATGACACACACACAAGTATGTTCCTTAACTACCACCCCCAAACTTAAAATCTTCACTATCCTCAGTGAAGGCAATAGAATGGAACACAGGGAATACCTACTCACAAGAATCATAATCATCATCACCCTCAGAGGGTGGAGTGTCAGGAGGTGGATAAACAGAATCCTCACCAAAAACGGGCCATTGGATGTCAGCTCCAAGGCCTCTAAAAGCAGTCTCAAGCACTAAGGTGAGCTCCTGCGTAAACCTACTCTGTGACTCATATATCGAATCCATCCTCCTCGAAAGCCTCGTGTACTGGGCATCAGCCAATCCCAAACCATCTCCTCCCTGGCCTCTGGAAGAACCTGTCTCCCCTGTGCCTGACTAGGCCGAGCCATGGTAGCACCAGCTGGTGGACGTCCTCCTGGGAGGTGATATCCCAACCCATGTAAGTTGGGCTCTCCACACGTCCACTCCTACATCGCATTCAGCGTTGATGAATCAATAGGAGCTGTCGGCATCTATAACTACTCATAAGAAGGCCAGTGGACGCCAACATCCTTGCACAACTTTGTGACAATAGAGGCATATAGGATATTGTACTGCGGCTTCCCCCTCAAAAACTTCAAAATATCTTGGTAGATAAACTCACCAAGATCCACATAATACTCTTCTTTCAAAATCCCCCACAACAACCAGGCTCTCTCAATTGTAACCTCATATGCATGCGAAGAAGGCTAAATATTTGCACAAATAAAGGCATTCCATGCATGATCATACCTGTTCATCGCGATAGCATGGAAAAAACGATAATCGTTGGATCCTCTCTTAAATTTCCATACCATGCTCGGCTGACAAAGAGTAGCAATAATCAAGTCTGAGTTAAAGTCCTCAGGGGCCTTTTCATTCCAATTCTCCTCCCGGGGTTTCCGTTGTCGCTGCCCAATAACCCGGCGAATCGCCTCGGGCTGATAATCAACAGTAAGTCCACGAACAACAGAATACCCATTCTTGTCGGCCTTGGCGTTTACATAGAATTCGTGAACAACACTCATCAGCCTCAGGTGACTCGCAGAAAGTAATCCAACCCTTATCTGCAATCATCAATAACAACTCACCATCTCTCTCCGATGGCAAGAACCCCCACTCCTTCAGAATCAGCTTAGTCAAAAGCTTAGCATACTCCTCCTCAGCTGCCCTATCCACAAATCGGGGCCTCGCAGCAATACTCCTTGAAGAATTAACAGTCAGAATGGTGCTATTGCTCTCTACAGTTCGAGATCTTTTTGGGGTCATTAAAATTGAGAATAAGAGTTTGAGAGTTGTGTTTTGTGTGTAGGAAAGGGTTTGTAAGTTAAAAGTATATGGGAGGTATATGGAGAGGTTGTGTGTATATATAGGGTATGATTAAGGTTAAAATTAGAATAAGAGTGGGGTTTGTGGCTGATTTGTAGAAGAAAATCGTGGGTTAATGGGGTTGTGGCTGTGGTTTGTTTTTGATTTTTTTGATTTTCTGTTTTTTTAATAGGCTGAAACTGTTTTTCTCGGTCCAGGTCCGCAGGCGGTCTCCTGGAACCAGCAGGCGTGCGCCTGCTAGAACGCGGCCGCCTGGTGCTAGAAGGCGGGCGCCTACAAGGTCACTGGGAAAAAAAAAGTTCTGCCCTCTTTTTCTGATTTTTTTTATATTTTTGTATAGAGTACTAAATTCTAGGGGTTCCTATAGTCTCATATCTTGGGTTTCCTCCCAAGAAGCGCTTCTTTTATGTCATTAGCTTGACGTAGAATACTGTGATCAAGTTGACAATAAAATGGCACTAAACACTTCCCGGTTTTCCGTATCCCCATAATAGTGCTTCAATCTCTGACCATTTACTATGAATGCTTGGCCTAGACCATTCTCAAAAATCTCCACCGCTCCATGCGGAAACACAGTTTTGACGATGAATGGTCAAACAACCTTGATTTCAACTTTCCAGGAAAAATTCGGAGACGAGAGTTGAATAGAAGAACTTGTTGCCCCGACATAAATGACTTAGGAGATAGCTTCCTAGTGTGCCACCTTTTTACTTTTTCCTTGTACATTTTGTTATTTTCTTACGCTTGAAGTCGAAATTCATCAAGTTCATTTAACTGAAGCATTCGCTTCTTCCCAGCTGCATCTAGATCAAGGTTTAACTTCTTCAATGCCTAATAAGCCTTATGCTCAAGCTCCACAGGTAAATGACATCCCTTAGCATAGACAAGCTGAAATGGGGACATCCCAAGTGGAGTCTTGTATGCTGTTCAATAAGCCCAAACAGCTTCATCGAGCTTCAAAGACCAATCTTTCCTTGACGGACAAACGACTTTCTCTAGAATATGCTTGATCTCTCTATTAGACACTTCAGCTTGACCATCAGTTTGCGGATAATAGGCAGTAGCGATGCGATGATTCACATTGTAGCGCTGCATCATAGAAGTGAACTTACGATTACAGAAATGCGACCCTTCATCACTTATGATAACTTGTGGCATTCCAGACCTTGTGAATATCTGCTTATAAAGAAAACTCAAAACTATCGTTGCATCATTAGTTGGCAGAGCCTTGACTTCTACCCATTTCGAGACATAATCGACTGCCAGCAAGATGTACTGATTATTGCAGGATGAGATAAATGGTCCCATGAAATCGATTCCCCAAACATCGAAGACCTCAACTTCAAGCATCATATTCAAAGGCATCTCATCATTTTTGGTAAGATTCCCAACTCTTTGGAAATGATCACACCTTAAAACAAACTGATGTGCATCCTTAAACAACGTAGGCCAGAAAAAACCTGCTTGAAGAATACGAGTTGCTGTCTTTTCACGACCATAATGTCCACCATAAACTATGGATGACAGTCTCGTAATATCCCTTCCGTCTCACAGAATGGGATACATCTTCTGATGATCTGGTCAGCTCCTTGTTCAAACAATTATGGTTCATCCCACATGTACCACTTTACCTCATGCAAAAACCTCTTCTTTTGAGCCGCATTCATAGTAGGAGGCATTATATTGCTAACAAGATAGTTCACAATGTCTGCAAACCATGGCTCTTCCTCTTGAATTGTGAATAACTGCTCATCCTGAAAAGATTCGTTGATCAATGTCTTATCATGTGAAGTAAAATTAGGATTCTCAAATCTAGAGAGATGGTCAGCTACTTGATTTTCAGTATCTTTTCGATCCTTGATCTCTAACTCAAATTCCTGTAGAAAGAGTACCCAACAAATAAGTCTAGGCTTTGAATCCTTCTTTGAGACCAGATAGCGGATGGCAGCGTGATCAGTGAATACTGTCACCTTTGTCCCAAGTAGATAATATCTAAATTTCTCGAAACCAAAAACTATAGCCAAGAGCTCCTTCTCAGTAGTGGTGTAGTTTAGTTGAGCTCCATTTAGTTTCTTACTAGCATAGTAGACCACATGAAAGATATTAGACTTTCGTTGCCCAAGAACTGCTCATACTACATAATCACTTGCATCACACATCATCTCAAAAGGTTCTCTCTAATCAGGTGCCGTAATAACCGGTGCAGTGATTAAACTCTTCTTGAGAGTCTCAAATGTTGCCAAACATTTATCATCAAATTTAAAAGGCACATCTTCCTCGAGCAAGTTGCACAACGGCTTAGAAATCTTAGAGAAGTCCTTGATGAAACGCCGATAAAAACCCGTATGACCAAGAAAACTACGGATTCCTTTCACAGAAATAGGTGGCGGAAGATTTTCAATGACTCCCACATTGGTTTTATCCACCTCAAGACCCTTACTAGAGACCTTATGCCATGAAGTGACATTTTTCCCAATTGAGCACCAATATAGTTTCCACGCACCTTTTGAGCACTGAACAGAGATTATTCAAGCATTCATCATACGAATGTCAAAAGACGGAGAAGTCGTCCATGAACACTTCGACATTATTTCCAATCATATCAGAGAATATAGCCATCATGCATCCCTGAAAAGTGGCAGGTGCACCACATAAGCCAAAAAAAACTCTACGGAAAGCAAACGTGCCGAATGGACAAGTGAAAATAGTCTTCTCTTGATCTTCTGGTGCAATGCAAATCTGATTGTAGCCCGAATAGCCATCCAGAAGACAATAATACTCATGATCAGCCAACATGTTGAGCATCTGATCAATAAATGGAAGAGGGAAGTGATCCTTCCTTGTGGCTTTATTCAACTTTCTGTAATCCATGCATACCCTCCATCCTGTGACTGTTCGAGTGGGGATGAGCTCTTTCTTTTTATTTGCTACTACAGTAATACCTGCTTTCTTAGGTACACATTGCACGGGGCTCACCCAAGAATTGTCAGAAATAGGATATATGATTCCTGCATCCAGCCACTTTAGAATTTCTTTGTTCACCACTTCTTTCATTATAGGATTAATCCTTCGATGTTGCTCAACAGTCGGCTTGCTACCTTCCTCTAGCAGAATTTTATGCATGCAGTACGAAGGTCTGATCCCTTTAATATCTGTTATAGTCCATCAGATGCCCAATTTGAATTCTCTTAAAATCCTCAAGAGCTTGTCCTCATCACCACCTGAAAGGTTAGATGCAATAATAACAGGCATAGTAGATGCATCACCTAAAAAGGCATACCTCAAGTGTTCAGGAAATGGTTTAAGCTCCAATATAGGTGCTTCCTCAATAGATGGTTTGAGCTTTCCCTCAGCATTTTTGAGATCAGTATTACCAAGAGATTTAAATGGCATGTCTAGCTTTCGTTTCCAAGGAGAAGTATTTAGATATTTTAACTGCTCATTGTCTTCCTCATCATCAGTGTCAAATTCCCCCATTAAGGCTTTTTCTAAGGCATCAGACCTTAGCACGTGATCAAGTTCTGAAATAACTGCAGAATCGACCAAATCCATCTTGGAGCACTCCTCATCTTCCGTGGGGAATTTCATCATATTGAACATATTGCACTACACCATAGATGGCCTATCGCAATGGTTTAATCAAGTGTGTTACAAAATTATGTTACCTTAGCTATGCTCATTTTATCCTACCGCAACATAATATTTTTGATGTTACCATAGTCTTTGTAACATGTTACTATAACTTCAAAGTGTTGCATACGGTAACATGTGGAAACTTATGTTACAATAGGGCATTAATGGGTAAAAAAAATAACATTTAACAAAAAATAAAATATATATAATTATTTGACTTCAAAATTAATCAATTTTGACAATATAATTAAGAAATAATATTAATATTAGCTAAGATTGATAAAATAATTTTTTTGTTAAATTTTGTAAACTATACTAATTAGTTACTGATAATTTTTTATTTATAAAAAATTTGAACAATATTTATACTTAAAAATTTATTAAAAAATAAAATGAAATTAGCATTGTTGGTTGTCATTGGGCTCTCAACCAGGCGGGGAGAGTAGACTCAAAATATTTGGAGAAGCGTTTGAACAGCCCGGGTAAAATTTGGACAAGTCAAAATTTTCCAATCTAAATACCTCTCGGTCTCTCTCTCTTTAAACAGCTCTCAGACAAGGGTTTTATATTCTTCCTCTCAACTTTCAGTTGAACTGAATCTAATCATCTACCTCAGCTTTTAGTTGAACTGAATCTAATCATCTTACGGATTGGAGATTCAAATAAATTGGGGGTTTACATTAATTGACATCAATTGAATCCATAATCTGAAATGGTTGGTAAATTAAACCACGTCGCTTCTCGTATTATGGCAGCAAATGGTGTCGGCGTCGGCATGGGTCTCCCCGTCGACAAATGTATCATCTCCGATAAGCCCGTAATCTCCTCTCTCTCTGTCTCCACCATCTCTCTCTCTCCCCCTCCCTCCCCCTCTCCCCCCCTCTCTCCCCCTCTAATAATGTATATTTCTGTTTAATTAATACGATCTAATTAAAAAAATGAAATTGGGCATTTTTGAAATCCTAATTAGAAATATTTTTTTCCTGTTGGAAGGCAGCCACAAATTGAACGTGTTGCTCAAATTCTGGTGCATTCAGACCTGGTTAATTCTCTTTTGCTTGTTGATTCTGATGAAAGACGAAATGATGTAAGTTTAGTTAATTTGATTTTAGATTAGATGCCTTCACATATATCAATCGACACAAGGATAAAACAACCTACTTTCGGAAAGGTGCTTTTGGGGAGTAGAGGGATGTTTGTGGATAGATATATGTACTCGATATGTGTAGTATTATTATTTGCCTATACATTTTTCTTAAATATCCTCTTTATCCTAGCACTAACATGCTTGAATCTTAAGAATTAACTTTTCTTAATAGCATCATTTATGAGAATTTAATTGAGATTGGACTAGCCATTAGATATGGTTTATTTGATCATTTGTATTCGGTACAATTATGTACAAATTATCAGGTGCAATTTTATTTATGATCTCTGCGTTAGTTTAGGGGACTAATGTGGAAGGAGGAGTTGGACTTAAGCTTTGTGGACTTCATGAAGTATGGGGCACAGTGGCTGGTGGATAACACTGACATAAAACTTGTTGGTAAGTAGAGATGCCATCAAATCATTTCATCACTTTGGTAAACGTTTGCGGTTTAATAAAATTATCCAGTACTTGGTTATTTAAAGATATTTCAATTCATATATTTAGTTCGTATCTGAAGTTTTTCTCTTTTTCGCATTAAGTTCTTATCTGAGCTAAACAATTATGTGGCTTACAGTCTTATCTCGTATAGTGCACAGTACAAAATATACGTCTTCTGCTAACAACGCATACTTATGTTGAAAAAGAGTGGTGTTACTTGTGTACTAACACTTCTTCTGTTCTGGAACTCAGGGATTGATTATTTATCTATTGCTGCTTTTGATGATATTATTTCTGCTCACCTTGTTTACCTTGAAAGAAGATCTTTATTGCTGGTATAAATTTGGTCAAACTACACATCACTTTACTATATGAATAATAGACTTGCATAGTTCCCTGTCTCTGTTTGACACACACAAACACAAAGTTGTGATACACATTTTCTTTTATACAAGTAAAAAGTATTTGTAGCTGGCACAATTTATCTTTAAATATGTATCTATATGCTATGGGGACTCTGATTCCATCACTTTGTAAAGCTAATTGGAAAAGACAACCACTGGTAGATGCATTATGCTTCACTATCTTTGATGTGCCCTTGAAGTCACAAGCTTCCACGTCTTCATTTTGAATCTGAAAATAATTGTTAAATGTATACGTTGCCTTATGCGCTTCATCAAAATTGTTGCATGATCCTCCATCCTTCAAGCTGGTATAATCACCCATTGTACATGCATATTGTACATTGGATTCTGCATCCTTAGGATTCTTGACTTTGTCGGTGTCCAACACACACCATTGCTACTCAAGATAAGATACTGCACATTCTTTGCTGTAACTGGCATTTTATCGTTCCTGTTTCCTGTAAAGTCTAGTGAGTACTTTGGTTGTCCGTCGTATCTAAAAATCCCCCAATGATGCTCAAATGGGCCCGGGGCTACACTTTTTAGATTTTCATCCATTAGACTGAAAAGGTAGCACTCAATGTAGCCAGGATAGAGAGGAGTTCCTTTGTTAGTTGCCATTTTTTCTGAAAAATCCGTCGTAGAATTTTTTAGCCATCTTGGCATTAGCATCAGGCTTTTTTCAAAGACCAATAAAGAGTGTCAAGATTTGCATCAAACATGTTGTTGTAGCTAATGTTTTTGTCTTGAACAGGTTTGGCCCCTCCATCGAAGAAAGCAAATTGGACAGGAAAATCTGGGTTCTGGTAAAGACTCAGAAAAGGGTAGATGTTAACAACGAACATAGAGTCATTGTCACTGAGAAATTTCGCAATTTTACCTATAATGCCTTTGATGTCGCTGCGAAAATGACCATCAGATGGAACACCTGAACCTGATTCATATACATCAACATTCTGTGGGGTGGTTACTTTTATATTGTTATGGCCAGCTTCATTCCAAGCCTTTTGAATGTTTTCCATAGCAGGTAACAATGTCTTTAGGTTAGAACCATTATAGGCTTTTAAGAACAGTTCATTTCCTACAGCAACAGACCTGGAAAATCATTGAAATAGATTCATCAGATTTCTATATGGCAGAAGATATATAGCTCATATCCTCTAGGAGAATGTTTTATTTAATGATCTTTGGAGTTTATCCTGATTCTTAAATTCATTTCTGTTCTTGTGGTCATTTTTTTGATTGATTTGATACTTGATTAAATGTCCTGTGATTATTCTTCAATTCAGTGTATGTGTGTAAATTCTGGGTACACTACACTGTATAAAGATTCTCAAAATATTAATGCTTTATTTTTACACCCCTTTTTCTTGATTTTCTTGATATTTGTTTAGTGCCCATTTGTTTTTGTTTTTACTTATTATTGAAATTTGTTTGTGATATTGATGAGTTTGTGTAGGTCTCCAGATGGGTCTGGCATTCTTACCTCTACTGATGATAATACTTTTCATGGCTTCACCCTGTAAGTACACTTGTAGCCTCTTTCATATGAACTGAACACACACAATTGGGTATCAACACGAATGATCTTGTCAATTTTCAGGGTCCAAAGTTATTTTACATTTCTGTTACGCAGCATCCTTCATTTAAATAAATTTTCTATGCATAGCAGACCGGGGCTGTGCATCCGGACCAAATGCATTTCTAGCCGTGTTGGGAATTATGAAAAATGTGGACAAGATACGCGAACAAGGAGGCTTTAGGTCACCAGAGTTTTGGGTCTAATTAAATGATCTCTCCCGGGAAATAATTTTAACGCCCTTTTCGGGGCCTTGCCATAGTTCATAATAATATGAGAACACATATATTGTGTGTCTTGATTGTTTCTATATGTTCATATATATTTGGATTTGCTGGATAGATGTAAACTGAACTTTACATCATTGACTCACAGGAAGGCAGAGGTAACTTGGTGTCAAAATTAGAGAAGCAGATGAGACGCAACATGATGTTAACGGTTCAAAGCCAGTTACTGAGATTTTGATGATTAGCTAAAAGTCGGTGCTTTTAATTGTAGTGATAAGGGTGCATTTGTATTAGCCAGTTAGCTTGTCTTGTTATTTATACCTAGTTAGAGGTACAAGGTTGTATTATTTTTGGTTATTTTGTTGACTTGTATAAAAAATAGGTTTGTGGCATGTTCAATTTACAAACAAATTTTGTCAATTTTTTTTTAGAAATTTGTTATATTAGGTTCTTCAATGTTACAAACAAATTGGTATAATATAATACCAATCACTATAAAACTCTTACAGTAGGAAAAAAAATATTACAATGCTTTTGTGGCCCGCGTGTGGGGCCCACAGGTGGGGTCCACATGTAGGGTCCATTTTTTTTACAAATTCTAAGTACAAAGGTAACATACATAGTATGATACTATAGACATACTTTGATGTTACCTTTGAAGCCTATTGTAACATAAAATTCAATGTTGCAGCAGGGTAAAGAGGATGTTACCTTAGGGGCCAAAGGTAACTCGAAAAAAAGCAACTTAATTTTTATGTTACCTTAGGGCTTTTTCTGGCTGTGGTAACACTTTTTTGGGCCTGTTGTAACATTTTCTTGGTGTTGCTATAGGCCATTTATGGTGTAGTGTTGAATGTCACATCTTGATCTTGCACCCTCATAGTAAGTTCACCCTTTTGCACATCTATCAAAGTATGGCCTGTAGCCAAGAAGGGTCTTCCCAAGATTATGAGAATCTCCTTATCTTCCTCGAAATCCAGAATGACAAAATCTGCAGGAAAGATGAGCTTATCCACCTTTACTAGAACATCCTCCACGATGCCTTGTGGGTATGTAATAGAACGATCAATCAATTTTAGAGACATGTAGGTGGGCTTTGGATCAGGAAAATTCAGCTTTTTGAAGATAGACAATAGCATCAGATTGATGCTTACTCCCAAATCGCAAAGGCACTTGTCGAATGACAACTTTCCAATGGTGCAAGGAATGGTGAAGCTACCTGGATCCTTAAGCTTTGGAGGTAACTTTTGTTGCAGCACATAACTGCATTCTTCCATTAGAGCAACGGTATCAAGATCATCCAGTTTTACCTTCTTTGAAAGAATACCTTTCATTAATTTTGCATAACTAGGTATTTGCTCCAAAGCTTCAGCGAAAGGTATATTGATGTGAAGTTTCTTGAACACCTCCAGAAACTTACAAAACTGCTTGTCCAGCTTTTGTTTTTGCAATCTCTTAGGAAAAGGTGGTGGAGGATAGAGTTGTTTCTCCCCTGTATTACCCTCAGGCAGAGTGTGTTTAACAGTAGTCTTCCTTGGTTCCCCCTCTTTCTTCTTTTGCTTTTCTCCTTCATCTATGACTTCAGCTTCTCCATCTTTTGCTTTTTCAGCATCAGCAACTTTTTCAGACCTTAAGGTGACATCTTTGACTTCCTCCTTAGCTTCCTTCCTGCCTGGCACTTCAGTGTCGCTAGGAAGTGTGCCAGGTTGATGATTGAGCAAGACATTGGCTATTTGTCCAATTTAATTTTCCAAGGTCTTGATAGAAATAGCCTGACTTTTGCACAATAACTTTATCTCCTCAAAATCAGCACTTGAAGGTGGAGCTGCACCTCCTTGTTGAGGATATGATTGCCTTTGAGCATATTGTTGAGGTTTCTGAAATCCAGGAGGATTGAACTATTTACTTGCAGCTTGTTGATATGCTTATTGAACAACATTATAATTATTGCTCCAGCTGAAATTGGGATAATTTCTGTTATTCAGATGATAAGTAGCTAGCACAGGCTGATGCGGTTGCTGATAATTGTTCACATAATGAACAGATTCATTAATAAGATAACACTGATCCGTAGTATGAGAGCCTGCACAAAGCTCACAGAACATAGCTATTTGATTGACTCCATAGTTGGCTAAAGAATTGACCTTCATAGACAGCTCTTGGAGCTGCGCTGCAATAGTTGTAGCTGCATCAACTTCCAGAATACCTGCTACCTTACCATGCATCATCCTTTGAGTTGGGTTTTGATACTCGTTTGCAACCATAGTTTCAATAAGATTATAGGCTTCAATATAGCTTTTAGCCCACAAAGCGCCTCCAGAAGCTGCATCGAGCATGGGCCTAGATTGGGCCCCCAAACTATTGTAAAATCCTGTAATCATCATCCAATCAGGCATACCATGATGTGGACACTTTCTCAACATCTCCTTGTTGCGCTCCCAAGCTTCACACATAGATTCTCCTTGTTGCTGCGCAAACTGAGTAAGAGCACTCATCATACCTGCAATCTTGCCCATTGGATAGAACTTCACCAGAAACTTTTGTGCGAGATCTTTCCAAGTAGTGATGGACCCAGCTGGTAAAGAATGTAACAAATACTTAGCTTTGTCCCTCAGAGAGAATAGGAAAAGCCTCAGCTTGATAGCCTCATTAGTAATACCATTATATTTGAAAGTACTACAGATCTCGATAAAATTCCTGATATGTATGTTGGGATCTTCAGTCGCAGCACCTCCAAAAGAAACGGAATTCTGCACCATCTAAATAGTGTCCGGCTTGATTTGGAAAGTATTAGCCTTAATAGACGGATGGATGATGCTTGATTGAATGATTTCAATTTTAGGCCGAGAAAAGTCCATAAGAGCTGGGTCAGTTGGAACTATACGGTCACCCATTGTTAAAGGTTCTTTCTTCTCATTCTCTGTATCTGAATCTTCAGAAACTATCTTCTCCGGAAAGTCAAGAGCTGAATCCGTCTCCTCAGCCGTATCAAGATTCCTATTGCAAGAGCGAGAATGTGTTTACATAAACGCTCTCTAGAGTACTTGAAATACAACCGAAAACAGTAAGTAACAAGTCTTAATCAATGAATCCTAATGACCACTGATGGCAAGTACATAAACTAAACAAATTAACACCGAGTCCCCGGCAGCGGCGCCAAAAACTTGTTAGGGCACCAAGCATGTGCTAAAATAAACGCAAGTATACGCGATCGCAAGTAATATAGAATGATTTCTAGTTCGTTCCCATAGAGACTCAGACTAATTATATTTAATTAACACTTAATCAACAATGTATGATTACTCTTCAATGTCAAGACAATAACAATTAAGGTTGATTAACTAATATTAACTACGATAATTTAACCCTTAAATTACCAATATTAAACACACATGAGATCATAACTTCATTAATACTTCATTCAATAGTTATTGTTATTACCCTTAGCATGTAATGGTGATGATACTAATCGAACAACACGAAACTGAAAAACGCCAACTTTTGTTATACGAATACCATTCTACCAGGCATCAAAAATTAAGATAGAAGTTGAATAGGCATTAATTATGTTGAGACCCTATATGCCTATAGAATTTGACAACATAATGATTTAAGCACAAGTTATTCATTATGATAACAGAGGCAAGCAAAACGGTTAGAGTTACCCACTAATCATGCATACAATACATGAACCTATGTGTAATAACCCCAATTTTTGGAATTTTTTTGAAACCCTTATGAATAGTGATTTTGCTGATTATGCTGAATAAGAAAATTTTTCATAGCACACTTTGTAGAGGTTCTTTTATTGTTATTCTGAGATCTTATTAGTACTCTATATGGTATATAAATGTATGTAAAGATCGTCAGAATTCAAATTTGAACACTTTGATTTTTCCCGAAAATCCACCAGATACCGAAAGAATTGAGTATAAGGTAACAAGATAAAAAGGATTTAAATTCAAGGATTATAAGAGAGGATCATATAAGAAATATAATATATTGAGAAAGGTTTAGGGAAACCCAAGTAATAAGATCCCGGGTATGATCCCTCAAACAATAAACGAGAACGAAAATTAAGCGAACCGTATAACAGATAAGCGGTCATTAACCAAAAAATTAAGCAAGGATTAGCATAAGAAGATGCTTCCACCACCAAGTGATGACAAGTGGCAAGAGATGAAGTCACCAAGATGATGTCATGCTTAGTCATACTCCACTCACTTTAAACAACAAACAAATCATCCAAATATCCCATTCACTTCATTTTCCACCACAAAAACATTCAACAAAGCAAATACTCTCCCAAGAACACATAGATCACGGCTTTTTCATTTTTTCAAGGAGAAAAATTCCAAAAATCAAGTTTCTAGCTTTTCTTAATTTGCAAGGTAATTACCCAAGGTCCCTTATGATTAGATAAGCATATCCTAGGAGTTTAAGCTTCTATTTCTTCATGAATCTCTTCCAGTAAATCAAGGAAGAAGATGATGAATAGTGTTTTCAAGATTACTAACTTTATTTTATTTGATTTCCCTTAAAGATCCAAGCATTCCTAAGCTATCTCAAGGCTTCTCAAGGCTTCTTAAGGCTTCCTAGCTACTCTAATCACTCCAAGGAAGGTATAACACCTCCAAACCCTAAGTTTACTTTGAGTATTAAGATGGTTTTGATGGTTATAGTAAATGAGAAGCATGAGGCTTGTGTGTTTAGAGTTTGGATTGGATTTGTAGTGATTTGGATGTTGAAATCTTGTTTATAGTTAATGAAACTTAAGTATAGCTAGTAGTTCATGTTCGGGGTTGTATAAATTGGAAAATCTTGAGGTTTGGGGACTGATGTAGTAAGGTTTGGATGAGGGTTGGTTGTATTGTTGGTTGTGAGTTGAATGGTGGTTGTTTGGGGTGGTTTAAAACTTGGTAAACGCGTAAACATAGCTGTCGTAATGCCCGATTTACTTTAGACTATTTTTTTCTTAACATCAGGACCCGTGAACTCACTGTTAGGTTTTGACCATTGCCATGATTAGATAGTGTTAAGAATCTCACTAACAAGTATAGCAACATAGAGGCAAGTGTATAAAGAATTTAACAAGTTTAGGCCAAGACCACAGTTAACAAAACAAAACATGCAGGTAAACAAAATAAGTAACTGAAATAACGTAGAGAGAAAGAAAGATGTACCCGAAACCATAGCTTTCAACAGTGACTGAAATAAAGGTTTACAGATACAAAACGCCAAGAAAATGATTACAGCTGAGTCACCAGGCCTTGCTTGAAGTCATGGCTGGTCTTGAAGAGATTATTGCCCCCTACCTGCTGCGTTTGGGATGTGCGCAATATCTCCACCAGGATAAAACAGCTCGGAGTTTATGTTAACAGCAGCAACAAAACCTCCACTTCGACCAGCACCTCAGTCGCCGGAAAATATCAGCACTTCAGTTCTTGTGGGAGAGAAATGCAGAGAGGTTGAAGAGAAGAGATGAGAATGTAGTGTGTTGTATTTTTTAATCATTCAGTTTAGCCTCTATTTATAGGAGAGGAAAAATGAAACAGTCAACACACTTAATATCTGAATTAAACTGCTTCATTAATAAAAAATAAAAACTGATCAGATTTTGAATTCATTAATGAAAAAATCAAAACTGATCAGCTTTTGAATTTAAATTATTTGTAACAGCTTTTCACATTAACACCCACATTATTATCAGAACTTAAGTTAAGTTCTGATTTAACTCATCAGTACTTAAGTTCTGATTCGACTCATCAGTACTTAAGTTCTGATTCTGATATCAGAACTTGTTAAGTTCTGATTTTATTCATCAGTTCTTAAGTTCTGATTCTAATATCAGAACTTGTTACAGATCAGATTATTTGCAGGTTCAATATATTTAGACTACTTAGCCTATTTCAGAACCCAGCCTAATAATCCAATCACCGATAAATAAATTCGAATTAAAATAATTCTCAAATAAATAAATTCCTCGCCCAGGTCGCCTCGCGTACGCGAGACGCCGAGACATTCGCCCAAATCGCCCTTCGACCCGACCCGGTCCGGTGCGGTGCGTGGCGGGGCGGGCGCGCGTGTGTGTGTGTGTGTGCGCGTGAAGCACACAACAACACAATGGACCATCACACACATTAGTAGTTGTATACTACTCATGTGGGTAATACCATATAAAGCACACAACCCCCTTTATTTATTTCAATGTGGGACAAACATTCTCAAATTTTCCAAGCTTTTCCAAGCTACTTTCAACTCTCATTTCATATGGATTTCATTAAGAAAATTCTTAAAACCATACATGAAAATTTAAGTTCAAATATCATTGAACAATTTCCAATCATTAGATTTTAGGATTAACATCAAGAACATAAATAAATTAAGCTCTAAAATCCTAATTTTCTAACAATCCCCCACAAATCCACACAGAAATGTGATCAATTTCCCATCATGACTTGTTTTTCAGAGTCGGTACCCTTCCGGGTTTGAACCCTCCTAATTCCTCTACTTCAATGGCTATCGGACTCAGATGGAATGTTTCACCTCGAATCTTAATCCGTTTAGTATAACCATATTCCATAGACGACGACAAGTCAAAGGTTATGGTGCCAATCTACGGCTTTGAGACATTAATGGTCATGTCTCGATCCTGTTCGTCGAATGCTTCAAGGATTAACCCTATCCTCTAATTGCGACCACACAATTACATTCGCTTAGCTGGGCATCTCCAGAGATATACTGCCTCTATCTCGTCAAATGTCTTGATCCCATTCAGAGTTTTAACACTCTTGCTTTTCTGGCAGTGTCAGTACCTTCTAGGTTTACAGGGGATAGACTCAGATACTATAGTATCATCTATGTAGCAAAGGTACTACCAACTCATCCTTACAGCTTGTTATTACCCATTGAATACACTTCGAGGGATCTCCTCTCATGTGTATTGGGTTCCCACTGTTGATGAATTATGATGGGTTGACAATCCCATCCCCAACCTTGACTTAAGGACCACTGCAGGTTCCAGTCCTTTAGTAAGAGGATCAGCTATATTATTCTGAGTTCCTATGAACTCTATAGCTATGATCCTATCAGTCACTAAACCCCTTATAGACTTGAGTCTAACTTGGATGTGTCTCTTAGTTTTAGCATTATGATTTTTACTGCTAATCTTGTCGATAGTTGTTCGACTATCACAGTGAATAGCAATAGCAGGGAGCGGTCTGCTTACTACAGGTATTGCAGACATAAGTCCGTGTAACCATTCAGCCTCCGTCCCTGTGGCATCAAGTGTACACAACTCAGCCTCAAAAGTAGACCGAGTAACAATAGTCTGTCTGCTTGACTTCCAGGATATTGCTCCACCAGCCAAGGTGAACACGTATCCAGTCACTCCATTGGAACCAGACTTCTTAGCTATCCAACTTGCATCACTGTACCCTTCAAGCACACCAGGAAATCTCCTGTAGTGTAAACTAAGGTACATTGTGCCTTTTAGATATCTAAGTACTCTATCAAGAGCATCCCAATGAGTTCTGTTTGGACAGCTTGTATATCTCGCCAATTTAGACACAGAATATGAAATATCTGGTCTAGTACAGTTAGCAAGATACTGCAAGCTCCCAATAATCTGAGAATACCTTAACTGAGACACAGGCACTCCTGAAGTATTCTTGACAAGGGCAACTTTCGAATCATAAGGTGTACTAGCGATTCTACACTGTGAATAACCATATTTCTCAAGTATAGATTTCTCTATATAATGAGATTGAGTCAAGGTTATTCCTTCAGTGGACTGAATCAATTTGATTCCAAGAATCACACTTGCCTCACCCATATCCTTCATTTTAAAATGCCTTTTCAAGAATTCTTTAGTCTCGTTAATAATCTCAATATTGGTTCCAAACAATAAAATATCATCCACATATAGGCACAAGATAACACACTCATTACCTTTAACTTTAGTGTAGACACACTTATCACTTTCATTAATCTTATAACTGAAAGGCAATATAGTTTCATCAAACTTTTTATGCCAATCTCTGGGAGCTTGTTTCAAGCCATAGATGGACTTGATCAACTTACATACTTTCCTTTCATTGCCTGATGCAACAAATCCATCAGGCTGATCCATATAAATCTCTTCCTCAAGTTCACCATGAAGAAAAGCCGTTTTTACATCCATCTGATGAATGATAAGACCATGGACTGAAGCCAATGCTATAAGCATTTAGATTGTTACCATTCTTGCAACCGGAGAGTATGTATCAAAATAATCAATTCCTTCCTTTTGCTTAAAACCCTTAGCTACCAGTCTAGCTTTGTACTTATCTATTGAGCCATCAGGGTTCACCTTCCTTTTAAAGACCCATTTGCACCCAATAGTAGAACACCCAGGAGGGAGATCAACCAACTCCCATGTTCCATTGGAAACAATAGAGTCAATTTCACTCTTGACAGCGCCCTTCCAGTGCCTTGACTCAGAAGAATCCATAGCTTGCCGGAAAGTTAAAGGTTTGTCCTCGATATTGTAAGTGATGAAATCACCTCCAAAATCCTTGACTATTTTTGCACGCTTACTTCTCCTTGGTTCCTCTAATTCCTTAGGAATAGAGCTACTACTAGGTTCCGCCCCCACATTTGTCATCTTTTCCACATGATCAGGAATAGAACTTGATGTGTGAGTAGGATCTTCCTCAGAAGTCGTTTCAGGTATTCCAGTCTTCATAGGGTAGACATCCTCAAAGAATGTCGCATCTCGAAATTCAACTATCGTGTTTGCCACTATACCATCTATGTCAGATTTTAACACTAAAAATCTCATAGCTGTAGTGGTTTCAAGATAGCCTAGAAAGATACAGTCAACAGTCTTTGGACCTAGTTTCTTTCTCTTGTGTTCAGGAACAAGCACCTTAGCAAGGCACCCCCACACACGAAGATACTTAAGACTAGTCATCCTGCCTTTCCATAACTCCAAGGGTGTTTTATCCATGTGTTTCAGAGGGACTCTATTCAAAATATGGCAAGCCGTATTTAGAGCCTCTCCCCACATGTATTTAGGCAACCCAGAGTTAATAAGCATACTATTAATCATATCTTTAAATGTTCTGTTCTTTCGCTCAGCAACCCCATTAGACTCAGGTGTGTATGGTGGAGTAACTTCATGAACTATACCATTGTTTGCACAAAATTCATTAAAAGCATTACTCGTATACTCACCACCTCTATCAGATCTCAATCTTTTAAGTAACTTACTAGTTTGTTTTTCTACTTCAGTTTTATATATAATGAATTTACTAAGTGCTTCATCCTTATGTCTAAGTAAATAAACATAACAATATCTACTACTATCATCTATAAAAGTAATGAAGTATCTAAACTGGTCCTTGGTCATCACACCACCAAATTCACAAATATCAGTGTGTACTAAATCTAACAAGTCTGAATCCCTAACACCGTTATGAAAAGGTTTCCTTATCTGTTTAGCAGACACACATACTTGACATTTAGAATTCTTTTCTATGGTATATTTTGGAATCAACTCTAAGTTCATCATGTTCTTAAGAGCACCAAAGTTTAAATGACCTAGTCTAGCATGCCATATATTTGAGGATTCAATACAATTAACAGTAGGAATAACATTATTATTCAAACTTCCCAAAACGGGATCCGCATTAATAACAAATAAACCATTTGACAAGTAACCCTTGCCAAAGAATGTACCAGTGTGAATAAGAACTACTTTATTACACTTGAACGAAATTTCAAAACCACTAGAAACTAAACAGCTTCCACTTATTATATTTCTACGCATGTCGGGAACATGATGCACTCTCGTCAGAGATAGAATACGTCCTGAAGGGAACTTCAGATCCACGTTTCCAACTCCATGTACTTGAGCAGCACTAGCATTCCCCATCTTCACAGTCAGGCTATGACTCTGTTGATAAGATACAAATAAACTAATATCAGCACAAATATGTGCATTAGCTCCAGTATCTATCAACCATTCATTTGACAGATAGGTAGAAAATATCACAGGGTTGTAGGATACATACCGGTCAACGTTGGTTTCAGAAGCCGTAGCCTCACCAACAACCATGTTCACTACAGGCCCACTTGCGGTTCCAAGCACAACATTTGCTTGTGCTACCTTGGTTTTCTTCGCTTTCTTCGTAGGGCAGTCCTTACTCCAGTGCCCAACCTGCCCACAAGACCAGCATGGTTTATTTGCCTTGGGTTTCTTGGCCTTGTCCTTGTCACTCTTAGGTTTATTACTATTAGCTTTCTTAGCAAAAGCCTTCCTCTTTTGTCCTATAGTTGCTATGTTTACCTTCGAGGTACCGTGTTCAGTTGGCATCACATGTCCCTGTTTGGACTTGTGTTGTTCTTGTACCGAGATGTCCAGCATAAGGTTGGTCCAGGTGATCTCTCCTTTCTGTCTTTTCAGGGAGAGAGAGAACTCTTCCCAAGACTTCGGGAGTTTTTCAATCACACTCATCACCTTGAACTTCTCCGGGAGATTCATTCCAGACTCCTTCAAAGCATGCACTATCATCTCGAACTCATGCACCTGCTCAGTCATGGACTTATTATCCACCAGCTTGAACTCGAGGAACCTTGCCACAGAATACTTTTCTAGACCTTGTGAGTCAGTATTATGTGTCTGGTCCAGCTTCTCCCATAAGAGTTTTACAGAGTAGGCATCAGAAGAATAGACATCAAACAAAGTGTTTGTTAGTGCCGCAAGAATGGCCGCTCTAGCCACTCCATCCTTCACAGCCCACTTCGCAAAAGCCTTAACTGTGTCAGCCTTCTCTTGATCCACTACTGGTTTCTCATATTCCACAACCGGCCACAGACCCTTTATAGTCAACCACAGCTTCATCCTTTTCTGCCAGCGAGAAAAGCCAATGCCACCGTTGAATTTCTCCGATAAACCGGTTAGTTCAACAGCCTGTGGGAAACTATAGGTGGTCCAATCAATGGCCCCAGCAGTTACACCCGAACTGCTACCACCACCAACGATAACCTCACTTTCGTTAACCATTATGCTAAATTCTAAATAACCAATAATCTCTTCAAGAATGTTGAGAATCTCACTAACAAGTATAGCAACATAGAGGCAAGTGTATAAAGAATTTAACAAGTTTAGGCCAAGACCACAGTTAACAAAACAAAACATGCAGGTAAACAAAATCAGTAACTGAAATAACATAGAGAGAAAGAAAGATGTACCCGAAACCATAGCTTTCAACAGTGACTGAAATAAAGGTTTACAGATACAAAACGCCAAGAAAATGATTACAGCTGAGTCACTAGGCCTTGCTTGAAGTCCTGGCTGCTCTTGAAGAGATTATTGCCCCCTACCTGCTGCGTTTGGGAAATGCGCAATATCTCCACCAGGATAAAACAGCTCGGAGTTTATGTTAACAACAGCAACAAAACCTCCACTTCGACCAGCACCTCAGTCGCCGGAAAATATCAGCACTTCAGTTCTTGTGGGAGAGAAATGCAGAGAGGTTGAAGAGAAGAGATGAGAATGTAGTGTGTTGTATTTTTTATTCATTCAGTTTAGCCTCTATTTATAGGAGAGGAAAAATGAAACTGTCAACATACTTAATGTCTGAATTAAACTGCTCCATTAATAAAAAATAAAAACTGATCAGATTTTGAATTCATTAATGAAAAAATCAAAACTGATCAGCTTTTGAATTTAAATTATTTGTAACAGCTTTTCACATTAACACCCACATTATTATCAGAACTTAAGTTAAGTTCTGATTTAACTCATCAGTACTTAAGTTCTGATTCGACTCATCAGTACTTAAGTTCTGATTCTGATATCAGAACTTGTTAAGTTCTGATTTTATTCATCAGTTCTTAAGTTCTGATTCTAATATCAGAACTTGTTACAGATCAGATTATTTGCAGGTTCAATATATTTAGACTACTTAGCCTATTTCAGAACCCAGCCCAATAATCCAATCACCGATAAATAAATTCGAATTAAAATAATTCCCAAATAAATAAAATCCTCGCCCAGGTCGCCTCGTGTACGCGAGACGCCGAGATATTCGTCCAAATCGCCCTTCGACCCGACCCGGTCCGGTGCGGTGCGTGGCGGGGCGGGCGCGCGTGTGTGTGTGTGTGTGTGTGCACGTGAAGCACACAATAACACAATGGACCATCACACACCTTAGTAGTTGTATACTACTGATGTGGGTAATACCATATAAAGCACACAACCCCCTTTATTTATTTCAATGTGGGACAAACATTCTCAAATTTTCCAAGCTTTTCCAAGCTACTTTCAACTCTCATTTCATATGGATTTCATTAAGAAAATTCTTAAAACCATACATGAAAATTTAAGTTCAAATATCATTGAACAATTTCCAATCATTAGATTTTAGGATTAACATCAAGAACATAATTAAATTAAGCTCTAAAATCCTAATTTTCTAACAGATAGTTCATGTTACGAGCTTCGTTTTTATATGTGGTTCGTTTGAATCCGATGTACGGTTGGGGTATGAAGCAATTATGTTAAGTGGACTAGGCAGTTGGTAAGGTACTCGCGAAAGAATCGCCTTAAAACTCTTAATGGTTAATTTATTAAAAATGGTGGAGCCGAGGGTACTCGAGCGACTTAAGTGAATCATTAAGCGTGAAAGCGAACGTTAGGGGTCTAATTGGTTAAAGTCTAGTTTCTTAAGTGACCCGGGATTAATTCCGACTTATGTTGTTGTTCATAAGTTATCGGACCCACTCTAAGCTTAAGTCTATCCGGGAACACTCAGGCAAGTTTTCTACCCGTTATACTGTTGGTGTGATGTAAATATATGTATATGCATTATCTTGTGATAAGTGCATTATGGTTAATTAGCAAATCTTGCGATATATTGGAGCATGCTGATATGGGTTATATGCATGTCTGTTTCGTAATCTTGCTATCTATCTGTTGATTCCAATGCTTATAATAGCATAATACCTTTGTTAGAGATAAGCAGTAGTTGCGTATACCCTTAGTATAGGGGACCCAAAGGCGAACATTTTCTAAAACCGGGAGTCGATGTTCCCGAGTATATTATATATATTTATATATTTATATAGATATAGTTTTCAAAACTATTAATTGAATAAGGTTTATTCGATAACTTTATTTTTATTAATGAATATTACTTTGAATATTCATTCGAGGACTTATGACTCGGTTTATATTATTTAATGAATATTAATTTGAATATTCATTCGAGGACTTATGACTCGCTTTATTTTATTTAATGAATATTATTTTGAATATTAATTTGAGGACTTATGACTCCGCTTATTTATTAAATAATATTCTTTATTTTATTAAAAAATAGTGTTTCGATAATCAAACTTATTTTCGATTATTCAAATAAAGATCATTCTTTCGTATAAGTATATCTTTGGTTATTTAATATCCATTTCAAGTATGAGTTTTAAAATTTTTACTTCAATTATTTTTATAAGGATTATCCTTATGGGAATATTATTTAAATAATAATATTCAGATATTTTCTAATATATCGGGACTGATTTATTTCATTAAATCAGCATTAATCCAAACATTCTTAAAAAAGTTTTCGAGTCTTCAAAATGATTTTAAAAGTTGGAGCGGATCCCAAAAACTCGTTTTCAGATTTAAGATCTTCCTTTCGAAGGAGACTTGAATATTCGCTCAAAAATCTTAGGGATCCGCCTTTGTGGTGTATTTTATATTCACAACGAGGTTGCTGTTTTCAGAAAACAATTTGATTACTTGCCCAATGTTCGGGAAGTAAGTCCATCTAATTGAGTCGGCATAAGCGACAAGTCGGGGTACGGTCTATGAAGGTGTAAGAGGCTGGGTGAAAGTCCATTCACGCGTGAGTGGCCCGGTAACGGTCTAGCGCGAGGTCCTAATGCGGCCAGGGTGATGACCGACGAGGAATTCATCCATCTATAGTAGAAAAGGTTACTTATTGGTATCTTTGCCTGATCAGCAAGATATCGGGTTTATGCCAAAATTATTTTCCTTTCCAAAATTCATTGGATGTTACAAACTCTGTTCATACTTTACGTAACAGAGGTTTCCAGGAAATGTATAAGAGATATATATGTGGATATATATATCAGGACTAAATAAAGTATCTCGTAACTTCATTTCTTTTGAATGATATTTCAAAGATTGAATCTATTCAAACCTTTTCTTGTAGTCTCATCTATGTGATGAACTTTTGAAACTGATGATACCTTGAACAGTGGTAGTTCAAGTAGTATCCAGAAAAGATATAAGTGTATTGGAGTATCTTGTAACTTCATCTTTTGAACATATATCTAGTAAATGATTATCTTATGCATGTCAAAGATTTTCATAAAAACGTTGAGACAAGGTTAGATATATGAGATCACCTTGCAACGATATTTTTATATAGTTATAAACTGGAACTATGTGTATATTATACATGTCACAGGATTTCAAAGATTATGAAAAGTATATATACTTATATACTGAATATTTTACGACTTGGTCGCGTTAAGATATCAACTTGGTTCATTTCTTCTTGTGGGAGAGAAATGCAGAGAGGTTGAAGAGAATAGATGAGAATGTAGTGTGTTGTATTTTTTATTCATTCAGTTTAGCCTCTATTTATAGTAGAGGAAAAATGAAACTGTCAACATACTTAATGTCTGAATTAAACTGCTCCATTAATAAAAAATAAAAACTGATCAGATTTTGAATTCATTAATGAAAAAATCAAAACTGATCAGCTTTTGAATTTAAATTATTTGTAACAGCTTTTCACATTAACACCCACATTATTATCAGAACTTAAGTTAAGTTCTGATTTAACTCATCAGTACTTAAGTTCTGATTCGACTCATCAGTACTTAAGTTCTGATTCTGATATCAGAACATGTTAAGTTCTGATTTTATTCATCAGTTCTTAAGTTCTGATTCTAATATCAGAACTTGTTACAGATCAGATTATTTGCAGGTTCAATATATTTAGACTACTTAGCCTATTTCAGAACCCAGCCCAATAATCCAATCACCGATAAATAAATTCGAATTAAAATAATTCCCAAATAAATAAAATCCTCGCCCAGGTCGCCTCGTGTACGCGAGACGCCGAGATATTCGTCCAAATCGCCCTTCGACCCGACCCGGTCCGGTGCGGTGCGTGGCGGGGCGGGCGCGCGTGTGTGTGTGTGTGTGTGTGTGTGTGCACGTGAAGCACACAATAACACAATGGACCATCACACACCTTAGTAGTTGTATACTACTCATGTGGGTAATACCATATAAAGCACACAACCCCCTTTATTTATTTCAATGTGGGACAAACATTCTCAAATTTTCCAAGCTTTTCCAAGCTACTTTCAACTCTCATTTCATATGGATTTCATTAAGAAAATTCTTAAAACCATACATGAAAATTTAAGTTCAAATATCATTGAACAATTTCCAATCATTAGATTTTAGGATTAACATCAAGAACATAATTAAATTAAGCTCTAAAATCCTAATTTTCTAACAGATAGTTCATGTTACGAGCTTCATTTTTATATGTGGTTCGTTTGAATCCGATGTACGGTTGAGGAGAAACGACCGTTTTAAGTAACGGCGCTTCGCGACCGAACCATTACCCCTCGCCTTACTTTAAAACCTTGGTTAGGGGCTTTAAATGACTAATTGGGGTATGAAGCAATTATGTTAAGTGGACTAGGCAGTTGGTAAGGTACTCGCGAAAGAATCGCCTTAAAACTCTTAATGGTTAATTTATTAAAAATGGTGGAGCTGAGGGTACTCGAGCGACTTAAGTGAATCATTAAGCGTGAAAGCGAACGTTAGGGGTCTAATTGGTTAAAGTCTAGTTTCTTAAGTGACCCGGGATTAATTCCGACTGATGTTGTTGTTCATAGGTTATCGGACCCACTCTAAGCTTAAGTCTATCCGGGAACACTCAGGCAAGTTTTCTACCCGTTATACTGTTGGTGTGATGTAAATATATGTATATGCATTATCTTGTGATAAGTGCATAATGGTTAATTAGCAAATCTTGCGATATATTGGAGCATGCTGATATGGGTTATATGCATGTCTGTTTCGTAATCTTGCTATCTATCTGTTGATTCCAATGCTTATAATAGCATAATACCTATGTTAGAGATAAGCAGTAGTTGCGTATACCCTTAGTATAGGGGACCCAAAGGCGAACATTTTCTAAAACCGGGAGTCGATGTTCCCGAGTATATTATATATATTTATATATTTATATAGATATAGTTTTCAAAACTATTAATTGAATAAGGTTTATTCGATAACTTTATTTTTATTAATGAATATTACTTTGAATATTCATTCGAGGACTTATGACTCGGTTTATATTATTTAATGAATATTAATTTGAATATTCATTCGAGGACTTATGACTCGCTTTATTTTATTTAATGAATATTATTTTGAATATTAATTTGAGGACTTATGACTCCGCTTATTTATTAAATAATATTCTTTATTTTATTAAAGAATAGTGTTTCGATAATCAAACTTATTTTCGATTATTGAAATAAAGATCGTTCTTTCGTATAAGTATATCTTTGGTTATTTAATATCCATTTCAAGTATGAGTTTTAAAATTTTTACTTCAATTATTTTTATAAGGATTATCCTTATGGGAATATTATTTAAATAATAATATTCAGATATTTTCTAATATATCGGGACTGATTTATTTCATTAAATCAGCATTAATCCAAACATTCTTAAAAAAGTTTTCGAGTCTTCAAAATGATTTTAAAAGTTGGAGCGGATCCCAAAAACTCGTTTTCAGATTTAAGATCTTCCTTTCGAAGGAGACTTGAATATTCGCTCAAAAATCTTAGGGATCCCCCTTTGTGGTGTATTTTATATTCACAACGAGGTTGCTGTTTTCAGAAAACAATTTGATTACTTGCCCAATGTTCGGGAAGTAAGTCCATCTAATTGAGTCGGCATAAGCGACAGGTCGGGGTACGGTCTATGAAGGTGTAAGAGGCTGGGTGAAAGTCCATTCACGCGTGAGTGGCCCGGTAACGGTCTAGCGCGAGGTCCTAATGCGGCCAGGGTGATGACCGGCGAGGAATTCATCCATCTATAGTAGAAAAGGTTACTTATTGGTATCTTTGCCTGATCAGCAAGATATCGGGTTTATGCCAAAATTATTTTCCTTTCCAAAATTCATTGGATGTTACAAACTCTGTTCATACTTTACGTAACAGAGGTTTCCAGGAAATGTATAAGAGATATATATGTGGATATATATATCAGGACTAAATAAAGTATCTCGTAACTTCATTTCTTTTGAATGATATTTCAAAGATTGAATCTATTCAAACCTTTTCTTGTAGTCTCATCTATGTGATGAACTTTTGAAACTGATGATACCTTGAACAGTGGTAGTTCAAGTAGTATCCGGAAAAGATATAAATATATTGGAGTATCTTGTAACTTCATCTTTTGAACTTATATCTAGTAAATGATTATCTTATGCATGTCAAAGATTTTCAGAAAAATGTTGAGACTAGGTTAGATATATGAGATCACCTTGCAACGATATTTTTATACAGTTATAAACTGGAACTCTGTGTGTATTATACATGTCAGAGGATTTCAAAGATTATGAAAAGTATATATACTTATATACTGAATATTTTGCGACTTGGTCGCGTTAAGATATCAACTTTGTTCATTTCTTCTTGACCAAGACTTTCATGAGTACTATGAGAATGCTCATATATTGTTAATTATTATACATATTATTTCGGTGGGCTTGTTGTTCACCCTTTCTTTCTTCTTTCATCACACAACAACAGATAGAAAAGATCAACAGGACCAAGCTTCCAATTCGCAAGCGGTTAGGAAATGTTCCGTAGTTTTCTGGAAGCGTTGATGCCGCCGTAGCTGAGGTAGGAGCTACCAATAGGCTAGGTTTTCAACTATTGATGAACCAGACTTATGTATAATACGAATTGTAATAATGGCAAGGAATATATAAATTATTCAGAAACCCTTTTAAGGTGTAACGGTTTATAATTGTGGAATAAAATGACTTGTGTTATTTTTGGTATTCATCTCTGAGACTATAACTTGTGGTGTGTATGTGTGTATATTGTGGGGTCACAGTACTCAATAGTTGGTTGACTATTAAGATTAAGTATTGATAAGGGAAATGGAACTCGTGACAACCCGAATCCCCGACCCCGGATTTGGAGGTGTTATAGAAATGGTATCAGAGCTAAGCGTTATAAACCTCAGAGATGATGTGACGTTAAGATAATAAGTTCACTAAGATAATAAGAACTCTTGCCAAGTTCATAGTCGGGCTACCTAACGTAGTACTGACAGTTAAAACCCTTATGGGAACCCTTATAAATATCGTGCTAGAAGCGTAGTTCGTTATCGTATATAGTAGCGGGACTCCGAACCCTGAGGTTGAGGAGCAACAGCGCGATGATGTTTTATTACTGATTGGGGATCAGATTGTGGATCCAATGGAACACCCTAATGAGGGACCGGATGATATTCATATTGAGGATGTAGCGGTTGAGGATGTTGTCCCAGAAGGGATTGTTGTTGAGAAGGATCTCGTGGAGGATCCTAACAAGACTGAAGAGATGATCGCTGAGGAATTGATAACCATGGTTAGGGCGACTACCCGAGGTAGGATTGGCCGATCACTGCCGGAGGTTCGTTCAAGTTTGTAAAGATAATAGCCCCTTTAACGCGGCTTACTCGTCAGACTGAGAAGTTCGAATGGACAGAGAAATGCGAGAACAACTTTTAAGAACTGAAGCAAAGGTTGGTGACGTCCCCTCTATTGGCATTGCCGAATGGAAAATGAGTTTTTGTGAAGTGTAGTGACGCTTCGTATAAGGAATTTGGGTGCTTCTTATATAGCACAGCAAGGTAATCGCGTCCGCGTCAAGACAATTAAGGGAATATAAAATTCGTTATCCCCACCCATGAGCTCTGGCTCGTGGAAATAGTTTTGCCTTAAAGATTGGAGGCACTACTTGTATGGAGAGAAGTGCGAGATTTACACAAGTCATAAGTGCTCTAGTACATTTTAACGAAAAAAGAGCTCAACATGCGCCAAATGAGGTGGTTAGAGCTAATCAAGGATTACGATTATGAGATTCTTTATCATCCAGGGAAAGCCAAAATGGTGGCTAATGCCCTTAGTAGAAAGGAGAAACTCAAGATGATATTGTCTCTAAGAGAGTTGATTAGAGATTTTGAGAAAATGGAAATTAAAGTGAACGCAACCGGAGCCGGTACCGAAAAGCTGTTTGAGATCGCTATGTGGTCTAGATTATTATAAAATATAATATTGTGCCAAGAAAAAGTGATGAATGAAGGAATAGAGTCAATGACTGGAGAAGAGATTAATACCAAGAAAGATGATAAGGGAATAACGAGGTATTCCTACATAATTTGGGTTCCAAACGTTTAAGAGCGTAAGGACTGGATCTTAGATGAAATCCATAGCTCGAGGAATAAGATTTAGGGCAACCCCCGAATGTGATAGTCAGGGAGGTTGCCATTAAGAAAGAAGGAGCCCATAACATAATGAAGTGGAAAACAAGGATTTTAACGTATAAGATAACCCTAAGTATGGGAGAAGGATGAAACATTTCATACTAAGGAAACAGAAAGTCGAGTAAGGAAGTGAGTCCTGAGACGGTACTCCTATACGGCAATTCATGGACCTGTCTAAAAAGAACTTAGACTATTATCCCCAACCACCACCCTGAGGAGACAGTGCGGTGGGAAATTCTTTGAGGACCTTTAAGTCGTTAAGCTCTCAGAGTTCCAAGGAACAAGCGAACCAAGTAGAGGCGAGAGCCTGGCTAAAGGAAATATAGGAATCATTTGAGATTCTAAATTATTGACGAATCACAAAAGTCTGTTTTTGTCACTTACCCTCCTAAGAGAGAGGCCACCACTGGTAAAAGGCCAAGGAAGGCATGGAGCCAGAGGTTATGATAAACTGATTAAAGTTCAGTCAATTATTTTCGAGAAAGTAATTCCCAAGGTTATGGAGATAGTGTAAAAGCTTTAGAGCCAGAGCAAAGGCGGACGAATATGATAAATTATGAATCTAAGATTGTAAAAGTTGTCAAGATTTGTTCTGAGGACTAGAATCCCAGAATGACGTGATGTTTGAAGTCAATGATTAGTGGGTTCATGAAATGATTGTAAGAGAAAGGAAAATAAAGAGAAACTGAAGTGGAAAGAAATAAAAAGGCAATACAGTTTGAGGAATGATAAGGGAGTTGGGTATGAGGAAACCCTAAAGACTCGTAGCAATATAAATAGAAAAGTATGTAATCGTCAGGATGAGGGTGATTCATTATGAGTTAAAGTTGATGGTTGAAGGCATAAGTGATACATATATTTTATCCCCTGTAGGTTGGGAGGATTCGAGGAAACCTTGAGATAGATCGAAGGATAAATACGGAGACGCCAGGTATGAAAGATATCCCAGTATTGAGATGACTGTTGAGATAAATAACAAAAGTAAATGAGGAATTATTAAGAAGAAGTTCACGTTGAACACGACCAATATCTTCCAGAACATCCCTATTATCATTACCAAATTAGGAAAGAAAAGCAGGTAAACAATGTTATCTTTTGAAGGCCATATGGGTTGACCTAAGTTTGAATAAAGATGCTATTGTGAAATTGGTATAGACTATCTGGGTAGGAATGATTGAATAAGATAGTCTATCAAGGACATATGACTTGATTTATCCATGGAAGGATGCAAGTACCTTTTTAAAGGTGGAATTAAGGATATAACTTTGATAAATTGAGATGAACCATAGGGGAATGCATGAAGGTTCGCATTTCACCCTTAATAGGGACAGTATGAGTTTTGACAGTACCGATGGGAAAGGATTAAGGTAACAACAACCTTTAAGGATCAGTGGAGAAATTTTTCAGATGTATATAGACGATGATTCTGGTATTAATAAATGGTATCTTGATATGCCCTGTGCCTAGGGTGTACCTGATGAAGGATTTAAGGATAACCTTAGAGGTTTTACAAGGAGAAAGGTAATATTCAAAGTTCTCAAGAATAGAAATTTTGATGAAGGAAATATGGCATAATTATAATAATGCCAGGTGGGCACGTGTTGAACCATAAGAAGTATAGATTGAACCAATGAAGGTCAGAATTGTTAAAGCAAGAAGGGCCCAAGATAAAAGACGTCCTAAGTATGATCGAGAGTCAGCCATGATAATGTTTACATTTAAAGACTAAGGCAGTGACTTATGGAAAAATGGTGATTTTTTTATCACAAGGACTTAAGAAAAGCATTTTCACATAAGCAGTGATTGAAATGAGGTAGAAAATTTAGTTGAAGGTGGTAAAAAAACATTGATTATAAGGAACTATTACTATCAGCAAAGGCCAATGAGGTGGCCGACACTCTAAGTGCAAGAGAGCAATTATAGGCGCTCGTGCCAGAAGGATGCAGTGATAATGGTTGAAGTCGTGAAGATTATATTATGGTTTGGAAGATTGATATTCCTTCTGATGACTGTGCAATACCCAACCGTAATAGTAGTTGGTAAAGGTTTAATTCGTGTAATCGCCATGAGCGGGCTATCTATCTTAGAAGGAACTATCTTGAGAATAAGCCAGGACCATGTTTCAAAAAGGACTAAATGAACCTTTGAGCTTCATGTCTCCTAATATAGACATATGATTAAGAATGGTATTAACCTACTATCGTTGCTTTCATTAAAACTCTTCTGCATTTTATCTGCTTCATGTCATTAATGTACGTCAGGATCAGGAGTGTTCTTCATGAATCATGAATGGTGATCATGTTACCTCCTTAGAAGAATTCGATACGATATGTATGGACTCCATATGGTTAGCTATTAAGAATTCATGGAAAGCGAATGACTATAGTAGGTCAGTGGTGGGCCATAGTAATGCTCCAATGAGTCTATGAATAATGAGACAATGACAACTATGAGAGTTATATTGTAATGAATGTTGAGATTGAGTACCACTAATCGGGTCGTGGTGATGTATAAGTTATCATTGAATAGCCTAATTAAGTAGACTATTTACCTATTGAAAATTTATTCCTCCTTATCAATAGAGGGTCGTATGACTATACGAGGAAGGTTGCGATGCAAGCATAGAATTCTAGTAACGATGATGTCTAGAATGAGATCCCAAATTCGATTTTCGATATCGAGGGAGTCTCAAAGTTGATTGCGTATAAGCTCGAGGAAGAGCATGGGTCCATAGAATGATGGACGGAATAGCAAAAATATTTAGGCATGTGAAATACGATGCTATAATACTTGATGTTGATATAAATACGTATATATTTTGTTCTCCTATGACAAACCTCTATAGTTCAGAGGTAGATTCCAAGCCAGATATTTTATGGCAATATATTTTACATATATACAATTCTCTTCAGTTCGTTCTTTTCTCTTCTTTTCATTTCATGTAAGCTGAAAAGAACAACCCTTCCAGAAGGGGAGGTATTGCCGAATGACTATCTATCTGTGTGATAGAAGCCTAGTGGGATACCACATGTTGTTTAATTGCTTGTCAAGTACTAAAGGTTGGCCACCTGCTGTACTAACTGTGCGATATAACAAGTGTTCATGATCATAGTGATCTCTCAATAAATTCTTTTACTTCCATACGATGGATCAAGCTTTCAAAGATAGAAGCAGCTAGAAAGGAGTAGAATCAGTGCGGTGGTATTCCGAATCTAACGCGTTCCTGATACTAAGGTTGACGCAATTATTAAAAGGTTATAAAATGCTAACAAGCAAAAGTGTAACCAGTATAGTATTATGTACGGAAGATAGTAATGACTACGAACTCGAAAAGAATGGGTATTGAGAAGCAAAAGCTATAATGCTAGAAGCTATGATGAGAGTCTGTATAATAGACTTGAAAGGATTTGAAATGGTCACTTAACATGGATTGAGTTTTCTTACGATAATAGATCATATGTCATTATCGAGATGTCACCTTATAAGATCTTTGAGGGAAGACAATGTCGATCTCCCTTATGATATGATGATGTTGCAGAGCGTAAGATGCTTAGACCAGCCGTGGTCCAAAGGACCAAGGATATAATAGATTTAATCAGAGGACGGCTGGTAGTAGCCCAAGATGGGCACATGAAGTATGTTGATTTGACACGAAAGGACAAGGAATAGGAAGTAGGGAACCTAGTGCTGTTATAGGTATTTCCTTAGAAATGATGGATGAGGTTCGGAAAGAAAGGAAAGCTAAGCCCACGAATTGTTAGACCCTTTGAGGTATTAAGACGTATTGGGAAGTTAGCATATGAGCAAGCCCAACCCCCGAACATGTAGCAAGTTCATAACATGTTCCACGTATCAATATTAAGGAAGTATAATTTGGATGCCAGACAAATAGGGGCATATGAGCGCATAGACATGCAACCCGACGTAACCTATATGGAGCAACCAGGAAAGGTTATAGATTGAAAAGGAACAAGTGCTTAGGAGAAGGGTTATCAAACTAGGCAGAGTTTGGTGGTAGGACCACAATATGAGAAAATTTACTCGAGAGTTAGAAAGTGCAATGCTAAGAGAGTATCCCTATTCATTTTCTATCTGATTCCGGGATGGAATCCTTTTAACGAGGGGAGACTGTAATAACCCCAATTTTTGGATTTTTTTTGAAACCCTTATGAATAGTGATTTTGCTGATATATGCTGAATAAGAAAACTTTTCATAGCACACTTTGTAGAGGTTCTTTTATTGTTATTCTGAGATCTTATTAGTACTCTATATGGTATATAAGTGTATGTAAAGATCGTCAGAATTCAAATTCGAACACTTTGATTTTTCCTGAAAATCCACCAGATACCGAAAGAATTGAGTATAAGGTAACAGGATAAAAAGGATTTATATTTAAGGATTATAAAAGAGGATCATATAAGAAATATAATATATTGAGAAAGGTTTAGGGGAATCCCAGTAATAAGATCCCGGGTATGATCCCTCAAACGATAAACGAGAACGAAAATTAAGTGAACCGTATAACAGATAAGCGGTCATTAACCAAACAATTAAGCAAGGATTATCATAAGAAGATACTTCCACCACCAAGTGATGACAAGTGGCAAGAGATGAAGTCACCAAGATGATGTCATGCTTAGTCATACTCCACTCACTTTAAACAACCAACAAATCATCCAAATATCCCATTCACTTCATTTTCCACCACAAAAACATTCAACAAAGCAAATACTCTCCCAAGAACACATAGCTCATGGCTTTTTCATTTTTTCAAGGAAAAAAATTCCAAAAATCAAGTTTCTAGCTTTGTTAATTTCCAAGGTAATTACCCAAGGTCCCTTATGATTAGATAAGCATATCCTAGGAGTTTAAGCTTTTATTTCTTCATGAATCTCTTCCAATAAATCAAGGAAGAAGATGATGAATAGTGTTTTCAAGATTACTAACTTTATTTTCTTTGATTTCCTTTAAGATCCAAGCATTCCTATGCTATCTCAAGGCTTCTCAAGGCTTCTTAAGGCTTCCTAGCTACTCTAATCACTCCAAGGAAGGTATAACACCTCCAAACCCTAAGTTTACTTTGAGTATTAAGATGGTTTTGATGGTTATAGTAAATGAGAAGCATGAGGCTTGTGTGTTTAGAGTTTGGATTGGATTTGTAGTGATTTGGATGTTGAAATCTTGTTTATAGTTAATGAAACTTAAGTATAGCTAGTAGTTTATGTGTGGGGTTGTATAAATTGGAAAATCTTGAGGTTTGGGGACTGATGTAGTAAGTTTTGGATGAGGGTTGGTTGTATTGTTGGTTGTGAGTTGAATGGTGGTTGTTTGGGGTGGTTTAAAACTTGGTAATCGCGTAAACATAGCCGTCGTAATGCCCGATTTACTTTAGACTGTTTTTGTTCTTAACATCAGGACCCGTGAACTCACTGTTAGGTTTTGACCATTTCCATGATTAGATAGTTCATGTTACGAGCTTCGTTTTGATATGTGGTTCGCTTGAATCCGATATACGGTTTAGGAGAAACGACTGTTTTAAGTAACGGCGCTTCGCGACCGAACCATTACCCCTTGCCTTACTTTAAAACCTTGGTTAGGGGCTTTAAATGACTAATTGGGGTATGAAGCAATTATGTTAAGTGGATTAGGCAGTTGGTAAGGTACTCGCGAAAGAATCGCCTTAAAACTCTTAATGGTTAATTTATTAAAAATGGTGGAGCCGAGGGTACTCGAGCGACTTAAGTGAATCATTAAGCGCGAAAGCGAACGTTAGGGGTCTAATTGGTTAAAGTCTAGTTTCTTAAGCGACCCGGGATTAATTCCGACTTATGTTGTTGTTCATAGGTTATCGGACCCACTCTAAGCTTAAGTCTATCCGGGAACACTCAGGCAAGTTTTCTACCCGTTATACTGTTGGTGTGATGTAAATATATGTATATGCATTATCTTGTGATAAGTGCATTATGGTTAATTAGCAAATCTTGCGATATATTGGAGCATGCTGATATGGGTTATATGCATGTCTGTTTCGTAATCTTGCTATCTATCTGTTGATTCCAATGCTTATAATAGCATAATACCTATGTTAGAGATAAGCAGTAGTTGCGTATACCCTTAGTATAGGGGACCCAAAGTCGAACATTTTCTAAAACCAAGAGTCGATGTTCCCGAGTATATTATATATATTTATATATATATAGATATAGTTTTCAAAACTATTAATCGAATAAGGTTTATTCGATAACTTTATTTTTATTAATTTAAATATTCATTCGAGGACTTATGACTCACTTTATTTTATTTAATGAATATTATTTTGAATATTCATTTGAGGACTTATGACTCCGCTTATTTATTAAATAATATTCTTTATTTATTAAAGAATAATGTTTCAAATCAAACTTATTTTCGATTATTCAAATAAAGATCATACTTTCGTATAAGTATATCTTTGGTTATTTAATATCCATTTCAAGTATGAGTTTTAAAACTTTTACTTCAATTATTTTTATAAGGATTATCCTTATGGGAAATTATTTAAGTAATAATATTCAGATATTTTCTAATATATCGAGACTAATTTATTTCATTAAATCAGCATTACTCCAAACATTCTTAAAAATGTTTTCGAGTCTTCAAAATGATTTTGAAAGTTGGAGCGGATCCCAAAAACTCATTTTCAGATTTAAGATCTTCATTTCGAAGGAGACTTGAATATTCGCTCAAAAATCTTAGGGATTCGGCTTTGTGGTGTATTTTATATTCGCAACAAGGTTGCTGTTTTGAGAAAACAATTTGATTACTTTCCCAATGTTCGGGAAGTAAGTCCATCTAATTGAGTCGGCATAAGCGACAGGTCGGGGTACGGTCTATGAAGGTGTAAGAGGCTGGGTGACAGTCCATCCATGCGTGAGTGGCCGGGTAACGGTCTAGCGCGAGGTCCTAATGCGGCCAGGGTGATGACCGGCGAGAAATTCATCCATCTACAGTAGAAAAGGTTACATATTGGTATCTTTGCCTGATCAACAAGATATCGGGTTTATGCCAAAATTCTTTTCCTTTCCGAAATTCATTGGATGTTACAAACTCTGTTCATACTTTACATAACAGAGGTTTCCAGGAAATGTATAACAGATATATATGTGGATATATATATCGGGACTAAATAAAGTATCTCGTAACTTCATTTCTTTTGAATGATATTTCAAAGATTGAATCTATTCAAACCTTTTCTTGTAGTCTCATCTATGTGATGAACTTTTGAAACTGATGATACCTTGAACAGTGGTAGTTCAAGTAGTATCCAGAAAAGATATAAGTGTATTGGAGTATCTTGTAACTTCATCTTTTGAACATATATCTAGTAAATGATTATCTTATGCATGTCAAAGATTTTCATAAAAACGTTGAGACAAGGTTAGATATATGAGATCACCTTGCAACGATATTTTTATATAGTTATAAACTGGAACTATGTGTATATTATACATGTCACAGGATTTCAAAGATTATGAAAAGTATATATACTTATATACTGAATATTTTACGACTTGGTCGCGTTAAGATATCAACTTGGTTCATTTCTTCTTGACCAAGACTTTTATGAGTACTATGAGAATGCTCATATATTGTTAATTATTATACATATTATTTCGGTGTGCTTATTGCTCACCCTTCCTTTCTTCTTTCATCACACAGCAACAGATGGAAAAGATGAACATGACCAAGCTTTCAATTCGCAAGCGGTTAGGAAACGTTCCGCACTTTTCTGGAAGCGTTGATGCCGCCATAGCTGAGGTAGGAGCTACCAATAGGCTAGGTTTTCAACTATTGATGAACCAGACTTATGTATAATATGAATTGTAATAATGGCAAGAAATATGTAAATTATTCAGAAACCCTTTTAAGGTGTAACGGTTTATAATTGTGGAATAAAATGACTTGTGTTATTTTTGGTATTCATCTCTGAGACTATAACTTGTGGTGTGTGTGTGTATATTGTGGGGTCACAATACTCAGTAGTTGGTTGACTGTTAAGATTAAGTATTGATAAGGGAAATGGAACTCGTGACAACCCGAATCCCTGACCCCGGCTTTGGGGGTGTTAAACTATGCTAGCATGGCAAGTTCTAAATCTCAAGGTTCACTGTCGCTTCACAAGAGATTAACACGCTATCTCATATGTTCGCAATGCACATAAGATGAATAAGCACAACCTATGCTAGATATCATACAATCACCACATACCAAGGTATAAAACAATTAACTAAAGAAATCTTGAGTAAATCCGCTATGACTCCATGATCACGATTAGCCCATGATAGAACTCATCGTCACCCTGGGTTCGTATGTAAACATGATATAAACAAAACGATATAAACTACTAAAAATACTTAATAAAAACAGAGTACATCACAAGAGTATTAAGGTTCAAAGAGTAAAGAAAACTAGCATCCACTGTTACAGCAAATTAAAAGAATCACAAGATAAACGTATGTTTCCTCTTCTTCGTTGTTGCGTGGTAAAACGGTCTTCTTGATCTTCTCTCCTTGTTACATGTTCCTTGCTTGTTATGAAAATGTCTCCCAAATAGGTTTATATAAAAGTCCACAAGAAACAGCGCTGTTAGAAGCCCGATAGAACTCGAATTAGAAAATCCAAAATTAAAATTCCCGCACCCAGGCGGCCAACTCCAATCTCCACGCGGGCGGGCGGGCGCCTGCTTCTTCTAGGAGGGCACCTGGTACCTTTCTGGAAAAATTAATGTTTTTCTTCTGATTTTGTTGATTTTTGCGTACAACTCCCCGCAACTGATCCCAAGCACTACCCTAGGCTTATTTTGATGAATTCTCCCTATATAAGCAAATTAAACCCTGAAATGCAAAAACACTAGAAAAATAAATCAAATACACAAAATACTCGATTTCAAGACATTAATTCAAGCCGTTATAAGACGCTCTAAGTGGTATAAAATGCCACTTATCATAGCTCAGTTAGTACCCATTTATTATTTTTCTCGATGGCATCCAATTTAGCCACCATTGCCTTTCGCCATTCACTTGCTTGGGCTGCTTCCTTGTAGTTTGCTAGTTCCTCAATACTGATCAGCAACATATCGTCTTCTATCTACACTTCCTCAGTCTCGTTGTAGATATCTGACACAAGTTTTAATCTTTTCGGTTCAGAACTATATTCACTCGAAGTTGCAGAGCTTTCTATTGTATTACTCAACTACTGAACACTTGAACCTCTAGATTATTATGGAGTGACAAAGCCATGCTCTACTTCTGTTGCATCACCTTTATCATTTGAAAGTCCATGTAGAGTCACAATATTAGGAAATGTGACATCCATCTCATCCATTGTTTGTTGTTCCCACGGCCACATTTTATTCTCCTGAAATACAACGTCATGGCTAACATGAATTGAACAAGACACTGGATCAAACAGGCGATTTACCTTTGTCCCGGGCTCCTTTCCCAAACATACCACTGATTTTCTACGGTCATCTAGTTTCTTGACATGAACTTGTGGTATTTTCATTAACGCAACGCAGCCAAATAACTTAATGTGTTGCAGATTTGGCTTCGCTCCCTTTCAGGCCTCATAGGGGGTCTTTCCTGCTAATACTTTGGTTGGCAGTTTGCTAAGTATATAGACAGAGTGCCTTACAGCCTCTCCCCAGAAATGAGATGGTAGATTGGCTCCCCTTAAGAAACTCCTCGTCATTACATCAACTGTCCTATTCGTTCTCTCCACCACCCTGTTTTGTTTCGGGGTGTAAGGTGCATTGTAATGTCTCAAGATTCCAGGCTCTTCAATGTATTTTGTAAATATTTGAAAGCAAAACTCCCCTCCTCTAGCAGTGCAGAAAGTCTTTATCCTCCCGCTGTGCATCACGTATTTTGACCCGGCTCAATTCGTTGAATCGTCTTGGCTCACCAACTCATATAACTCTCCAAGTGGACAACCAACTTGTAACGACTCATGCAGCTCGGCATGGCCCTCATGTAATTCCAAGGAAACACAATATAATATCAATTCAGAATCCACCCCAGTTACCATATTTTATTCATCTTTCCTTATTTCGTACATCAAAAATTATTAATAAAAATGTAAGAATAAGGAATTATATGATGTCTTTTCTGGCTACTATTGACCTGATATATCGTAATAAATATTTTTCTTTAATTTAGTAGCATAATTTAAACATCAACTTCAATCCAAGTTAATTTTCAGTTTACAATATGAATAAAAGACAAAAGATAAATTGAAAAGATCATTAGTTTGAAATGAATAAAATTAGTTTGTACTAAAATTTCACATCCAAAACTTTTTTTACTAGTAATTTTTTCGAAAAGAAACTAAATATTTTAGCTCATGAAATGGCGAAGGGAAAGAAAATTATTCATAATAAAGTTTTACAAATAAACATTGAATTTCTATAATATATATTTGATTAATCCACCAATTCTTAACCATTTGATGTTCCTTGCTCAGTCAACACACTATACATAAATATAATATTAATAATGTTAAAATTGAAACATGAGTTTTTAAAATTTTGCATGCTTTAGGTACAGATGGGATTACATAAAAATTAAAAATAGACAAAGCCTAACTCGCCTAGGCTCTCCACGCCCAGGGACAGCCAAGCTGTGTCCCACATGCGCCTATCTGCCAACAACAATTATGCAAATCTTGTAACTTGTCTATTTCTTTAAATTCGCGTGTCGTACACGAGCTAATTTATCTTAATTCGGCCCGAACTCGGCACGACTTGTGAAATTATATGTGCCGTTCACGAGTCCTAAGTTAGCTAAACCAGCCCGCTAGCAAACCGGCACGGCTCATCCGACCCTCTTGTTTGGCCACTCCTACTAGCCACCATGCCAACTAGTTCTTAAAGAGATGTGAGAAATCATAGACATGCACTCTTTGTCATACAATATTTTTTTTGTTGATTTAAAGAACATATATTATTTACTATAAAGACACACATATATTCAATTTGATATTTTAGAAAATGACATCTTTTTTCATAATAGGTGTTTAATATCATAATCTTCAAATATACCATGCATTTAGTAATTTTTTATTTCTTTATTAACATTTCACCTAAAATATATTAATTATTATATTTAATTTGTATTATGCATATACAGGAATTGTGCCCTTGTTGTTTTTTTAATTTTTTTCTTATAAGTTTAATTCCCTACTAGCATTTATTTAATTTTTTCGCCTAATGCTACTTAGTGTGATCAGAGAGTCTAATTTCCTTTTTCTTTTAAAATAATCAATAAAAAGGGGGTTAATTGACAGAGAAAATGTCATAAATATCTATTATTATTATAGTGTGTGCACACAATAAAACGTAGGTTTCGTGTCCTAATTATCTAAATGAGCGTATATTCATAAAAAAGAGTGTGCTTGATTGAATGGATTCTACAAATGTTCCAAAAAATCCCCCTACTCCCTCACATTCACAATAAATAAAAATATTAGTATTAGACTATCCGCCCATCTCTCATTTCATTCTAATTTATACCTAGCCGGCCCATTTTACACTCTATATGGTAGGCACTCTGTATCATATACACACATATAATATACACACACCTTTTTCATCATTCAACACTTTTAAACACAAGCGGTAACTCTGATAACACTATAAATAACTTACCTATAAATTTCTCTAGAAATGAAAGCAATGAGGGCTTTGCCAATACCTAATGCACATACGTCAATCATTCGATTCGATGTAGGCATACTTATCTGCAAGAAACAAGTTGAAATTCATCATACCGATTTAAAAATCCAGAAAATTTGAATAAACCCCAAAATGTGTTTCAGAAAAATTTGAACACATATGCACACACACGGTCACACGGAACTGTACAGGGAGTAAAACCGAGCACGAGGCCAATTTTAGATTGAAAAATGAGTGAAAAATTAGAGAGATATCGAGGAGTTAGGGAGAAAGTCGGGATAGTTCGAGAGATCCACGAGAGAAGAAGAAAGACAGGTGCGGGGGTTTTATTTGGGCCAGGGTAGTTTAAGAATTTTTCTAATTAAAACCTCCCTTTTTCCATTTTGTAAGAAATAATTTTTCCTTTCATAAATTAGAAATAATACTACGCCATAGATTAGATGCTACAACCCTTCATCATGGGGTTGCAAAGAAAAGTGTCATAGTAGCCTTCTTAATAGATGTCTATCGCACCCCTTCTTTTTTGATGTTGCGGTATAGTTGTAATGTGTTACCAAAATGACATTGATATAAATATATATATTTTTTAATTTAACTAATTAATAATTATTTACATATAAATAAATAATAATTGAAATATATATTTTATTTTTTTTGAAAAGTTAATAATATTAGTGTAGTGATTTATAATATTATACATAGATTGATTAAAAGATTATACCACTTAACAATTTAATGTAATTAAATCATTCAACAAAACATAAAACACAATCATATAAACAGTTATACTAATTGCACTAACTGAAATTTGAAAATGACCATATTAAAAATGACTGAAACACTAAATATTATACTTACTTGAAGATTCAAGATGATTGCATGGATAAGAAATGGACAAAATGGAGGAAAAAAGGACAAAAAATGGTCATAGCGGGTGAAATTGGGGCTACTGCAAACTTAAATAAAGAAGTATTAGAGTTTCAAATAAAATTGGTTAAATTCGACCGCACGGAATTGTACATTCACACAGCTAAATACGACGATATATATAGCTGAAAAATAATGGTCATCAGTTGTATTTGTAAATACAACGAAATGAAATTGCAATCAAGTTTAAATTCTATCAGAAAAGGAATCATTGTTTCCCTCCTTTTCAATAAAAAATTCAAACACCGCTAGAGCTTTCCCTCTTTTTTTTGTAATTTAATAACAACCGTTTTCGGTTGAAATCATTTTTTAAATCTAAAAAAAAGGGTGTTTTCTCCTCCACTTGTTCCTCTACGGCTAAATAAGACAGTATTGATGAAACTGTCGTATTTACAACTAATACGATGGTTTAAATACGACTGCTCCTAAATAAGACTGCCGTTGCTTGTTTTTACATTTGACGAGACAGGCAAATTATGGTTGACCTGCCTGACACTAAATTTGATCCAATGTGGCATACATAAAATTAAAAAAAAGTTGAGGTAGGAGAAGTTCTATGTTTGCACCAAAAGAAATACTATTTGAATTTTTAAAATAATTCACTAAGTTGTATAATTTTAAACATACAGTTTTCAAAATATGTTTTAAATTATTATTATGATATTGATGTTAATTTCAAAAATTATAATCAATAAAGTTGGTATTTATTTTACTTATTTTCCGGAAACACCGATTACACTTTTAGAGATATTTTTTATCAACAAATGATATGTGTGTAATTGGTTGGGATAAATTCATGACCACATATAAATAGTTTTACATGAGAAAGTATACCACACACATTCACATAATTTTTTATGTACTTATTTGTGAATTTATTTTTGGAAAGTATGTTTGAGTTTTTTTCATTTATTAACCTATTGAAACATTTGAAAGTAATTTCAAAAAAAATTGTTAACGTCAACCAAAAATAATGGCACCTTTAAATTAAGGTGGATTGACTAATTGCAACATGTCACACTAGTTTGACTTTATTGATTTGATTGGATTAGCATATAGGTGAGGTTATTTTGTCAATTTTTATAGCTGGGTCATACTAGATGGGATGGGTAGATGAAATTAAAAATTTTGTATTATTAAGGCTAGATGGGTTGATGACACTAATAATTTAGTATTGTTAAATTCTTTTGGTTAACTAAGCCCAATCTTCTGTTCTTTTCGTCCAATTACCTTCAAAACTATTTCCAAATTTTATTTCCCCACTTCAAACCCTAGTACTTCTTATAGATACACACACATCTAAATAGGCGGAAAATAAATTCACCACATTTTTTTGTGGACCATTAATATAATTTAGTACTCATATGGTATCTTTTTATCAATGTAGTTAAACTAGTGTTAGAGTATTAATAATAAACTTTCAAGTATGTTCCATTTAGTCAATTCACCTTACCATAGAGGTGTTAATATTTTTTATTGGCACTTACAATTTTCTTTATATTATTTTCAAATGTAAGGTGCTATTATTTTTGTTGGAACTTACAATTTTTTGATATTATTTTCAATTGTACTGTTATATGAATGAAAGGTAAAAATAGAAACATACTGTATACAAAATAATTCATAAATATGAGTAGGTAAAAAAGAACGTATATAGGTAGTGTAGTTTCTCAAATAAAACTATGTACATGAAGTCATAAGTAGGTAAAAAAGAACGTATATTATAGGTAAAATAAATATCAACTTTATTAATTATGATCTTCAAAATTAACATCGATATAATAATAATAATTCAAGAAATATTTAGAAAACTATATGTTTAAAATAGATCAAATGACTGAATTTTTTAAAAATACATAAAGTATATTGTATTAGTGTATGTTTTACTATGGTAGTTGAAAATTTTTGAAAAAAAACCCACAAAATATGCTGTCAATAAAGTGAGAATATATAGAATGAATTAAAGGTTGTTTTTAATTTGTATAATAAGTTTTTTTTATTCTCGTAAGTACAATTTCTACGCCATTTATATGTTTTGAGTTATTAAACCAAGAGGATAGCCTGATGAAGATGAATATCTGCTCATAAGACTAAGAAATAGCCTACTAATTCTAACCACTACAAGTGGCCAAAAAGGCATGTCGGATCGCCTAACTCACTCTGGCTCACCATTTTACTTATGAAAAAATAGCCCAGTTTGGGTCGCGTTAGAATCAACACAACTCGTATTTATAGACGAAGCGAGCACGAGTTAAAGAATCCAGATTCGTAAATTGGCACGGTTCGGCACGCAGCTCGTCATGTGTTTTGACCCGGCTCAATTCATTGAATCGCCTTGGCTCACAAATTCATATAACTCGTCAAGTGGACAACCAACTCGTAACGGCTCATGCAGCTCGACATGGCCCACATGTAATTCCAAGGAAACACAATATAATATCAATTCATAATCCACCCCAGTTACCATATTTTATTCATCTTTCCTTATATTGTTCACCAAAAATTATTGATAAAAATGTAAGGATAAGGAATTATATGTCTTTTCTGGTTACTATTGACCTGATATATCGGAATGAATATTTTTCTTTAATTTAGTAGCATAATTTAAACATAAACTTCAATCCAAGTTAATTTTTAGTTTACAATATGAATAAAAGACAAAAGATAAATTAATAAGATCATTAGTTTGAAATGAATAAAATTAGTTCGTACTAAAATATCACATCCAAAACTTTTTTACTAGTAATTTCTTCTAAAATAAACTAAATACTTTAGCTCATGAAATGGTTAAGGGAAAGAAAATTATTCATAAAAAAGTTTTTTAAATAATAATTGAATTTCTAATATATATATTTGGTTAATCCACCAATTCTAAATCATTTGATGTTTCTTGCTCAATCAACACACTACACACATATATAATATTAATAATATTGAAATTGAAACATGAGTTTTTAACATTATATGACTTAGGTACGGATGGGATTAGATAAAAATTAAAAATTAACAGAGTCTAACTCACCTCGGTCCCGCCGGACAGGGACAGCCGTGCTTAGTCCCACAAGCGCCTGCCTGCCAACAACAATTCTGCAAATATTGTAACTCGGGTATATTTTTAAACTCGTGTGTCGTACATGAACTAACTTATAGGTGACGTTCACGAGTCCTGAGTTTGCCAAACCAGCACCCTAACAAATGAGCACGGCTCATCCGGCCCTCTTGTTTGACCACTTTTACTAGCCACCATGCCGACTAGTTCTTAAAGAGAAGTGAGAAATCATAGGCATGCACTTTTTGTCATACAATTTTTTTTTGTGTTGATATTAAGAACATATATTATTTACTATAAAGACACACATATATTATATTTGATATTTGTGAAAATGGCATCTTTTTTTATAATAGGTTTTTAATATCATAATTTTCAAATATACCATGCATTTAGTAATTATTTTATATTACTTTATTATGATTTCACCTAAAATTTATTAATTATTATATTTAATTTGTATTATGCATATACAATAATTGTGCCCTTGTAGTTTTTTTTTAATTTTTTTCTTTTTCTTCTGTGAAAGAAAAATGAAAAATGACTTTTGTCCAAGATTTTTGTCTTTTTCAGCTAATTTAATTATCAATTCAAATTGTTATTATTAGTTTAATTTCCTACTAGCATTTATCCATTTTTTCGCCTCAACGTGCTTAGTCTAATGAGAGAGTCTAATCTCCTTTTTCTTTGAAAACAATCAATAAAAAAAGGGTTAATTGATAGAGAAAATTTCCTAAATAAATAATATTATTTTAGTGTGTGCACACAATAACCAACCTAGGTTTTTTGTCCTATATACCCAATTGAGCTATATTCATAAAAACCATGTGCTTGATTGAACGGATTCTATAAATGTTCCAAACAATTTGGTACTCCCTCACATTTTTCTCTCATATTCACATTAAATAAAAATAATAGTATACTATCCACCCATCTCTCATTTCATTCTAATTTATACCTACCCCACCCATTTTGCTCTGTATATGGTAGGCACTCTGTATCATATACACACACAGAATATACACACACCTTTTTTTATCATTCAACACCTTTAAATACAAGCAGAGTTCTGATAACACTATAAATTTTTCTACAAAATGAAAGCAATCAGGGCTTTGCCAATAAGTGATGCGTATATGTCAATGGTTCGATTCGATGTAGGCATACTTATCTGCAAGTTGTAATTCATCATACCCATTTAAAAATCCTGAAATATTGAATGAACCCCCAAATGGGTTTGAGAAAAATTTCTCCACAAACAAATATGCACAACACGGTCACACGGAACTGTAGAGGGTGTAAAACCTAGCACGAGGCCAATTTCAGATTGAAAAATGTGTGAAAAATTAGAGAGATATGGAGGAGTTAGGGAGAGAGTCAGGATATGCATGGGAGAAGAAGAAAGAGAGGTCCGAGGGTTTAATTTGGGCAAGGGTAGTTTAGGAATTTATCTAATTAAAACCTCCCATTTTCCATTTTGTAAGAGATAATTTTTCCTTTCATAAATTAAAAATAACACTAAGCCATAGATTAGATGCTGAAACCCTTCATGATGATATTAGACTTCTAGACAGATCTGTATAGCAACTTTTCTTTTTTGATGTTGCAGTATACTTGCAATGTGTTACCATAATGACATTTATATAAATATGATTTTTTTAATTTAACTAATTAATAATTATTTAGATATAAATAAAATAATAATTAAAATATATATTTTATTTATTTTTAAAAGTTAATAATAATAGTGTAGTGATTTACAATATTATATACACATTGATTTAAAGATTATACTAATTAACAATTTCAAGTAATTAAATCATTCAACAAAACATAAAAGACAATCATATTAAAAGTTATAATAATTACACTAAATTAAATTTAAAAATGAATATTTAAAAATGATTACATGGATAAGAAATCGACAAAATGGAGGAAACAAGGAGAAACAATGGTTTTAGTGGGTGAAATTGGGGTTACTGCAAATTTAAATGAAGAAGTAGTAGAGTTTCAAATTTTTTTGGTTAATTTGACCGCAAGGAATTGAATATTCACCGGGCTAAATACGATGATATATATAGCTAAAAAATAATGGTCATCAGTTGTATTTATAAATACAACGGACTGAAATTACCATCAAGTTTAAATTCTCTGAAAAAAGGAATCATTGTTTCCCTCCTTTTCACCAAAAAATTCAAACACCGCGAGAGATTTCCGGCTAGTTCCGAAATTTAATAGCAACAATTTTCGGTTGAAATCATTTTTGAAATCTGAAAAAAGCGTGCTTTCTGCTGCACTTGTTCTTCTACGACTAAATAAGACAGTATTGATGAAACTATCGTATTTACAACTAATAAGATGGTTTAAATACGACTGCCTCGTTGCTTATATTTACGTTTGATGAGAGGAAAAAAATATGGTTGACCTACCGCACACTAAATTTGAGCAAATGTGGCATACTTGAAATTAATAAAAAGTTGAGGTAGGAGAAGTTCTATGTTTGCAACAAAAGAAATACTATTTGAATTTTTAAAATAATTCACTAAGTTGTATAATTTTAAACATACAGTTTTCAAAATATTTTTTAAATTATTATTATTAAGATATTGATGTTAATTTCAAAAATCATAATCAATAAAGTTTGTATTTATTTTACCTATTTTTCGGAAACAACGATTACACTTTTAGAGATATTTTTTATCAACAAATGAAATGTGTGTAATTAGTTGGGAAAAATTCATGACCACATATAAATAGTTTTACAAGAGAAAGTATACCACACACATTCACGTTTTTTTATATACTTATTTGTCTATTGTTTTCTAGAAAGTATGTTTGAGTTTTTACCATTTATTCATCAATTGAAACATTTGAAAGCAATTTTAAAAATAATTGTTAGTGTCTACCAAAAATAATGGCACCTTTAAATTAAGGTTGATTGACTAATCGGAACATATCACACTAGTTTGACTATATTGATTTGATTGGATTAACATATAAGTAAGGTCATTTTGTCATTTTTTATAGCTGGGTCATACTAGATGGGCAGATGAAATTAAAAATTTTGTATTATTAAGACCAGATGAGTGTTAGACAGATCAAAGATATATGAAATCAACTCACGCGTGTTTAACACATATGCTGGAGAAAAGTAAAGTTACACCCAAATGGCTTAGTTTTTTATTATGCAGCAACTTACACATATAAAGGAGACTACAAAAAGAAATAACTAAAAATAAGGAAAACTAACCAACTACTTCCTAAACATCCTGAGTCAACAAATGTTTATTCAACCAGTACTCCCTACAAACTTGCTACTGCATGAAGACCATTTCCAGACTTACAGCACAAGAATAAATTACCGAGTTTAGATTAAAATATCCAACAAATTCCCCCTTAATCTAAACTGGTGTAGTCAGGTCCTTCACTCCGAGCAGCTTTCGCATCTTCTCAAACTTAAATGTTTCCATGGATTTAGTAAGGATATCTGCACGTTGATTTTCTGAACAGATGTGCTTCACTAGGGTTTCACCTCTCTCGACACATTCTCGAATAAAATGATAGCGAATACTTATATGCTTGCTGCGTCCATGAAATACAGGGTTTTTGGCAAGGTCAATGGCTGACTTATTGTCGATGAATAGAATCACAGGACCAAGTTGCTCACCAGTTACCTCAGTTAACAGGTTCCTCAACCAAATTACTTGGCACGCAGCTGCCGTCGCTGCCATAAACTCTGCTTCACACGAACTTAGAGCCACACACCTTTGTTTTTGTGACACCCAAGTTATTAAACTTTCATTAAAATAAAAAACCATCCCTCCGGTACTTCTCCTGTCTTCAATATGTCCTGCCAAATCGCTGTCTGAATACCCAGTAAGAATACTGTTTCCACTGTCCTTAGTGTATATGAGACCGAAATTCAGAGTACCTTTGATATAACGCAAAATACGCTTTGCTGCATTTAAGTGAATTGATGTTGGCCTTTCCATGAACCTGCTAATAATACCGACAGAGAACGTTATATCCGGTCTAGTGTGTACGAGATAACGTAACCCTCCAACCAAAGATTTAAAGAATGTTGCATCCACTTCTTTGCCTTCGTCGTCTTTTGTAATGACTTCTTTCGGGTCCATTGGATACCTGGTTGGGTTATATTTTGCTAACCCTGCTTTCTCCAGTATCTTCCTTGCATACGCTGTTTGTTTCAATATTATATATCAAGGACTCTGACTTATTTCAATTCCCAAGTAATGTGACAATAAACCCAGGTCACTCATTTCAAACCTTTCACTCATCTGTGTCTTAAACTTCTCAATAACAACCTTGCTTGTTCCAGTAATCAAAAGATCGTCAACATAAACAGAAATTATCAATATTTCCCCCTCGATCCTGTTGGTGTAAACGGCGTGCTCGTAAGGGCATCTTACAAAGCCAAGATCTTCTAGACATCTGTTTAGCTTCGCATACCATGCTCGGGGCGCTTGTCACAGTCCATCGAGCGCTTTGTACAACCTATACACCCAATGTTCTCTACCCTTTTGAACGAACCCCTCTGGTTGGGAGACATACACCTCCTCTTTGATTTCTCCATTTAGGAATGCCATCTTTACATCAAGATGATGTACCTCCCAACTATGTTTAGCAGCAAGAGCAAGCAATAATCGAACAGTTTGTAATCGTGTAACTGGTGCAAAAATCTCCTCAAAATCGATCCCTTTCCTTTGTACATACCCCTTTGCGACAATCCTTGCTTTGTATTTAACAATCTTCCCACTTGTATCTTTCTTTAGTTTGAAGACCCATTTCAAATCAATTGTTTTTTTCCCAGGTGGTAGCATGGTTAATTCCCACGTATTGTTCTTTTCAACTGATTCTATTTCCCTTTCCATTGCATCCCTCCATTGTAATTGGTGGGCTCATCTGCTGCTGTAAAATACAACTCATCCTCCACTAACTCGACTTCCTCGGTATTAGAGTATATATCAGCAAGAGTCCTGTATTTTCCAGTTTTATTATTCGTTATTGACTCTGATATTGACGTGGAGGAATTCGAAGAATGCAAGGACTCTGTTGGAGTTCCAGTATTTGACGCTTGTACTGAATCTGATGGACTCATTTGAGAATCTTCAGTGTCAGAAACATACTCCTGCGTATTATTCACATCTTCACTTTCAGTTTCTCCAGATTCTGCAGTGCTTGTATCAAAAGTCAGGAATATTTCTGACTGTGATGTCTGACTCTCACCGTTCTGCTTCCATAACCACGGCTTTATTTCATCAAAGATAACATTCCGGCTGATATGTACCACCTTATTTACTGGATCATACAACCTATAGGTTTTCATTCCCGGCTCTTTTCCGAGATGTATCACTGATTTACTTCTATCATCCAATTTTCACAAATTTCCATTTGTTATCTTCATATAAGCTGTGCAGCCAAAAATGCGAATATGTCCAATATGTGGCTTCTGCCCAGACCATGCTTCATAAGGAGTAATACCTGATACAGCTCGAGTAGGCAGTCTATTAAGAAGGTAAATTGTGTGTCTGATTGCTTCACCCCAAAACTGACCAGGCAATTGCGTCTCCTTTAGCAAGCTTCGTGCCATTTCAATCATTGTTCTATTTCGTCGCTCCACCATGCCATTCTGTTATGGCGAATAAGGTGCAGTAAATTGCCTTGCAATACCATTCTCAATACAATAGTTAATGAAATCTTTAGAACAGAATTCGCCATCCCTGTCAGTTCTAAACGTCTTAATTTTCTTCTCTGGTCCATCTTCTACTTGTGCTTTAAACCTTTTAAAAACCTTAAATGCTTCGTCCTTCATTTTCAGAAGATATGTCCACCTAACACGGCTGTAGTCATCCACCAACAAGAATATATACCTGTTCCCAGCCATCGTGGATGGTGTGATCGGACCGCATAAGTAACCGTGCACGAGCTCCAGTACTTTCTTTGCACTATAAATTGTTTTAGTCGGGAAAGACTTCCTTGTTTGTTTTCACATGAGACACCCTGTGCAAATTTCGTTTGGATGTTTTAATTTTGGCAGGCCTTGCACCATCTGTTTTGATGACAACTGAACCATGACATTGAAATTTACATGTCCAAGTCGAGAGTGCCAAAGCCACTCTTGACTGGTTTTCTGAGATAGTAAACAACCAGGTTCTTCAGATTCGAGAATAATTTTATACAACCTGTTTAATGACCTCTTCACTTTCATCAATAATTTTCCTGCAGTGTCCTGAATCCACAAATAGTCACCACTTATAATAATTTTATTCCCTTCTTCTGATAATTGACCCAAATTAACGATATGACTACGATGAGAGGGTATATAATATACCTCGCGAAGAAGTCGTTCTTCACCTGTCTTGCACTTTATTGCAATCGACCCTCTTCCCTTTATGTGAACAACTGATCCATCTCCAAATCTGACTTTCCCCATTATTTTTTTATTCAATTCTCTGAATTTTGATCATTGTCCAGTCATATGGTTGCTTGCCCCGCTATCTAAATACCACATATTTTACACAAATTCATTTTCTCCACTGTCTTGACCCAACCTTGGATTTACTCCTTCTTCATTGATCAACATTACATCACCCTCACTGGTTTCACCTTCTGTCAAGAACAAAGCTGGTTCGTCATCTGGTATTTGTGCTATATAAGCTTCCTCCTTCTGTTCTTTGTCATGTCTCGCCTTTCTGCATTCTGCAGCAAAATGACCGTACCCAAGACAATTGAAGCACCTCACTTTGCTTTTATCACGAACACCACGAAATCCATCCTTTCCTCGAAACTTTTGTGAAGATCCTTCTGTCCTGTTAGCTCGTTTCAGCCATTCGTCCCTTGTGAGTAGTAGTTTATTGTCCTCCTTTTCTTTCTTTCTCAACTCATCTTCGGTTAGAAGTAATTGACCAGTCTATCCACTAGTTTCACTCTATCCACGCACTCTTTCTTCGTGAGCTTTCAACGAACCCACGATCTCTTTGATAGTCATTTTTTCCAAATCACCAAATTGCTCAATAGCGAATGTGATTTATAGAAACTTCTGTGGCATTGCCCGTAACACTTTCTTAACAACATACGATTCAGCCATGTCTTCTCCCAAGGCACATATATTGGTCACCAATCCGTTCAACTTTAAATAGAAGTCATCGAGCGATTCTGAATCCTTCATACTCATCGACTCAAATTCAGATTTAAGTGTCTGAATTCTCGCTTGTTTTACACGATATGCCCCCTGGCAGAGAACTTTTACTGCCTCCCAGGCTTCTTTTGCCGTCTCCTTCTCAGCCACGGACAAAAGGATATCTTCAGGTATACCCTGGTAGATGGCGGCCAATGCCATCTTATCCGTTTTCTCTTCTATAGCATCGTTTGGATCCTTCGGTGTCACCGCTTCCCAGATCCCGTGTGCCTGCATATATACCTTCATTTTCAAGGCTCACGCTGTGTAGTTTCCTCTAGTCAACATGAGATAACTCAAGCCAAAACTCTCCATATTTTTCCCGGTCTCCATCTTTGACGCCTTTGGCATATACTTGGGCATCAACAGAGTTAATAAGCTCTGATACCAGAATGTTAGACAGATCAAAGATATATGAAATCAACTCACGCGTGTTTAACACATATGCTGGAGAAAAGTAAAGTTACACCCAAATGGCTTAGTTTTTTATTATGCAGCAACTTACACATATAAAGGAGACTACAAAATGAAATAACTAAAAACAAGGAAAACTAACCAACTACTTCCTAAACATCCTGAGTCAACAAACATTTATTCAACCACTACTCCCTACAAACTTGCTACTGCATGAAGACCATTTCCAGACTTACAGCACAAGAATAAATTACCGAGTTTAGATTAAAATATCCAACAATGAGTTGATGACACTAATAATTTAGTATTGTTAAATTTTTTTGGTTACCAAAGCCCAATCTTGTGTTCTTTTGGTACAATCATCTTCAAAAGATTTCCAAATTTTATTTCCCTCCTTCAAACCCTAGTATTTCTTATAAATACACACACATCTAAATAGCCATAAAATAAAGTCACCACATTTTGTTGTGGACCATTGATATAATTTAGTACTCATTTCTTTGTTCCTAGTTATTCTTTTGATTAATCCTTTGTTCAGAAATGGTGATGTTCAAACCTAAAAACAAATTCACAGTCACAAAACCCAGTTTAAAGGAGATAGGAGCTGATGACGCCTTGTTGCTTCTGCAGAACGCTGTCATCCAGGAGAGGCCACCAGATAAGGGGATCTGCAGAAAAAGTATAAAAAAAAAATTAAGTCTGCCTAACCAATTCCCAGTGAGTGTCCAGGAAAAGGAGAATGACAAGCCGCTGATAGTTTATCAGAGAAGTAGATGGCGGCCGCCCAGTAGATTGAGGAATCCCAATCAAGTGTAAGAAAGAAGGGTTAATACCTGATCTTAACTTACGTCGGGTCATGACAATGTCTAATTAAGAAGTGGATATGAAATTTCATTCTTTGTAGATTTTAGTAATTTATCACTCATTTGTTATGAAATAACATCTTTCATTTTTTTGTCAATTATCTAAAATCCTTTTCATACACATGAAATTGATTGTTAAATATCTAATGTGCATAAGTGATTTTGTATTTTTACAAGTGAAGACATTTACATAATAATTAAAAAGATAATGGGTTCTATTTAATTATATTAGTGTGGGGTTGTGTATATGTATATAATAGAGGATTATTAAGAATTTAATGGGCTCGTGTGTACTCTAATTTTAATTCACATTTAGTTAACTTTATCATTTTACAAGAAAATATTATTTAATATCTACCATATCTTCTACACTAGATGACTTATTTTTTGATTGATAAAATTTATTAATAAAATCATATGCACTAAATTATATGAAAGAATACGAGAAAAGATTGAAAACTGGAATGACCTTTGACGATGAAGATGAACATTAATTTTAGCGTGGGAATTCTTTTTATTTAGTCCAATCTACCAATAGTGAAGATTTCAAATAAATTTAGTGTACAATATTTTTGTTCTTATATAAATTAGTTTAATTTTGAAAATCCTAATCAATTAAGTTGTTATTTATTTTACCTACTTTTATAAAACATCAATTGTACATTAGATATATTTTTATCTAGAAATTAAATTTGGGTAATTAATTGGGAAAAAATTCATGATGCTTGAGCAAGTATACCACCCATAGGCTCATTATTTTTTACCTACTTGTATTTGTGAATTGTTTCTTTTGTACACTATGTTTGAGTTTTTATCTTTCATTCATCAAATGAAATATTGGAAAACAATTTAAAAAAAATTGTTAGTGCCCACCAAAAATGATATTACCTTTAAAGTAACACTACAAGAAAGAAACTGAGCTTTTATGGACCGTCAAATCGATCATTATAAGGCCAAAAACAATTGTTTTCATCGAATAACAACCAACACAAGAACAATCGAATTAACCCTCATCAATGTTTACGTTTTTGGTCAAATTTTACATTATTTGACTATGACTACTAGCACGTTGGCATGACACATGTGAGGGCTCATCCGGTATGTCGTTGGTCACCACCTGACATGTCAGTGCCACACATGGCCTTATAGATTAGTAAAGAAGTAAAACTATGACTGTCTATTATGACCGCCGTTTGGTCATTTTTTTATTATTATGACCAAAGTAGCGGTTGGTATAACAAATGACGCGTTAAAAAAGCACAACTCTGACCATTTATTATGACTATTTTTTTCATCATTTTTATTTTATTATGACCAATTCCATTTCGATAATTCAGTTGGTATATTATATGACCGAATTGGTCGTTATACTCTCAGAAAGTTTTTTTGCGTTAAGCCTAATACCGACCAATTAGTAATGACTAAATAATGAGACGAGCATTTTTCTAATGAATATGGTCGGTATTTTATGAAACTGCTAAGTATTTGTTGCCTCGAAATTGTTATATTTAGTCATTACTTGTTCTTTTTTGTCGGTATTTATGTGGGTTTTGTTAGGTATGAAATGCAACACAGAGGGGGTGAATGTATTTTATTGAATTTGAATTATCTTTTGGCTTTGGGAAGAAAACAGTTATATGAATTTGTAGAGATAAAATTCTAAATGCTAACACACAAGCGGATTATCAAAAACTCACTTGATTTATATTACATCAAATTTTTCTTGCTACAAATCTGTGTTTTAAAAAAAAAGAACTCGTCTCCTTCTCTTGAAGAATTCAAGATTTTCTAGATCTGTTTGTTACTTCTAAATAAAAGACCCATGACATGCACAATTTAAATAGCCTATACTAAAATAGATTAACACATTTTCTAAAGCTACTTTGTCTATTTTCATTTCTAGTATTAGTGTATCTGTTCAGAATCTACTAGGTCTGTGACCCTCCTTAGTAAAGTTTATCGTGGCCATCGATCTCGTATTCTTTAGGCTGCATTTGTAGGCTTTCCAATTCAGTGATAGAATTGTTTGTTGAACGGTAATCTTGGATCTTTAAATTATCTTTATTCTGAATTATGGGGTCATTTGTCGATATCTCTTTTATTGTGTAGAGATATCACATATCAATAAGTAAAATGACTTTTCGATATCTCAAGTTCTCTACATGGCTTTTGACTTGTCGAGGTCTCCAGTTCTCTACAAGTAGAATGACTAGTCGATATCTCAAGTTCTCTATATAAGATTTTTGACTTGCCGATATCTCCAATTCTCTACATAATCTTTTTGACTTGTCGATATCTCCAGTTCTCTACATGAGGGTTTGACTTATCGATATCTCTTGGGACTTCTCTACAAGTCATTTTAGACTTCTCGACATACTTCTCGATATTCCTTGATCTATGACTTATCGATATCTTACTTAAAATATATTTCCTAGAACAACATTATTCAACTCCAAGCTTCTATCCATTTCTTTAATGCATGATCAGGATTGATCTTCTTTTAGAGTTTATTCCTTAGCTTTATGGTTGTTCATAAAAATATCGTGCAGTCTAATCTACTTAGCACTTTTATCGACTCAAAAAATACAGTTACGGAATACAAATAGATTATCATACAATTTATCCTTAGGGTTATCAAGATGACTTAGTCTTGTTACGTACAAGCATGTCTTGCACAACAATCTCCCCTAATTTGTGACAAGCTTACATGTCACAAATTAATGCTAGATAACAAGACTAACCCCAAGCTGAAATAAAAGAAAATAAGACAGACCAAATTACAAACTACAACTTTTATACATTCTTACAGTTACATACATAATTGAATTACATGTTCATCTGAATTTCTCATAGCCTGGTTGTTTTCTAATTAAATTATTAAGTCTGACTAGGCATTCAAGTTCTTCAATAATCTCAGTTCCTCTTAGAACTTCTACCAATAAAAGAAAATAAGACAGACCAAATTACAAACTACAACTTTTATACATTCTTACAGTTACATACATAATTGAATTACATGTTCATCTGAATTTCTCATAGCCTGGTTGTTTTCTAATTAAATTATTAAGTCTGACTAGGCATTCAAGTTCTTCAATAATCTCAGTTCCTCTTAGAACTTCTACCAGTTTGGGCCATTCAATTAAGGAGTAACTGTCAAGATGGTTGCCGATGAAGATAAACAATAATTTTTCTGTGAGAATTCTTTCTCTATAGTCCAATCTACCAATTGTGAAGATTTCAAAATAAATTCCATTTTTAATATTTTTTCTTGTCCAAATTAGTATAATTTTGAAAATTATAATCAATTAAGTTGGTATCATGTATAATGTTTTGATTTTTTCTTGCACTTAATGGGGATTCCTCAATACGTTGTGCGACTATCTCCTCTGTCTTGGTAAACTACTATCAACTGCTTTCTGCTGGTCAATCACTGAGCCCATTTCTGGTGGTCTCTCCCGGGATGTCAGGAGCGGCTCTTATCCATTTTAACTGGGTAACAAGGCTATTTAGATGATAATTTATCTGTGAGAAACTATTAGGGGGTATGGAGGAGGGAATTAAAACTTTCAAAATTATTTTAAAGCCCATTGGGGCACAAGTCTACAATATTTGGCTTTATATTTAGGGTAATCAAAAAAATTCACAATACAAATTTATTAGTGCCATCACCCCTATCTAATTTTAAAAATACTAAGTTTATAATGTCGCCAGCCAATCTAGTTTTACCAACTATTAAAAAAATGACAAAATGACCTTACTCATATGGTATCTTTTTATCAATGTAGTTAAACTAGTGTGAGAGGATTAATAATAAACCCTTCATGTATGTTCCACTTAGTCAATTCACCTTACCTTAAAGGTGTTATTACTTTTTATTTACAATTACGATTTTCTTTATATTGTTTTCAAATGTAAGGTGCTATTATTTTTTGCTGGCACTTACAATTTTTTGATATTGTTTCCAAATGTTTCGCTATATGAATGAAAGGTAAAAATAAAAACATACTGTATACAAAATAATTCATAAATATAAGTAGGTAAAAAAGAACGGATGTTATCGGTAGTGTAGTTTCTGAAGTAAAACTATATACATGAAGTCATAAATTTTTTCAATTAATTATATAAATTTCATTTGTAGATAAAAAATATATCTAAAAGTGTATTTGATATTTTATAAAAATAGGTAAAATAAATATCAACTTTATTAATTATGATTTTCAAAATTAACATCGTTATTATAAAAATAATTTAAGAAATATTTAGAAAACTATATGGTTAAAATCAATCAAGTGACTGAATTTTTGAAAATACATATACTATATTATGTTGGGGTATGTTTTACTATGGTAGTTGAAATTTTTTGAAAAAACCCAAAATATATGTTGTCGATAAAGTGAGAACATATATCATGAATTAAAGGTTGTTTTTAATTTGTATAATAAGTCTTTTCTATTCTCCTAAGTACAATGTCTATGCCATTTATATGTTTTGATTTGTTATACCAAGAGGATAGCATGATAAAGATGAAGATTTGCTCATAAGACTACAAGATAGCCTACTAATTCTAACCGCTACAAGTGGCCAAATGGGCGTGTCTGATCACCTTACTCTGTTAGATATATTTGAGATATCATATCTTATATGATTCATGTTTACTTTTCAGATCTTAACAAATAGGACATATCAGGACTTACTGAAATCAGGACTTACTGGAAGTCAGAACTTAATATCAGAACTTAATATCATATCAGAACTTAAGAGCGGGAAGACTTTCATATAAGGAAGAAAGCTGATTTACAGTAGAAGATCGAGACTAAAATAAAAGTAGATATGCATGGAAAGAGTTAGAAGACTGGAAGACGTGTAAAAGATATCTGATTGATATATTTTAGGAGACAGAATTGTATTCCATATCAATTAGAAGTTATCTTGTAACTTTGTACTATATAAACACAAACTTAGGGTTTACACTATATGTGTTATCATTATCGAGAAGATTATACATTTTAACCTAGCAGCTCTTAGTGATATTTGTTCATCACTGAGAGAGAACAACAATTCTTATTGTAACAGAGTTTGTTCAATATACTTGATCTTTGTTACATACTTGTCTTAAATCGATTTGATTATTTTAACATTGTATTCAACCTCCTTCTACAGTGTTGTGTGACCTAACAATTGGTATCAGAGCTTATATGTTAATATACATATAGTAAAGATCCAAACAATCATGTCTGAAGAAGCACAAACGGCAACCAAGCCCATCAAATCTGAAGAAACTCAAAAGACTCAAACCTAGAGTTGATATGAAATTATTAGGGTTCCCATATTGAGACCTTCTGAGTATTCCATATGGAAAGTGAAGATGGCTATGTTTTTGGAAGCTACAGATCCAGAATACCTTGAAAGAATTAATGAAGGACCACATAAGCCTACCAAGCTCTCTTGTACTTACTGATCAACCATCAAAGACCATACCAAAGGAGAAAGGTGAGTACACAGCTTAAGACATCTCATCTATTGCCAAGGATGCAAGGGTAAGGCATTTGCTGTATAGTGCCAATGATAATGTCATGTCAAACAGGGTAATTAATTGCAAAACTGCAAAGGAGATATGGGATACTTTGGAGACAAGATGCCAGGGAACTGATGCAATCAAGAAGAAAAGGAGGACTATACTCACTCAAGAGTATGAGCACTTTGACTCAAAAGCTGATGAGTCTTTAACTGAGTTATATGACAGTTTTGTCAAACCCTTGAATGATCTGTCACTGGTGGACAAGGAATATGATCTTGAAGATTCAAATCTAAAATTCCTTTTAGCTCTTCCTAAAAATTGGGATTTCAAGTCTACTACCATACGAGACAACTATGACCTTACTGAAACTACTCTTGATGAAATTTATGGTATGCTCAAGACTTATAAACTTGAGATGGATCAAAGGAGCAAGAGGCATGGAAGAAAGTCAAGGACAGTTGCTCTTAAGGCTGAGGAGGAATCTCCTAAAATGGTTGCCTCAAAAAGGGGAAAAGGAAATGCTCTCATCATAAAGTCTGATTTAGAGTCATCATATTCTGATGATTTTACCTGAAATAGTTGCTGATGAAGAGATGATGAAATTGTATGCTCTTATGATAAAGGGTATCACAAAGATAGACTACAGGAAATTCAGAAAAGGCAAGAAGTTTTCGAGAAAAAATGGAAGTTCTGATAAGAAAAGGTTTAGAAAGTCGGAAGGCAAGGGAGGAAAGTCTGACCGAGGAGACAACTCAAATGTCAAATGCTACAATTATGGTGAAAGAGGCCACATATCTCCTGACTGCATGAAAGGAAAAAGTGACAAAGGCAAGGCACTTGTCACAAAGAAGAAAAGTTGGACAGACACGTCAGATTCTGAACATGAGGTAAATAATGCCCTGATGGCATATACTGATAGCAGTCCTGAAACTGCTGAATTGAAGGTACCTCAAATAACTTATGCCTTCCATACTGATGATATTACAAAGTTGAAATTATATCTTAAAACCATGTTTATTAGTTATAGAGATCAGACTTTAACATGTGAAAGATTAATATCTGAAAATCTTGCTTATAAAAAGAGAAATGATTATTTAGAAAATGAGTTAGTTTTTCTTCATCAAACTAAGAAAGAAAAAGATGATGCTTTATATGTTAGAGATGAAGTGTTAAAACTGAATGAATCTCTAAAAGCTGACTTAGAAATGGAAAGAGAGATTATCATAACTTGGACTAACTCTGGTAGAACAACTCAAAATTTATTAAGTAGTTGAAACTGGAAAGAGGGCTTAGGTTATGGAGATGATAATAGTGAAAAAGGAACTGAACAAATTGAACCAATTATTGTTAAACAAACTTCTAAGCCAAAGGTAAATCATGTTAAGTTTGTAGCAAAAAATGTAAAGTCTGATTCTGAAAAGATGAAAGAGTTTGTGACAGAAGTTAAGGAGAAGTCAACTTTTGACAAATTGACACCGGATAAACCAGCTGAAGTTAACATAGGCTTAATGACAAAGAAGCAGCTTAAGCATAAGCTGAAAGAGATTAGAAATGTCAACAAGGTAAAGAAAGCTAGGAAAAATAGGAATGGAAAGGAAGGTGTGAACAAAAGCAATAATTATATGCCTATTCCTAATGCTCCTAGAAAGAAATGTTATAACTATGGAAACTCTAGCCATCTTGCTTCTTTTCGCAGGAAAAATAAAGATATAAACGTTTTACCTCCTAGATCAGGAGTTAAGAGTCAGTCTGTTAGGTTTAACCCACAAAATCCTTGTTTTCATTGTGATAGTTTATGGCATTCCATTTATACTTGTAAGGAATATCATAGTTTGTACTATGATTATTATCAAATAAAACCTTCTTTAAAGAAAGTTAGTATTATTCCTTCTAGTGTAAAGTCTAATGCAATGTCTGATATAAGTTATGATAAACAGCATGTTAGCATAAACTCTGAAATTAAATCCGCTACAAATGCTAATAAACTTAAAAAGGGCAAAGGATCCAAACAAGTTTGGGTCCTTAAAACTAATCATTAGTGGTCTTTGTGATTGTAGGGCAACAGGAAAAATATCCTAGTTCTTGACAGTGGATGTTCAGGAAATATGACTGGAAATAAAGCCCTATTATCATACTTTGCGGAGAAAGCTGGCCCATGAGTTTCTTATGGAGATGGTAACTTGGGAAAAACTCTGGGATATGGCAATATCAATCTTGGGAATGTCATCATTGAATCAGTAGTTCTTGTCTCAGGACTTAAACACAATCTGCTAATTGTGAGTCAAATCTGTGACATAGGTTATCATATGGATTTCTTTGAAGAACACTATGAAGTTGTAAGCAATTCTACAGGCAAAGTGGTTCTGAAAGGTTACAGGCATGGTAACATTTATGAAGCCAAACTTTCAACAAGTTCTGATGGTTCTGCAATATGTCTGTTAACTAGAGCATCAATTGAAGAAAGCTGAAATTGGCACAAAAGACTCTCTCATTTGAATTTGAACAACATAAATGAGCTAGTAAAGAAAGATCTTGTGAGAGGACTGCCAAAATCAGTATTTGCTCCTGATGGCCTTTGTGATTCATATCAAAAGGTAAAACAAAGAAAATCTTCTTTCAAGAGCAAAACTGAATCTTCAATTCTTGAGCCTTATCACCAACTACATATTGATCTAATTGGTCCAGTCAATGTCATGTCTATTGCAAAGAAGAAATATGCTATGGTTATAGTGGATGAGTTTACAAAATACACTTGGGTGTATTTCTTGCACAAGAAGATTCTGTTAAAATTATAAGAAGTGATAATGGCACTGAGTTCAAGAATTCAATCATGGAAGAGTTCTGCAAAGAGAATGGAATCAAACACCAATTTTCTGCACCTGGAACTCCACAGAAAAATGGAGTTGTAGAAAGAAAGAATACGATTCCTATTAAAGTTGCACGAACTATGCTTGATAAAGCAAATATACCAACCTACTTTTTGGGCTGAAGCTGTGCAGACTGCTTGTTTTACACATAACGCTACACTCATAAACAAGCATGGAAAAACACCATATGAGATGGTAAAGAAAAAGAAGCCAAATCTGAAATACTTTCATGTATTTGGTTGTAAATGTTTTATTCTTAGGACTTATCCTGAACAACTGTCAAAATTTGATCTAAAAGCCGATGAAGGAATTTTTGTTGAATATCCACTTTCCTTAAAAGCCTTCAGAGTCTACAATTTAAGAACAAAGGTTGTCATGGAATCTATCAATATATCTTTTGATGATAAAAAGATTACTGGACTGGAAGATTTTAATGATCATGATCAGCTGAGATTTGAAAATGAAGATTTAAACTCTGATACTGTAAATTTTGATTATTTGAACTCTGATCCTGTAAGTTCTGACGGGTTAAGTTATGATGTCATTGAAACTGTGGTAACAACTCTAAAGGAAAATGCACCTGTCCATGGGGAGCAAGCTGAAGATCCTACCACAACTCAAGACTCTCAAGAAGCATCAGAACCTGTCACTGGCTCTTCAAGTTCTGATTCATTAAGTTCTGATGAGCTAAGTTCTGATAATTCTGAAAACTCTGATTCTTCAAATCCTGAAGGAACCAACTCAAATTCTGAAGTTTCAAAGAGCATAACTACAGGGGGAACATCATAAAATGCTGATGGAGATAACATGGCTCATGGGGAGGATCCAGTTCTAGAAATCAACTTACATCTGCAAGGAAGTGGACCAAATCATATACACCCGACTTAATAATTGGAGATCCTGAAGCAGGTGTCAGAACTAGAACTGCAACATCAAATGAATGTCTCTATCATTCTTTTCTATCTCAGACTGAACCAAAGAAAGTGGAAGAAGCTCTTCAAGATGCTGATTGGGTGCAAGCAACGCAGGAAAAGTTAAATTAATTTGAAAGAAATAAAGTCTGGACCCTAGTGCCAAGACCAAAGAACAGATCCATTGTTGCCATAAAATGGGTATTCAGATACAAAACTGATAGTGATTGCATAATTACAAGGAATAAAGCAAGGTTGGTTGCTAAGGGTTACTCTCAACAGGGGGGTATTGATTATGATAAAACATTTGTACTAGTTGCTAGATTGGAAGCCATAAGAATCTTTTTGGCTTATGCTGCTCATAAAAAGTTTATAGTCTTTCAAATGGATATGAAAAGTGCTTTTCTCATTGGAGAATTGGAAGAAGAGGTTTATGTGGAACAACCTCCAGGCTTTGTAGATTCAAAATTTCCAAATCATGTCTACAGGCTTGACAAAGCACTTTATGGCCTTAAGCAGGCTCCAAGAGCATGGTATGAGACTTTAGCTCAGTTCCTTCTAGAAAGTGGATTTCACAGAGGTACAATTGATAAAACATTGTTCTACCCCAACCATGAAAAGAACTTTCTTTTGATACAGATATATGTTGATGATATCATATTTGGTTCTACAAATGCCAAACTCTATGAAAGGTTTGCAAAGCTAATGCAATCAAGATATCAAATGAGTATGATGGGAGAATTTAGTTATTTTGTGGGACTTCAAGTCAAGCAAAATGAAAAAGGTACTTTTATCTGTCAATCCAAGTACACCAGAAATTTACTCAAGAAATTTGGAATGCAAGACAGTTCAACTGCATCCACTCCCATGGCCACTGCAACCAAGTTAGATAAAGATACTGGTTCATCAGTAGATATTACTAACTACAGATATATAATTGGCTCATTACTCTATTTAACTACTAGTAAACCTGATATCATGTATGCTACATGTCTTTGTGCAAGATTTCAGGTTGATCCAAGAGAACCTCATTTAATAGCTATGAAAAGAATTTTCAAGTACCTCAATGGTACATCTGATCTAGGATTGTGGTATCCTAGAGAATCAGATTTTAAGCTAATAGGTTACTCAGATGCAGATTTTGCAAGATGCAAAATAGAAAGGAAAAGCACAAGTGGAAGCTGCCAATTTCTTGGAGGCAGATTGGTTTCTTGGTTTAGCATGAAACAGAAATCAATTTCCACATCAACTGCAGAAGCAGAATTTATTGCTGCAGGAAGTTGTTGTGCACAGATTTTTTGGATGAAGAATCAGTTACAGGATTATGTGTTAGAATTTTCTAAAATACCTATTTATTGTGATAATCAAAGTGCTATTTCTATGACAGGTAATCCATTTCAACACTCAATGACAAAGCACATCAGCATTAGGTACCATTTCATAAGGGAACATATGATGGAAGGTATAGTGAAATTGCATTTTGTTCCAACAGATCAACAACTAGCAGATATCTTCATAAAACCACTATGTGAAGCTACTTTTACAAGACTGGTAAATGAACTTGAATGGTTTTAGGTTCTTTCTCTAAATCTGCTTAGTTTTTGTTCTCATGCATCAGATTTATGATCAGTGTTTACAAATTGTCTTATCTCAATGTAATATGTGCTTAAATTGAAATACATTAAATGTTGATTATTATCTGATGTGGATCTATATAAACTGATAGTGATTTGAATGTTCTGTGAATATTCAGTCCAATGAGGATTACTTTGCTAGATGCTGACCTAGTAGTCTTTAACATACTAGAAATCCCATGTTTGAATTAGTTGTTTATGTGGAAATTCATTAACACAAGCAAATTTTGATTTTGAGCTTAGTTAAATTTACTTTGTGTATCTTATTACTAAGTCACAAACTAGATTCTTGCTTCTTATCTGTCAAATTCTGATGTCAGTAAATCTTAAGGATGAACGAAATGCTAATAAGCCTCACTTATCTAAAGAAGAGAAAAGAAAAGAAAATTAAAGTCAGGTACTCCTTTGAGATCTAGAGTAAATATGTGGAAGGGAAGATCCAAGTGCATTGCTGGTATTAAGTAATATGTATAAAAAAATAAATAAATCTTTCTTGGTAACTTTTCACATTCTCTGATTACTGGAGAAATACTCTGATAATAGCGTAAATTCTGATAGCAGTTGTGACGCATTTACACTGAGAAGCCACTGTGAAAAAGAATTATAAAAGATGCATAAAATGAGCACAAACAGTTGAGGTGGACTCATGCACACATTTATCCTATAGTAGACTTCATTATTAATGACAGATTTTAAGCACTATTCTTAGTTATGCCTTATTTCTAAGATCTACTAAAGTATATCAGACTCTAATCTTTATCTGATATTTTGCGAATGCACACATTCTCACTCCATATGAATGATGAAAATTACTGTGATGATCAAGTTATTTCAGATAAACAGTTAAGTGTCATTTGCATAAATTCTGAGGACAAGTTCTGATGGAAGTTCTGATGATTAACCTCTGAAGAAAAAGGTCAGTATTTGTATGAAAAATCACAGTAACAAACATTCACTTTTTGAGTATAGAAGCCATGTTCTGATGACTGTTAAAATCTGATAATAGTCAAGTTCTGATATTAACTTCTGATGGAAACTCTGATGCTTACGTGGCATTATTCTTTACTTGACTTATTTGTGGTAAATACCGAAACGGTCATATTTAATCAGAATATAATTAGGTGAGATAAAAATAGTCATAATCATTTGGGTTAGTGGTAAACGTGTTTATCTTGAAAAACTGCATGTGCACAGTAATTATTACTTATTTCCTGTGCCCATTAACTACTGCTTTAACTATTGACTGTTCACATATTGTCTAAATCATTATACATCGGTCTAGGGAGACGCTCATTAAGTTAACTCTACATTTAGTCATTAATCAGTCCTCTAGTCCCTTGATATTCCATTGGCTATTTAACCGACATTTTATCTGAGACATATCATCTTCTATTCTCACACAAAATCATTCTCTCTCTTTTAATTCTCACCATTTTCTTCCTTCATAAAAATGGTTCTTGTAAACAAGTTTATGAACTATAAAAACTTCAACGTTGTAACGTCCGAGAAATATTATGTAAATAATTTTATCAATAAATATTTATTATGTGATTTTATGTGAATTTTGGTGAATTATTTGATGATTGATATTAATATTTGGATGATTATCTCTGATAAAATTAGGATATTCTAATATTTAATTATCCAGAATTAAATATAGATAATTTTGGTATTTTTCTAGTAATTTTTAGATTACCATATGATTTTATAAGGATTTATAGAATTAATAATGATTATTTTACATAAGTATAAAATTAATTTTTAGAATCAGAAATCGTCCCACTTCAAACGTTGTTGCGTTTTTACAACCTGATTTGGGTTGTTACAATCGTCGAGTTCAGTTATGGTGACTGGGAACAGGAATGGCACGTCACTGCCATTCCTGATGAGATATGAAACTTGGTTCCACAAGAGGTTCAGACAAATCTCTTGTTCTTTGAGATGGAGTATCAACTCCATCTTGATCGCTTGGAAGAAGAACGGAGATAGGCTCTTCTTCAGCAAGAACGGATCATCCGTCTTGCAGTGCTAGTTGTCAGCAGCAGGAGGAACTAATCTTAGACTAGGATTATCTTGTAATCTTTTGCATGCAATCTACAAATTTCATAAAATGTACTATTCTGATATTTTAATGAAATTTTTTTTTGATTGAAAGATTTAGTCTTTGTTTATCTCGTATTATGTGCATGTGAATATTCTTATTGATACCTGTTAATCTTTACTTCATCTACTTGAACTGTATTTCTTGATGAATGTTTTTATTAAAATTGTGGTTACTAATAATTTGTGATGATTTGACAAACAAATGTTGTATTTGAATCGACATATCCTGAGTTATACTTGAAAAGGTAGAAGCAATTGAGAAAGCTCCAGAGAAGCAACAGGCCCAAATCTCTGAGGTCCTGGCTAATGAAGCTTCTCAACTGGCTCAATTGGATGGGATCCAATCTTTAGTTGAACTTTTTCTCTCACTCCTACTATCAGATGATGCCAAAAAGGGGGAGAAGATAGTTAAGTCCAAATGCTCTAATGATCAAATAACGAAGAAGAAAGATGATGAAGCTGATGACCAGGGAAACCTTTGCAAGGGTAGAGGTCAAGTTCAAAGTAAAGAGCAGAGCGACAAGGTTTCTTCAAGGAAACTAATTAATGAAGCAAGCAAATCTTCTATTCAAAAGAAGACAAGTTATGAAGCTGCTCAAACTCAAAATCTGATAGCAAGTACTGAAACTCAAAATCTGATATCAAGTTCTGATGAGCAAAGTCTGATGACAAAGCCTGATGTTCTAATACAAGTGGAAGTCAAGATTCTCAAAAGTTCATGCAAACTCTGAAACTCAAGGAAAAGCAGACTACTGTCTACTACAAGGATCCCAAGATTCAGACACTTGATGAGGAAATTGCTTAAAGATTGTTTCTGAAGTATAATCCAGGAATGATTTTAGAAAATCTCGAGGAGGAAGAAGCTAGATTTAAAGCTGAAAAGAAAAATCTAAAGCCAAAAGCTTCTGTTGCAAAGAAACCTCCAAGGCCTAAGGAAAAAGGCATTATGATCAAGGAGAAGTCAATTTCTGAGGCATCTAAAGCCAAGACTAGATCATAATTTGAGATTGATCCCAAAGACAAAGGGAAAGGAAAATTTGACCAACCAATCAAGCCACTGAAGATGAAAATTTCTCAAATTCAGATAAAACCAGTGTGCAAAATGGTTCAAGTTACTGATGATAATCTTGCTGAAGGTAAAGATGTTCAAACTCTGAAAAGAAAGAAGATTTCTGAAGAATCAAAGACAACCTTTGACAAGGCTCAAGTTGTTCAGAGTGAAGAACTGCAAGTTACAATAGAAACAGCAAGTTCTGATAGAACCATCAAGACATCAACCTTTGACAGTTCTCAAGTTAATATGGATAAGATAAAAATAGCTGACAAAAAGAAACTCCTATAAAAAAATATCAAACCATCAAATCCAAAGAAAAGCCAATTGTTATATAATTTCATGACTGTTGCATTGAAAGCCAGAGAAGCAAGAGACAGAGATGGACCAGGTTCTGATGAAGCTAAGATTAAAACATGAGTTGAAGTGCTGACTAGAGATCCATTTCTTTCAACTGATCAACCTCTTGAAGATGTTACACAGAAACACCTTGATAAGGTTATCTCTGTTCAAGTGGTACTCGATGCTCATGACAAGCACAATGTCAAGGAAAATCTAATTCTATTTCTTGAAGATGGAAGGACATATCAGATGTCAGAATCAGATGTGTTAAACAAATCACTGAAAGAACTTCAATTCTTTCATTACCTTTTAGAGGTAAAGTCTGATATTACAAGGAGATGGTCAAATTTCATATTGAAGACCATCAGAGACAAAGCAAGAATTTATGGTTCAAGAGTTACAAAATTCATTCCTAATATTGTTGAAGATGATGGAAGTGAGATTCCAATGAAAAAGAATTTTGCTAAGCTTGAAGTGATTCTGAAAGGGAAATGTCTATGCTAAAATGAAGATTCTTTTCATCCTAGGGTAATAAGTCTGAATGATGGTTTAGAAAGAAACCATATCTCTGCTTTAAATACTACAATCTACCAGATTGGAAGTCAGAATGAAGAGATGAAGCAAGTCAAGACTACAATGTCTCAAGTCCTGAGAATTAAAGAAGAAAGGCTGATATCAAACTTTGTCAAGAATAATTATGGATTCAGATAGACTCAGTGAGATCGGTAAAAGCTACAAGGACTGTAAGTTGTAGTTAGTTATCTAGTTAAACTCTTATTTGCATTTGTACTTAAATGTTTTTGACATCATCAAATCTATTAACTTTTATATTTTGCATAATTTACAAGTTGAGGGAGATTGTTAGATATATTTGAGATGTCATGTCTAATATGATTCATGTTTAGTTTTCAGATTTTAACAAACAGGACATATCAGGACTTACTGGAAGTCAGAACTTAATATAAGAACTTAAGATCATATCAGAACTTAAGTGCGGGAAGACTTTCATATAAGGAAGGAAGCTGATTTATAGTAGAAGATCGACACTAAAATACAAGAAGATATGCATGAAAAGAGTTAGAAGACTGGAAGACTTGTAGAAAATATTTGATTGATATATTTTAGGAGAAAGAATTGTATTCCATATCTATTAGAAGTTATCTTGTAACTGTGTACTATATAAACACAGACTTAGGGTTTATACTATATGTGTTTTCACTATCGAGAAGATTATATATTGTAACCTAGCAGCTTTTAGTGATATTTGTTCATCACTGAGAGAGAACAACAGTTCTTATTGTAACAGAGTTTATTCAATATACTTGATCTTTGTTACATACTTGTGTTAAATCGATTTGATTGTATTAACACTGTATTCAACCCCCTTCTACAGTGTTGGGTGACCTAACATACTCGCTCTGGCTCGCTATTTTACTTGTGAAAAAATAGCCCAGTTTGGGCCGAGTTAAAACCGGGTTAAAGAATCTGGATTCATAAATCGGCACGGTTCGGCACACAGCTCGTCACATGTTTTGACCCGGCTCAATTCCTTGAATCGCCTCGGCTTACCAACTTGTATTACTCGCCAAGTGGACAACCAACTCGTAACGGCTTGTACAGCTTGGCATGGCCCTAATGTAATTCCAAGGAAACAAAATATAATATCAATTCAGAATCCACCCCAATTACCATATTTTATTCATCTTTCCGTATTCCGTTCCCCAAAAATTATTAAAAAAATGTAAGGATAAGGAATTATATGATGTCTTTTCTAGTTACTCTTGACCTGATATATCGTAATGAATATTTTTCTTTAATTTAGTAGCATAATTTAAACATCAACTTCAATCGAAGTTAATTTTTAGTTTATAATATGAATAAAAGACAAAAGATAAATTAATAAGATCATTAGTTTGAAATTAATAAAATTAGTTCGTACTAAAATTTCACATCCAAAACTTTTTTACTAGTATTTTCTTCTAAAATAAACTAAATATTTTAGCACATGAAATGGCAAAGGGAAAGAAAATTATTCATAAAAAAGTTTTATAAATATTAATTGAATTTCTAATATATATATTTGGTCAATCCACCAATCCTTAATCATTTGATGTTCCTCGCTCAGTCAACACACTACACATAAATATAATATTAATAATATTGAAATTGCAACATGAGTTTTCAACATTGCATGTCTTAGGTACGGATGGAATTAGATAAAATTAAAATTAAATAGAGCATAACTCACCTCGGCTCTCCTCGCCCAGGGATAGCCGGGCTGAGTCCTACACGCGCCTGCCTGCCAACAACAATTCTGCAAATTTTGTAACTTGTTTATCTCTTTAAACTCGTATTCCGTATACAAACTAACTTATCTTCATTCGGCCCGAACTCGGCACGGCTTGCCAAATTATATGTGTCGTTCACGAGTCCTGAGTTAGCCAAACCAGCCCGCTAGCAAGCCGGCACGGCTGATCCGGCCCTCTTGTTTGGCTTCTACTACCCACTATGCCAACTACTTTTTAAAGAGATGTGAGAAATCAAAGGCATGCACTTTTTATCATACAATATTTTTTTATATTGATTTAAAGAACATATATTATTTACTATAAAGACACACATATATTATATTTGATATTTGAGAAAAGGACATATTTTTTCATATTAGGTTTTTAATATCATAATCTTCAAATATACCATGAATTCAGTAATTATTTTTTATTGCTTTATTAAGATTTCACCTAAAATTTATTATTTTTATATTTAATTTGTATTATGTATATACGAGAATTGTGCCCTTGTAGCTTTTTTTTATTATTATTCTTTTGTGAAAGAAAAATGAAAAATGGGTTTTGGTCAAGATTTTTGTCTTTTTCAGCTCACTTAATTATCAATACAAATTGTTCTTATTAGTTTAATTCCCTACTATCATTTATTCATTTTTTTCACCTAAACCTAGTCTGATCAGAAAGTCTAATTTCCTTTTTCTTTGAAAACAATCAATAAAAAAGGGGTTAATTAAATAACTAACGTAGGTTTTGTATCATATATACCCAATTGAGCGTATATTCATGTGCTTGATTGAACGGATTCTGCAAATGTTCCAAATAATTCCCCCACTCCCTCACATTCTCCTCTCGTATTCGCATTATATAAAAATATTAGTATTAGACTATCCGGCCATCTCTCATTTCATTCTAATTTATACCTTGCCCACCCATTTTGCTCTCTATATGGTAGGCACTCTGCATCATATACACACACTTTTTTCATCATTCAACATCTTTAAACACAAGCGGTAACTCTGATAACACTATAAATCACTTACCTATATATTTCTCTACAAAATGAAAGCAATCAGGGCTTTTCGAAAACCTGATGTGTATACGTCAACCGTCCGATTCGATGTAGGTTTACTTATCTATAAGAAACAAGATGGAATTCATCATAATCATTTAAAAATCCAGAAAAACTGAATGAATGTTCCCGAAATGGGTTTCAGAAAAAATTCTCCACAAACACATATGCAGACACACGGTCACACGGAAACATAGAGGGAGTAAAACTGAGCACGAGGCCAATTTCAGATTGAAAAATGAGTGAAAAATTATAGAGATATCAAGGAGAGATAGAGAGAGTCAGGATAGTTTGAGAGATGCACGGGAGAAGAAGAAAGACAGGTCCGGGGGTTTTATTTTGTAAGAGATCATTTTTCCTTTCATAAATTAAAGATAACACTACGCCATAGATTAAATGCTGCAACCCTTCATCATGGTGTTGCAAAGAAAAGTGTAATAGTAGCCTTCTAAGGAGATGTCTATCGCGACCCTTCTTTATTGATGTTGCGGTATAGTTGCAATGTGTTACCAAAATGACATTTATATAAATATGATTTTTTTTTAATTTAACAAATTAATAATTAATTACATATATATAAAATAATAATTGAAATATATATATTTTATTCATTTTTAAAAGTTAATAATAATAGTGTAGTGATTTACAATATTATATACAGATTGATTAAAAGATTATACTAATTAACAATTTCAAGTAATTGAATCATTCAACAAAACATAAAAGACAGTAATATAAAAAGTTATAATAATTACACTAATTGAAATTTAAAAACGAACATATTAAATATGACTGAAACGCTAAATACTATACTTAAAGATTCAAGATGATTAAATGGATAAGAAATCGACAAAATGGAGGAAACATGGAGAAAAAATGGTCATAGTTGGTGAAATTGGGGCTACTGCAAACTTAAATGAAGAAGTAGTAGAGTTTCTAAATTTTTGGTTAAATTCGACTGCAAGGAATTGTACATTCACATGGCTAAATACAATGATATATATAGCTAAAAAATAATGGCCATCTGTTGTATTTGTAAATATAAGAGAATGAAATTGCAATCATGTTTAAATTCTCCAAAAAAAAAGAATCATTGTTTCCCTTCTTTTCAACAAAAAATTCAAACACCGCGAGAGCTTTCCTGCTTTTTACAAAATTTAATAACAACCGTTTTCGGTCGAAATCATTTTTGAAATCTAAAAAAAAAGCGTGTTTTCTCCTACACTTGTTCCTCTACGGCTACATAAGATGGTATTGATGAAACTGTCATATTTACAACTATTACGATGGTTTAAATACGAATGCTCCTAAATAAGACTGTCGTTGCTTGTTTTTGCATTTGACGAGACGGGATAATTATGGTTGACCTACCTGACACAAAATTCGAGCAAAAGTCGCATACATGAAATTAATAAAAAGTTGAGGTATGAGAAGTTCTATTTTTGCACCAAAAGAAATACTATTTGAATTTTTAAAATAATTCACTAAGTTGTATAATTTTAAACATATAGTTTTCAAAATATTTTTTTAATTATTATTATGATATTGATGTTAATTTTGAAAATCATAATCAATAAAGTTGGTATTTATTTTACCTATTTTTCCGAAACACCAATTACACTTTTAGAGATATTTTTTTATCAACAAATGAAATGTGTGTAATTGGTTGGGAAAAATTCATGATCACATATAAGTAGTTTTACATGAGAAAGTATACCACACACATTCACATTATTTTTATGTACTTATTTGTGAATTGTTTTCTAGAAAGTATGTGTGAATTTGTACCATTTATTCATCTATTAAAACATTTGAAAGCAATTTAAAAAAAAATTAGGGTCAACCAAAAATAATGGCACCTTTAAATTAAGGTGGATTGACTAATTGCAACATATCACACTAGTTAATTGCAACATATCACACTAGTTTCACTATAATGATTTGATTAGATTAGCATTTAAGTGAAGTCATTTTGTCAATTTTTATAGCTGAGTCATACTAGATGGGCAGATGAAATTAAAAATTTTGTATTATTAAGACTAGATGGGTTGATGACACAAATAATTTTAGTATTGTTAAATTTTTTTGGTTACCAAAGCCCAATTTTGTGTTCTTTTGGTCCAATCATCTTCAAAACCATTTCCAAATTTTATTTTCCTCCTTCAAACCCTAGTATTTATGATACAAAATAAAGTCACCAAATTTTGTTGTGGACCATTAATATAATTTAGTACTCATTTCTTTGTTCTTAGTTATTCTTTTGATTAATCCTTTGTTCAGAAATGGTGATGTTCAAACCTAAAAACAAATCCACAGTCACAAAATAGAGTTTATGTTATATATATTACTATGTATATAGGTATAGTTCATGTAAGATTATGAAACTGGGAGAAAAAAAACTTATTGCATTAATTAACTTGGTTACAAGAAAACAACTTAAGTACTACATGCCAACAAAATAGAAACTACCTATCACGTACTGGACTCCTAAATAAAGGCCATGTTGTTGATACTGATCCTAAGGACTCTCCTATCTATCATGACTTAGTCAACAAAACAAATACAGACACCAAACATTAATTCAAATAAACACCTAAATAAAACACTTATATTTAGATTATTCCAAGATAACTCCCCTTAATCTAAATCATTCTTTTAACTCGAAGCAGCTCGCGCATTTGTTCAAACTTAGTCGTGGCTATTACTTTCGTCACTATGTCTGCGCGCTGCTCTTCTGAACTCACAAACTTAATCACAATGTCACCACGCTAAATGTATTCTCGGATGAAATGGTAACGCATATCTATGTGTTTACTTTTCCCATGAAATACAGGATTTTTGGCTAGATCTATGGCACACCGGTTGTCAAAATATAACACCACTGGAGATGTGTTCTCACCTGTTATATAACTCAATAAATTCTTCAGCCAAATGCCCTGACAAGCTGTTGCACTTTCCGCCATACATTTTGCTTCGCAAGTAGACAACACAACAAAACGTTGCTTTTGTGACACCCAGGTGATCACACTTTCAGTCAAGTAGAAACACTACACCATATATGGCCTCTAACAATACTTTTTTGGGTGTTACAAAAAAAAATGTTACCTTAGATGATTAAAAATTGATGTTTCCGGGTATTACCTTAGACAAAATTAGGTTTCTGGTGTAACATAAATTATGGTGTTACAATTGATGTTACAAAAACGTTACTAAAATTGAAAATTTAGGCGACAATCTGCAAAATTCCTGGTGGGTGAAACTTTGACCAAAATTATTGGGCGGCCAGAAACTTAAAAATAACCCGCCTTTATTTATTTAGACTAAAAAAAACTCTAAAATAAATTATCAAAACACATATTGAAAGAGCTAAAAAAATCTATTTATGCCCAAGTACATGCCTAAGGCACAGTCGATGGAGACGAGTAAGAACAAAGATGGAATGATCAGCTTGAACTATCCCATATTGACAAGAGCTAATTATACAACATGGGCTATGAAAATGAAGGTATATATGCAGGCTCATGGCGTTTGGGATGCAATATCACCTAAGAATCCTAAATCAACGACGGTTGACGATAAGATGGATAAAATGGCTCTGGCAGCAATATACCAGGGTATCCCAGAAGACGTACTTCTTTCTCTTGCGGACAAGGAGACAACTAAGGAAGCATGAAAGGCAATTAGGACATTGTGCCAAGGTGCGGAGAGAGTCAAGATTGCAAGAGCTCAAATACTTAAGGCAGAATTCGAGTCCATGACAATGAAAGACTCAGAATCGGTGGATGACTTCTCCACCAGTTCGGGGATCTCAGTGTAATGACAATGGAGGAAACCGTGGGGTCGCTGAAGGCTCATGAGGAGAGAATTAAAGGACAAACCGAGACAGGGGGAGGAAAATTATTGCTGACTAGGGAGGAATGGATTGAACGTGAAAGGGAAGACGAGAGCAAATTATTGCTCACAAGAGATGAATGGATGAGACGCTTAAATAAAGGAAATGTTGATGGTTCACAAAAGAACAGAAGTAAGGAATACAATTGAGGTGCTCGAGTTAAAAGTAAGTTTCGCTGCTTCAACTGCAGCGCCTATGGGATTTAATTTGAACAAACGAGCTGTTGGTGTGTTTGTGCGAGTATTTAGCTACACACAGTCGTGGCAACCGAGCATGGAGCTAATGTAGGAGTGTTGCAGAAGAAATATGTTAGTGATGTAGTTTGTTCACGACTTTCTGTTTAGATCCTAGTTTGTAGGAGTCGATTATTCTTTGTTGTTTAAGTCTATATAATGTAACCTTAGTAGTAATAAAAAAGACAAGGTCAGTGTTATCTTTGTTTTCACCAGTTTATATAAACACATAGCTATATATATATTGTATAAACACACAGACCTTCACTCTCAAACCCTCTCAGTCGAACAAAATCTTAAAACCTCTCAAAACACAACACAATCTCAAAATCATGAACAAAATGCGTCAGAGCTTAGAGTTTAGGTCGAGTTCTCGTAATTAAGGGATTGGAGTAAGTTAGTGTTCTAGTTGTTAGAAGCATGGAGTAAATTGGGATTCTAGAAATTGGGGATTTCTTCTCAATCAGGTTCAGGGCTTGTAATTACAGTTTGTATCGTTGTTGTTTTCTTCTTGGAGTAATTTAGGGTTTGATAATTAGTAATTTGGGGATTTCTTCAAGCTCGATTCAATATTTAGTTGGGTATGCTAATTTTTTCTTCTTGTTTGAGTGCTCCTAATAAGGAGTAATTAGATGTTTTGTTATTTTTGCTTATTTGTGTGTTGATTTAACGCATAATGAGTTTGAACAAAATTGTGAGATCTCTAGTTCTAAATTAGAAATAGGTGGATAAGATTGTGGATATCCAGGTTGGACTTTCTTCTAAAGGCGATAGTAAACTCAAAATTCTTATAAGCTTTATTGATAAATCTTCACACTGGGTATATTCACCTACACTTTATTATATTAGAATTTTATTTTTTATTGTTTAATTTTTGTGATTGAGTGACATTGTGATTCTAGTTGTTCAAAAAGTGGTATTGAGACTTTAGCAATTTGGTGTATATAGTCCTAAAAAATGAAAATTCTAAAATCTAAGCAGGGCAGCTATTATTTAACTTTTAAGCTCTTAAAGATTGATTATCGTGTAACTTTTGAATGGGAGGAGCAAAGAAGAAGTATATAGTCTATGAAGAAGCAGACTCAAAATACAAATGCCCTACTTGTCTTAATCTTTAGTAAGCTTCTTCAATTGCTTTATATATTTTTTAATAAATATATGTGAATGGTGCATAAATTATCTTAATTATATTCTTGTAACCGGATTTGCTTATATTTTAATTTTATGAACTTCTGCAGTTGTTGTCTGGGCTGTTTCAAGAAATTTAAAGGTTTGATTTTTATTGGTTTTCAAGAGTATTGCATTTTGATTTTTAACTCTTTATGTGTAATTTATCTGATCATACTGAAAAATATTAAATGTTCAATTGATAAAAATGAAATGGATTTTACAATTAGATTATATAAATATTATGTATTTTAGTGTCAATATTGGTGAAAAAGTAATGGGGAATCTATATAATAAACTAAATCCCTAATTAACACTTTTAATTTCGAATTAAAGCTAAGGTGTCAAAATTTATTTATCTTTTTCTTGATTCGGGAATAGTTGGTGTGGTATGTATAAGTTGTACCACATGCATCACTGTACTCGAGTCTAACTAATTTGCAAGTTATTAGGGCTTAAGCATTATTTTTTAGGTTACTAGCTCTCCTAGGATTAGGATGGTAATTTCAAATGGAATTAGAGTGGAGGTTCTGAGCTTGAACCGTGGGAACCGCGATATTATGAGAATGTATTTAAAATCGATAATTAGGTTGAGTTCTTGTGTGTGGGGTCATGTAACTTAACACAACAGATGATTTTGACTTGTACAAATCTACAGAAGTTCAATGTGGTAAGGACGCGCAAGTCCCTGTAGAAGAAACAATTGGGAAGGGTCTTTCCCCTTCAACTCTGTTTCTTTGTTATTTTTTAATATTTTAAATTTTAGATTATTGAAAGATATTATAGCTGGAGATAGGTTCATTTCTTGACTTTTTGTTAAAAAACTTAAACTCATCACTAATAATTATGAATGAAATCACTTGACGTCGAGCATATACTAATCACAATATGCATCTATATGACTTTTCCTCTATACTTGCATCCGCCACAGATATATATTTTACGAAACTAATCAAGTTAATAGCTATTCGGTTAATATATATATATTTTAATAATCATATAAGATATCTATTTTATGGATCTATGTGGTTCTATATCAATTAAGAATCAGACTTTTTTTCTTCCAGAATATTAGGACTAGTTGTTGGTCAAAATATTCATCAATGCGCTGTTTGTATTTTCATTTGATTCTAAGATCTGTATATATAGGATTATTATATAAGGTTTCATATTGAGGTCCATTAAATGTGCAGGTCCAACAACACATGCATATTTCAATATCTGGTTGAGGTAGTTATATCAAGTTAGTTACGGGTTTACACATCTGTTGTGTGTATGAACTTGTGGTTTGCTATTTTAAATTCTGAACTTTGATGCTTTCAATTATTTATCCTATATTAGAGTCCCATTTTCCCCACACGGAGTTTTGATAATTTATTTGATTCTACAGAATATAGGATGAGGTTGTCAAAGGTATACAACGTAACATCAATCTTAGTCTCTAATCTATTTTCTTTGCTATAGATTCTCACTTCGATATTGGCAATGCATATATTTTTCTAGATTGATCACTTATTCCTCTCACATTGATATATTTTTCACTAGCAGTGGACTTCCAGGTTTGTTTTTGATCTTTAGGCTAGATTTTTAATTCAGGTGGCCTCCAACCTTGTATACTTCATAATGGGAGTTATTGAGTTTGTTTACTTAGTACTGTGTACTAAAATTAACTGGTGATTGGGTGTTGCAAATTGAGGTATAATTATGTTAATAACCTTTTTGGCTATATTCAGGTATTTTGCTTACCTTAGTTGGCATTGGAGATGATGGATTATGTGTGAGTGACACATTGGCTTGATTAACACATGTACCATGTACTAAATTCTTACGTGTACCATGTTTTGCAGATTAATATTTAACAATTATTATAGATTGTTGTGCTCTGCATCACATAATTAATTACTAACATGGACATTTACCAGTCTGTTATTTTTTATCCAAGAGAATACTGCTGCATTGTCCTCTTTCACCTTAGTATCTGCAATCTTTAAACTAGCCTACATGATTTCATGGAGCTATTTCATCTTCATGTTTGACTCTCTGCTAACTGTTCTACATGTCACCTTATTTAGTAGCCCAGCTGTTTAATTCCACCTTATCTAAGAACACCTGCTTTTGCCTACTACCATCTTCAACACCTATTTGAGTGTGCCTTTATGCAAGTTTTAACATTTTGAACTATCAATTAAGTCTTCCTTATTATCTGGTAAATGCAAGATTAATTCCAATACTCATTTAATAGCCAACATTTTATTCTGCATATTCTAGATGCCAGCTTTTACTCAGCTAGATGCCAGCTTTTATTGATCTATTTATATTTGTATATTATACATATGATCTCATTCATTTTTGTTTCTATTTTCCCCATGTCAAGAACAAAATATAAATTTCAATTGAAGGTATTTGTCTTGTAGTTTTCATAGTACTTTCAATTTTTGAGAGGATATGTTATGTACAAAAAATTATTGTGTTCACAGATCTCTCGTAATATAACAACTAATAAATTGGCCAATGCCATGCGCTATAACTACTTTGTACGAGCAGGCACTCGATTCAGAATTTTATATGATCATGGCTACAAGAGGAGAGAAAGTCCGGTGGAGATGGCATTTGTGACTTTTGGACATAATTTTGAACTTTGTTTTTATTTTGGTTTGCATGAAACTTTGTATTAGTTGAATAAATTTGTACTTTAGTTAATAGTTTTCTAAGTTAATATATGTATTCAGGTATTACTGTTACAACTTGATTTATATTTTATTATATTTTGAAAATTAGCAAGCGTAACCAATTGATATTTTTATATCGGCAAAAATAGGAAAAATTATTATAATAAATACAATAGTGTTACAGTAGATAAAAGAGTGATTATAAAGTGTTACAATAAGCTATAAACATGTTACTAAAAGACTTTAATTGTTTTACAATAGTGTTATAATAACATATATAATGTTGCAAAAGAATTTATTGCAACATATTTTTTGGTGTTACTAAAGGTGTAGTGGTGTTGCAATAGAACTGTGCTTACACCGGCTTGATGTTATCATAGAAATTGAAAGTGTAACTATTGGAGGCCTATGGTTACATTTTTACCTATGTTACCAAGTGTTCAAAAAGTGTGACATTATACCCTTATTGTAGCACAAGCAAATCCAACATCACCAAATTTTTAAAAAATATAATAATAGCCCAATATTTTGCTTTAGGTAACACTTTTTAGCCATTTTTACACTTTTTTTTTTGGATGTTGCTAGAGGTCATCACTACGCCGTAAGTGGGCTATTGTAAAGCCTAAATGGTGTTACAATAGGCCCAAAAAACGTTACATTAGGTCTATTGTAACACCAAGGGGTGTTACGTATACGAGCATTACAATAGACACCCTAATGTAACACTTCACTGTTCTATTGTAACAGAGAAGAAAACGTTACAATAGGGAACTATTGTAACACTAAAAGGATCAAATGTAACGCAAAATGGGTGATACACCAATTTTTTGTAATAAAGCAACACTAGCAAATATAATATAACACTATTTATAAACATATATTACACTAGAATAGGAGCAAATGCAACATATTATTTAAAAAAATTAAAATATATGCTCAGGTTAAAAAACAATCCCATTAACAATTAAAAATCAAAGTTGTCATACATAAGAGTCTTCATCTCCAAATCATACTACTAAATAACAGTCTCAACTCCATATTAGAATACCACATTACATCTAAACTATGCTAACATCAACTACTCATACCACAATATACATCAATAACCCCAATATACATCAATAGGATATCTAGAAAGTTTGCCGCCTTGACACGGGTATCATTATCGTCATGATCACTTGAATCGGATAAAGAATAGTGTGTTCTCTGTGTATGCTTCAGCTCCTTCAATTATATCATACCTTGAGCTCTATTAACTTGGTCCATTTTTGCAGCTTCTAAAGCAAGAATAACTTAACTCTTGTTTCCGTATGGAATATTGATATCTGGAAGAAAGACAGAGAGAGCCTGGTTGACAAGAAGGATAAAACCTAGTTATTTAAGAAAAGTTGTACTCTGAAGCTTTTGTCTCAGGAAAAGTGATCCTTGTTTCCTAAATTAGTAAATTAAGAATAGATTAAAAGAAACATAGTTAACAACCAGGAAAAAAACTATATATAAATTGTAGCAACTCAAGGCTACAAGCCTAAGACAAAGTAATTGTACTGAGCATGAGCACTAAGATAGGTACTACAATACAAATCAAATATAGCAGTTGTATTTAATACAAATCAAATCCTGTAAGTTCTGACGGGTTAAGTTATGATGTCATTGAAACTGTGGTAACAACTCCAAAGGAAAATGCACCTGTCCAGGGGGAGCAAGCTGAAGATCCTACCACAACTCAAGACTCTCAAGAAGCATCAGAACCTGTCACTGGCTCTTCAAGTTCTGATTCATTATGTTCTGATGAGCTATGTTCTGATAATTCTGGAAACTCTAATTCTTCAAATCCTGATGGAACCAACTCAAATTCTGAAGTTTCAAAGAGCATAACTACAGGGGGGCATCATAAAATGCTGATGGAGATAACATGGCTCATAGGGGAGGATCCAGTTCTAGAAATCAATTTCCATCTGCAAAGAAGTGGACCAAATATAATACACCCGACTTAATAATTGGAGGTCCTGAAGCAGGTGTCAGAACTAGAACTGCAACATCAAATGAATGTCTCTATCATTCTTTTCTATCTCAGACTGAACCAAATAAAGTGGAAGAAGCTCTTCAAGATGCTGATTGGGTGCAAGCAATGCAGGAAAAGTTAAATGAATTTGAAAGAAATAAAGTCTTGACCCTAGTGCCAAGTCCAAAGAACATATCCATTGTTTGCATAAAATGGGTATTCAGATACAAAACTGACAGTGATTGCATAATTACAAAGAATAAAGCAAGGTTGGTTGCTAAGGGTTACTCTCAACAGGGGGGTATTGATTATGATGAAACATGTGCACTAGTTGCTAGATTGGAAGCCATAAGAATCTTTTTGGCTTATGCTGCTCATAAAAAGTTTATAGTCTTTCAAATAGATGTGAAAAGTGCTTTTCTCAATGGAGAATTGGAAGAAGAGGTTTATGTGGAACAACCTTCAGGCTTTGTAGATTCAAAATTTCCAAATCATGTCTACAGGCTTGACAAAGCACTTTTTGGCCTTAAGCAGGCTCCAAGAGCATGGTATGAGACTTTAGCTCAATTCCTTCTGGAAAGTGGATTTCACAGAGGTACAATTGATAAAACATTGTTCTACCTCAACCATGAAAAGAACTTACTTTTGATACAGATATATATGTTGATGATATCATATTTGGTTCTACAAATGCCAAACTCTGTGAAAGGTTTGCAAAGCTAATGCAATCAAGATATCAAATGAGTATGATGGGAGAATTTAGTTATTTTGTGGGACTTCAAGTCAAGCAAAATGAAGAAGGTACTTTTATCTGTCAATCCAAGTACACCCGAAATTTACTCAAGAAATTTGGAATGCAAGACAGTTCAACTACATCCACTCACATGGCCACTGCAACTAAGTTAGATAAAGATATTGGTTCATCAATAGATATTACTAACTACAGATGTATAATTGGCTCATTACTCTATTTAACTGCTAGTAAACCTGATATCATGTATGCTACATGTCTTTGTGCAATATTTCAGGCTGATCGAAGAGAAACTCATTTAATAGCTATGAAAAGAATTTTCAAGTACCTCAATGGTACATCTGATCTAGGATTGTGGTATCCTAGAGAATCAGATTTTAAGCTAATACGTTACTCAGATGCAGATTTTGCAAGATGCAAAATAGAAAGGAAAAGCACAAGTGGAAGCTGCCAATTTCTTGGAGGCAGATTGGTTTCTTGGTTTAGCGTGAAACAAAAATCAATTTCCACATCAACTGTAGAAGCAAAATATATTGCTGTAGGAAGCTGTTGTGCACAGATTCTTTGGATGAAGAATCAGTTACATGATTATGTGTTAGAATTTTCTAAAATACCTATTTATTGTGATAATCAAAGTGCTATTTCTATCACAGGTAATCCAGTTCAACACTCAATGACAAAGCACATCAGCATTAGGTACCATTTCATAAGGGAACATATGATGGAAGGTACAGTGAAATTGCATTTTTTTCCAACAGATAAACAACTAGCAGATATCTTCATAAAACCACTATGTGAAGCTACTTTTACAAGACTGGTAAATGAACTTGAATGGTTTAAGGTTCTTTCTCTAAATCAGCTTAGTTTTTGTTCTCATGCATCAGATTTATGATCATTGTTTACAGATTGTCTTATCTCAATGTAATATGTGCTTAAATTGAAATACATTAAATGTTGATTATTATATGATGTGGATCTATATAAACTGATAGTGATTTGAATGTTATGTGAATATTCAATCCAATAAGGATTACTTTGCTAGATGTTGACCTAGTAGTCTTTAACATACTAGAAATCCCATGTTTGAATTAGTTATTTATGTGGAAATTCATTAACATAAGCAAATTCTGATTTTGAGCTTAGTTAAATTTACTTTGTGTATCTTATTACTAAGTCACAAACTAGATTCTTGCTTCTTAACTGTCAAATTGTGATGTCAGTAAATCTTAAGGATGAACGAAATGCTGATAAGCCTCACTTATCTAAAGAAGAGAAAAGAAAAAAAATTTGTGAGATCTAGAGTAAATATGTGGAAGGGAAGATCCAAGTGCATTGCTGGTATTAAGTAATATGTATAAAAAAGCAAATAAATCTTTCTTGGTGACTTTTCACATTCTCTGATTACTGGAGAAATACTCTGATAATAGCGTAAATTCTGATAGCAGTTGTGACTCATTTACACTGAGAAGCCACTGTGAAAAAGAATTATAAAAGATGCATAAAATGAGCACAAACAGTTGAGGTGGACTCATGCACACATTTATTCTATAGTAGACTTCATTATTAATGACAGATTTTAAGCACTTTTCTTAGTTATGCCTTATTTCTAAGATCTACTAAAGTATATCAGACTCTAATCTTTATTTGATATTTTGCGAATGCACACATTCTCACTCCATATGAATGATGAAAATGTTAGTGTAGGTGCCCTAGAGGCAATACATTATTCTTTTATCTTTATGTCAGTTGATCATTCAATAAATGTATTTATAATGACCTTAATTACTGCGATATTTTGTTAGCATAATAAATGTCCTTAGAATCATGATATAAATTGTATAGTTTAAGTACATGACTTGAACTTGAGATTATATAATATATTATATTCTTAAAGGTTCCTAGTCGAGTATTATTATATAGGACAATAATAATACATAGATAGACTAGTATGTTGTTTGACAAGATAACCACATCTCATTAGTTTTAAGTATGGGGATACTAAAGTCAATACATAGGTACATGTGAGAGTACATGGTACTGGACATACCCACAGTGAGATTCTTCATGTTTAATAAAGTCGTAAGAAAGACTCATAGTGATAATGGTGTAACGATCCTTTGACTTGAAATCATTATATTTCTATACGAGGATTAATATACTTTGACTACATTAAAAGTTACTTTTGATCGAGTGATGATAAAAGTGGATATCGGGTATATCATGAGTCATATGAGAAATATGAATGATAGATAAAGGATTTAACCCTCCTATAATTAGGAGAGATATTATTGGCCTCTTGATTGAGTGAGATTATAAAAGCATGGCCATGCTCAAATAATGATTTGTCTCGATAATCTACTCATGGATCAAGTAAACCCGGATTAAATGTTGAAGAGGATGACTAAATACATGCCTCGAGTTTAATCTATAATATGTATGGTTAAAGGGATTATATTACACGAAAAATATTAATCACGAAAGGTTTTATCTAATCACGATTTAATTATTGTTTAATTGGGTAACAATGATGTATTACTAGATACCGCTCATTGTTTATAATTTTATTAGAGAATAAAATTATTCCCAATTAAATAATAGCCTATAGGGTCGCACAAATAGAGCACTTAATGGAATAGTTAATTTAAATTATGGATTTAAATTAATTGATGATTATTTGAATTTTATTATAATTAAGTAAGACTTAATTGAGATAATATAAATTCGAATTAAAAGGAATGTTTTTGCCCATAATAATTAAGTATGACTTAGTTATTAATTAAATAATAGAAATTCATTTTTATTATTTAATCCAATACCTACTAGGGTTGGGCTTTGCTATTATGGGCCTTTTTAATCAGTCATTATAAATAGATAATGAGAGGTTAAAGAGGCTTGTACGTTTTGTAAGAAAACCCTAGCAGCAAAGAGAGGCAGAGGCAATTCAGATCGTCAAGAAGGAGGCTAGTACATCCATTCCATAGTCAAGTTCATGAGACGTTCTTGAAGGTGCTCGTGTGGATACCATAGAGGTGTTTCTCCGAGAGGTAGACACAAAGCGTGATAGCTAGGATCTCCGTTGAGTTCGTGAAAGTTAATCTCTTGAAAGGTATGATTCGTTATCTCCATAATCTGCCCATAATTATACATGGATCCTGTTTTTGGGTTTCAAAATTTTTGTTTTATTTACGTTTATCCGCTGCGTTTTATAACTTCGGAACCCAACAATGGCATCAGAGCTACGTGTATAAGGGGCTGATTTGGTTACGTGTTTACTGTATTTTTACAAGTATGCATGTGTGATGAGTCTGCGTGCTTAGGGTTTCGTTTTTATTTTGTGCTTATGACATATGCTTTACTTATTTATTATTCTTGATTGGATCATGATAAGTGATAAATAGTATGTTATCTTTATATGATCTATCATGTTCTTTAATGGTTATTTGAGCATGGTGCATAGTTATGGCCTTAAGACCTTAGTTGTAATGGTTTATTCTTTTGGTTTGTAATAAATACGACTTGCATGTCGTTTTCTATTTGTAGTTGTTTTATCTCGAATGTAACTCGAGTTCTTTTGTAAGTTCATTAGTATAATTCTTAATGTAACATCCAAGAAGGACAAGGGAAAGAGGAGGCATCCTATGGAGGCCAAGGAGACAATGGAAGCAATAGAGAAGACATATGTAATAGTTATTTTTACACCAGAGATTGACCTTGATCTTTTCATTAGCCTGAAAAGATCACATAGGATTGGGCCATAACTATTGCACGTTTACTTTACGTACTTTTCATATGATGTATAAATAGTATGTGTAGAGTAGAAAATGCATGTTTTAATTAGATTAATGATGCATGTATTTATTAGATACATCACCCATGCCATGCCTTTAATTTGATAAAAAAAATAGTGGGAGATATATTACGAATATATCATAATCATATGAACATAAAATTTTAACCCAGACAATCTAATGTTTATTTTGCGCTTTTATTATTGTTGATACTGAGTAATGGCAAACAACACAAACACACTATCCGTACGTTCAGTCCTTGAGAAGGACAAGCTGACAGGATGAAACAACTTCCTAGACTGGCAGAGGAATTTGAGGATTGTCCTCAGGCAGGAGTGCAAGCTTCATGTCATTGATATTCCTCCTCCAGGCCCCCTTCCTGAGGGTGCTACTGCTGATGAACGAGCAGCACGCACAAGGGATGAGAATGATGCAAATGATATTGCATGTCTTATGTTGGCAACTATGAGTGTTGAGCTTCAAAGACAGCATGTGCATATGGATGCATATACTATCAATGAGCACTTGCAAAGCATGTTTGCAAGCCAAACTCGTCAAGAAAGGTTCAACACGAGTAAGTCACTTTTTAATTGCAAACAAGGGGCGAGTGAACCAGTTGGCCCACATGTTCTGAAGATGATTGGTTACATTGAGTACCTTGAAACTTTGGGTTTCCCGATTGGTCCGGAAACTGGTATTGACCTAATCATGAATTCTTTGAACAACAAATTCACTCAGTTTGTTGTGAACTACAATATGAATGAATTTGAAAAAACACCTACTGAATTGTTGGATATGTTAAGAACATATGAGACCAACATGAAGACAGCTAAACCTGCTCCCATACTGATGGTGGGAAATAAAGGTAAGGCCAAAGGGAAGGGCAAATGGAAGGGTAAGAAGAAGATTGGATCTGATTCTACACCCAAGCCAAAGTCAGGTCCCAAACAGGCTTTAAAGCCTAAAGGTGGTGTGGCCAAGGGTGAATGTCACTACTGTAAGAAAGATGGTCACTAGAAGAGAAACTGTCCAATTTACTTGGAGGATCTGAAGAAAAAGAAAGCAGTTCAGATTTCTGGATCAGGTATTTATATTATAGAAGTCAATTTGTCTATTTCTACATCTTGGATATTTGATACTGGATGTGCTTCTCACATTTGTATAAATGTGCAGGGCCTGCAGAGAAGTAGAACTTTGGCTAAGGGAGAAGTGGACCTAAGAGTAGGCAATGGAGCAAAAGTTGTTGCTTTAGCTGTAGGGACTTATTATTTATCTATGCCCTCTGGGCTTGTTTTAGAACTAGAAGACTGTTTTTACGTGCCTGCGATTCGCAGAAACATTATTTCTGTTTCTTGTTTGGACAAGAAAGGTTTTTCGTTTACAATAAAGAACAACAGTTGTTCTTTTGCTTTGAATGATTTAACCTATGGTGTTGCGCATTTATTTAATGGTTTATATGTTCTTGATTTAGATAACCCTGTCTGTAATATAGAAAACAAATGACTTAAAATGAATGACTCAAATCAAACATACCTCTGGCATTGTCGTCTAGGCCACATAAATGAGAAACGCATATCCAAATTACATAAGGATGGATACTTGGATAAGTTTGATTTTGAATCATACCAAGAATGCGAATCTTGTTTGCTTGGTAAGATGACTAAAGCCCCTTTCACTGGTAAGGGTCAAAGGGCCACTAAACGTCTGGAGCTAATACATAGTGATGTATGCGGCCCAATGCGTGTAATGGCTAGCGGGAGGCTACTACTACTTCATAACATTTACTGATGATTTTAGTAGATATGGATATGTATATCTTATGAAGAACAAATCCGATTCTTTTGAAAAATTTAAAGAATACAAGGTTGAAGTAGAGAAGCAAATTGGCTGAGATGCAAGTATTAAGATCTTACGATCTGATCGTGGGGGTGAATACTTAAGCACCGAATTTAGAGAGTATTTGAAAGAGTGTGGTATTGTATCACAACTCACTCCGCCAGGAACACCTCAATGGAATGGAGTTTCAGAGAGGAGAAATCGTACCTTGTTGGACATGGTGTGATCGATGATGAGTCATGCAGATCTTCCAATTAGTTTCTGGGGTTACGCTCTGAAAACAACAGCTTTCACACTTAACCGTGTTCCTACTAAGAAGGTTCAAAAGGCTCCATATGAGATATGGAAAGAGAAACGGTCAGGCATGAACTTTATGAAAGTTTGGGGATGTAAGGCGTTTGTGAAACGTCAAGAATCTGACAAGCTTGGACCTAAATCCGAAGAGTGCATTTTTGTAGGATACCCTAATGAAACAAAGGCGTATAATTTTTATAGTCCTTCTGAGCAGAAAGTGTTTATTGCTCGAGATGCTGTCTTCATGGAAAGAGATTTTGTTTCCAAAAGAAATAGTGGGAGAACTATAGATCTCGATGAAGATCGAGAACCGCAAAATAGCATTGAACCTGAGGTGGAACAAGAGCAGAATAATGATAATGCTCAACAAACACAGGTTGTTCGTAGATCTGGTAGATTTCGCCATGAGCCAGAGAGATATGGATTTCTCATGACTCAGTGTGGTGATTTGATGCTCATAAATGAAGATGAGCCTCTCACATACCAAGATGCTATGAACAGTCCAGACTCTAAGAGATGGCTTGAAGCCATGAAATCCGAGATAGATTCCATGTACGAAAACCAAGTATGGACTTTGGTTGATCCACCTGAAGGGGTAAAACCCATAGGGTGCAAATGGGTTTTTAAGAAGAAAAAGGGCATGGATGGAAATGTTCAGACCTATAAAGCTAGGCTGGTTGCAAAAGGTTTCAAACAAATTCATGGTATTGACTATGATGAAACTTTCTCACCAGTGGCTATGATCAAGTCTATAAGGATTTTACTTGCCATTGCAGCATTCCATGATTATGAAATCTGGCAAATGGATGTCAAAACAGCCTTCCTTAATGGAAGCCTTGAAGAGGATGTGTACATGACACAACCTGAGGGTTTTGTCGATCCAAGGAATGCAGGCAAGGTATGTAAATTGCGTCGATCCATTTATGGATTGAAGCAATCCCCTAGGAGATGGAATATCTGTTTTGATGAAATAGTCACAGAGTATGGCTTTGTTCAAAACGAAGATGAACCGTGTGTTTACAAGAAGGTTAGTGGGAGCTATGTGGCATTCATAGTACTATATGTTGATGATATACTACTAATGGGGAATGACATACCTTCTCTAAAGGCTGTTAAGACTTGGTTAGGGAGTAATTTCTCCATTAAAGACTTAGGAGAGGCATCCTACATTCTAGGAATGAGGATCTATAGAGAAAGATCTAGAAGGATGATCGGTCTAAGTCAGAGCACATACATTGATAAGGTTTTGCATCGTTTTGGAATGCAAAATGCAAAAAGGGGATATATCCCCGTGTCTCAAGGGATAACGATCTCTAAGGACCAGTGTCCGAAATCATTGGATGAGAAGGACCACGTGAATAAAGTTCCATATGCTTCAGCAATTGGATCTATCATGTATGCAATGGTATGTACTCGCCCAGATGTCTCGTATACTTTGAGCATGACGAGCAGATACCAGTCTAATCCGGGTGAAGGTCACTGGACGGCAGTTAAGAATATTCTTAAGTACCTGAAAAGAACTAAAGATTCATTCTTGGTGTATGGAGGAGAAGAGAAACTCGTTGTAAAAGGTTACACCGATGCAAGTTTCCAAACAGACAGAGATGATACTGTATCACAATCTGGTTTTGTGTTTTGTCTAAACGGAGGTGCTGTAAGCTGAAAGAGTTCAAAGCAAGAAACAGTAGCAGATTCTACAATGGAGGCTGAGTACATTGCAGCTTGTGAAGCAGCTAAGGAGGTCGTTTGGATTCAAAAGTTCATTTTTGTTTTGGGAGTGGTTCCATCGATCGCAGATCCCATTGATCTATACTGCGATAATAATGGAGCCATTGCACAGGCTAAAGAACCTAGATCACACTCCCGGGCTAAACATATACTCAAGAGATTTCACCTTATTCGAGAGATTAATGAAAGGGGTGATATACACATATGTAAAGTGCACACAAATGATAACATTGCAGACCCACTGACCAAAGGCTTGTCGCAGCAGAAGCACGATGGTCACACTAGTTCCATGGGTATTAGATATATGGGTGATTGGCTCTAGTGCAAGTGGGAGATTGTTAGTGTAGGTGCCCTAAAGGCAATACATTATTCTTTTATCTTTATATCAATTGATCATTCAATAAATGTATTTATTATGACCTTAATTACTGCGATATATTGTTAGCATAATAAATGTCCTTAGAATCATGATACAAATTGTATAGTTTAAGTACATGACTTGAACTTGAGATTATATAATAAATCATATTCTTAAAGGTCCCTAGTCGAGTATTATTATATAGGACAATAATAATACATAGATAGACTAGTATGTTGTTTGACAAGATAACCACATCTCATTGGTTATAAGTATGGGGATACTAAAGTTAATACATAGGTACATGTGAGAGTACATGGTACTGGACATACCCACAGTGAGATTCTTCATGTTTAATAAAGTCATAAAAAAGACTCACAGTGATAATGGTGTAACGATCCTTTGACTTGAAATCATTATATTTCTATACGAGGATTAATTTACTTTGACTACATTAAAAGTTACTTTTGATCGAGTGATGATAAAAGTGGACATCGGGTATATCATGAGTCGTATGAGAAATATGAATGATAGATAAAGGATTTAACCCTCCTATAATTAGGAGAGATATTATTGGCCTCTTGATTGAGTGAGATTATAAAAGCATGACCATGCTCAAATAATGATTTGTCTCGATAATCTACTCATGGATCAAGTAAACCCAGATTAAATGTTGAAGAGGATGACTAAATACATGCCTCGAGTTTAATCTATAATATGTATGGTTAAAGGGATTATATTACACGAAAAACATTAATCACGAAAGGTTTTATCTAATCACGATTTAATTATTGTTTAATTGGGTAACAATGATGTATTACTAGATACCGCTCATTGTTTATAATTTTATTAGAGAATAAAATTATTCCCAATTAAATAATAGCCTATAGGGTCGCACAAATAGAGCACTTAATGGAATAGTTAATTTAAATTATGGATTTAAATTAATTGATGTTTATTTGAATTTTATTATAATTAAGTAAGACTTAATTGAGATAATATAAATTCGAATTAAAAGCAATGTTTTTGCCCATAATAATTAAGTATGACTTAGTTATTAATTAAATAATAGAAATTCATTTTTATTATTTAATCCAATACCTACTAGGGTTGGGCTTTGCTATTATGGGCCTTTTTAATCAGTCATTATAAATAGATAATGAGAGGTTAAAGAGGCTTGTACATTTTTTAAGAAAACCCTAGCAGCAAAGAGAGGCAGAGGCAATTCAGATCGTCAAGAAGGATGCTAGTACATCCATTCCGTAGTCAAGTTCGTGAGACGTTCTTGAAGGTGCTCGTGTGGATACCATAGAGGTGTTTCTCCGAGAGGTAGACACAAAGCGTGATAGCTAGGATCTCCGTTGAGTTCGTGAAAGTTAATCTCTTGAAAGGTATGATTCGTTATCTCCATAATCTGCCCATAATTATACATGGATCCTGTTTTTGGGTTTCGAAATTTTTGTTTTATTTACGTTTATCCGCTGCGTTTTATGCCTTCGGAACCCATCAGAAAATTACTGTGATGATCAAGTTGTTTCAGATAAACAGTGAAGTGTCATTTGCATAAATTCTGAGGACAAGTTCTGATGGAAGTTCTGATGATTAACCTCTGAAGAAAAAAGTCAGTATTTGTATGAAAAATCACAGTAACAAATATTCACTTTTTGAGTATAGAAGTCATGTTCTGATGACTGTTAAAATCTGATAATAGTCAAGTTCTGATATTAAATTCTGATAGAAACTCTAATGCTAACGTGGCATTATTCTTTACTTGACTTATTTGTGGTAAATACTAAAACAGTCATATTAAATCAGAATATAATTAGGTGAGATAAAAACAGTCATAATCATTTGGGTTAGGGGTAAACGTGTTTGTCTTGAAAAACTGCATGTGCACAGTAATTATTACTTATTTCCCGTGCCCATTAACTTCTGCTTTAACTATTGACTGTTCACATATTGTCTAAATCATTACACATCGGTCTAGGGAGACGCTCATTAAGTTAACTCTACATTTAGTCATTAATCATTCCTCTAGTCCCTTGATATTCCATTGGCTATTTAACCAACATTTTATCTCAGACATATCATCTTCTATTCTCACACAAAACCATTCTCTCTCTTTTAATTCTCACCATTTTCTTCCTTCATAAAAATGGTTCTTGTAAACAAGTTTATGAACTATGAAAACTTCAATGTTGTAACGTCCGAGAAATATTATTTAAATAATTTTATCAATAAATATTTATTATGTGATTTATGTGAATTTTGGTGAATTATTTGATGATTGATATTAATATTTGGATGATTATCTCTGATAAAATTAGGATATTCTAATATTTAATTATCCAGAATTAAATATAGATATTTTTTGTATTTTTCTGGTAATTTTTAGATTACCATATGATTTTATAAGGATTTATAGAATTAATAATGATTATTTTACATAAGTATAAAATTAATTTTTAGAATTAGAAATCGTCTCACTTCAAACGTTGTTGCGTTTTTACAACCCGAAACTCTTCCGAAAACTCCTTCTTAACCTAATCTGATAATTCTGAACACTTTTCGTATTTTGACTTTTCCAATCCGGGGTACGGTTTGACCTGTACGAGACCCGGTGTGAAATTTCCGATACGCAAATCATTTTATATATCGATAAAAATCCATATTCTCAAAAGACGAGACATTATTACTTCGTTTTAGTATAAAGTATTTTATAAGAGTCTCTATTTTGATAATTATCCAAATCTTGTATTAAAATCGTATCGTTATATAGGTACTTAGTGACTAAGTAACCTATTTTCGGATATGATGTGTAAATATAATTATCAAATTATTAAATAAATAAGATATGTGATGTTTCTGTCAGCCTTATCTTGTGGTATCATAAATTGTTGTGATTTGTTGGACGCGAAGAATAATTTTATAATTAATTATCGAGCTTTATGAACTGAATTCATTTTTTTTAATAATTTCAATGAATAATTATTCTTACAAATGCTAAAACTGTTTCTAAAATTATTTTTGTTGTTTTATAATTTTATTATTATTTTTATGGACTTATAAAATTTGGAAATCTATATTTTATTATTTATTTAATTTTAAATGATTTTCTGACTCCCTTAAATTGTAAAATCAGTATCTAATTCCAGAATGCATCAAAAAAATCATGAAAATTTTATTTTATTAACCTACATATTTATTCGTTAAATTGTAAAATGCGGGTCTGAATGCGCGTTCCAAAAAATGATTTTAAAATTATAAAATTTTGATGATAATTAAATTTTAATTATCTCAAGAATTTTAAATTTGTTCTGATAAAATTCTGGATGAGTGTTCCCGTAAACTATTTATTAAAGATGTTAGTTGCGGTACGAAACACGAAATATCAGGGATAAAATGAAATAAAGAAAATGAAGATTTTTTTTATTATTAATTAACAACCCCCCCTATCGTCGGCTGCCTCCTTTCCCTCAACCTCCACCGCCTCTCCTTCCTCCTCTTTTCGATCCATCTCTTTGAGTCTCTCTCTGATTCTCTCTCTCCCTTTCTCCTCTCTCTCTCTAATAATCTCTCGTTTTCTTCTTCTGTTCTCTTTTTCTCCCCTTTATTTTCTTCTCCCCTGATTCCCCGTGTTGCTGCCGCCTGCTCTCCGGCCGCGACCGTGATTCCAGCTTCGTTCCGGTGATTTCCCGGCCTGATCTCTCTCATCTCTATATATATATATATACACACAATTATATATGTGTATATTATTGTGTATGTATGGTATTGTGTATCTGTGTTCTGTGTATGTGCGGGGTTCGTGTGTGTGCAGTTCGCGCGCGAGTACCGCGCGTGTGTGCTGTTGTGTAGTTTCGATTCTGTAGGTCCTGTGATTTTGACTCAATCTAATTATTTTTTGCAGATAAAGTATTGAATGAATACTCATGAAATTAATTAATAACTTATTTTCGTGCGGGAATTGGTAACAATAAATCGGTGGAATTCGTATGGTAACCCGAAATTATCGGGCACCGATGAATTTTACCGCCGTTGGCGATGAGCTTCGGCGAGCCGACGGTGGACCGTGATGATTTTAATCTGATTCCTAAATTATAAATAAATAAAACTTAATATTAGTTTGTGAAATAAAATATGAATAACAGTACATAATAATTGAATTCATATCGGTGGTTGGGATTGTTTATTGGATTGTGGATTGTGTTGTGGTTGTGATTTGACGTCGAAATGATTCGACAGGTAGACCGATAAATAGAGGAAACGCTGCCCGATTTTCAGAAAAATTAATTCCGAAAATACGAAAACATAACTTGTAATTGTCGGAAACGTCAAACGAGGATATAATTAAACTTTATGAAACCGATTTGCGTGACGTGACAAGATATTTTGTGAATAATCGATTACCCTATTTTTCAAAATGACAAATATACGTATTTTTCAAAATTAAATACCGAACCGATTTTTGAAGATTTGAACCATAATTGCTATGTGTATTTTAATAATACATATAAATATGCATTCAGTTATGAAATCGTATGGGTAGAATAGGATAACGATTTGATGTTAAACTTAAGCGGTTATCTGAATTAGGGTATTTCAACCCTGTAGGTTTTAGACGAAAGACCGAGACGTGACATCGGACTAGAAACGATCTAGTGATTAGACGTCGAGATCAACGAAGTTCCAACCGAAGAGTCTGAATGTCGGGATCGTATTCAAAATAAGATAGTAGTTTGACGATAAAGCTGAATTTTCAAGTTAAACCAAAGTCAACTCGTAATAGCGGTTAACGCTTATCAAGGCAAGTATTCCAGAACATTCTTTTAAATACTGCAAGTATTCCTGATTTTCTTTTAAAATAATGCAAGTACTCCCGAACTTTCTTTTAAACATTCCAATTATTTCTTTGATCCTATTTTTAGTTCAGAATAGTTAAATGTTTTACATTTCGCTGCAATTACTCATATTATGCATGTTTTTTTTATTCTTGCTCCTGTGATTCGATTGCTCTCTTGAGCAAATACCCATTCTTTCGCGTTATTTGCGAACCCTGAACTGGGATGTTTTGACTTCAAAATGATTTGACATCAAAATACTCCATGGGCTGGATAATGATGATGTTTTGAGGATTGAGTGTGTCTCGATATGGGCCATAGTGCCTAGGTACCTGAATGGACCTATATAATTGGGTATAGATCCGCACTGTATCCTGACTGATCAGCAAGGTATAGTGCATATGTTGGAACTAGTGTCCAATCTAATTTGTTATTGATTGCCATTAACGGCAATCTCTCTCGATTGGTTTTATGATTCCAAAACCGGACAAAACCCTGATTCAGGAGATGAATCGGGGAATCGCTTGTCGATTTTAAATTTAAAATTAAAGGCTGGGGACAACCATCGTTTATTCGCTCACTCACTCAAATAAATAGAATTGTTTAAATTTGTTTTAAGATTTTGTCCGGAAGTTTTTCTTGTGATATTAATGCTTGAAACTCAAATTATATACTTGCTGGGCATTTTTGGCTCACTCTTGCTTTGTAAATTCTTATTTCTGCCAGAAACAGATAATGATAAAAGTGAATAGGCTTGATAGACAGCAGCAGTTAGAGAAATTTCCACTGCAAGAGGTTGAAGGTGTTAGAAGAATGTGACAAGAGCATTAGTTCAAAGGTATTTACACTTGTATTTTAGCTGTGGTGAATTGGAGAAGGTTAGATTCTTGTTTCATACCATGACCTGTAAATGATCCAAATTCAAGGGGTTATCTATTTATTTCTTTATTTTATGAAATGAGTGTTTAGTGACATAAAATCTCGACCCCGGATTTGGGTTGTTACCAGTTGGCATCAGAGCTGCAGGTTATTGGTCACTGAAATAAGAATAGGTTAGAGTAAAATAGGAATGATAAGTCGTACAAGATAGGAAAAACCCTAGGCATACTCAGGTTAAGTTGAGTTGAGTGCGAATTAGGATTAGCAGATCTGATCTGGAGTTGGTAAGATAAGATTACTGAGAAAGTATAAGGCGAATGTCGCAACGCTATAGGTATATTGAGTTCTCGGATCCTACAGTAATGAGGAATCGACAGATCGATGGAGACGGGGTATGTTACCCTACTTTTCACGTGGTTTTGAAGAATATGCGTTCGATTCTTGTGAGAATATGTGTAAGAGAAGCTACGATTTAACTTAGAATTAGGTAGTAGGACGAGCTTCACGCCGGAGGCAACCTGTTGATAGAAGCCGATGCAGAACCAACGTTGCACGTTTCGAAGGCACCACCGGTGTGAGAAGAATCCTATCACTTATCGGGAGCTGCGCGAGGAAGGATATCTACCTTCCTAGATATAGGTAAGACTAGCAAGAAGGTGCGACCCTAGCTACAGACAGAACGTCTAATCGCATGCGTGGTTGTAAGAATAACATCAAGGACGATGACAGGAATGTCAAAGATATTACCAGGTGTCAGCATTGCAGTATAATTTCGAATAAAATGATATACGACGGTAAATGAAGTTGTGGCGACTAGTAAGTGCGAGCAGAATCCAAGGAAAAGTGGAAGAGGTACCAAAGTGGAGAGACCCTTATATGAGAATTCTTTTAATTAGATATTTTATTGGTAAATTAGGAAAATAGCAAGTAACTTATATAGTAATGACGACCAAATATTTGATTTCTAAAACTTTAAAATGGGATTTCGAAAAAGATTTTCTTAATTAGCTTTCAGAGGATTTTTGGTATGAAATAAGCTTCACAATTTGGTTATCAAATTACTACTTCAGTTCTTGTTATTATAAACAGAAAATGAGCTAAAAAGAAGAATGGATATAGACCCAATTTTGTTAGTCCAAAGAATCAAGTACAACCACCAACAGGGAGATATTTTAATGTTTTCGCAAAAGACAAAAGTAAACTGTGTTTAATAAAATCAATAATTGAATCGACATATAAAATATTACTTATCAAATTTATAAAAAATTATTAAAATTTAACGAGATTTAATATTTGAATGGACAGAGGATGATTGAAGGAGATGGCACAATCTTCTAGATGATGGAAGAAGAATCCTATTTTATCGACGAAATTGAAGCGTTGCGTGATCGATGGTTATTTTACGCGGGATAAATGGAATTCAAAGCAGTGGTTATAAATTTCACAAGGACGCAATTATGGTCAAATCATTACAATATTGGACATGGAGGCATTTCCAGACGACATTCCGAAGTTATAACGTGACCTAAACGGTGAATCTCTCATTCGAATGGTTTCTGAAAGCCTACGTAAGTGAAGCGTGGAAGGTGATCAACATCGACATTCTTTCTTCTGATGCGGTAGTATATGTTTTCTTGATTCTTGAATACATATGAGCTTCTTCTGTGAATAAAACATATGAGACAAAAACGAAATTTCTGTATTTCTCCTGAATTGTTTCTCTTCCCAAACTCTTGATTCCTGATAGAAACAACAGTGTTGTGATATGACGCTTCATCAAAATGACGAAGAGTCGGGTGGGATGCCACCTAATCATGTGCTGTATGCCATATAGTATGAAAGATTGGCCATCTTGAGTACGAATATGGTTGTCTCATTCTTCACTCATTTTTCTTCCTTCAATTTTCTGATTTACAAATTCTTTCAATTAGTTGTTGCCTTGTTATTCCTTATTCCATTTTTCAATCAAAATCATGGTCACAAACTCTCCTCTTGCGTAGAGCCTGTTCTCTGATAATTTCAAAAGTAATGAAATAGTGTGATACATGGAATCATACAACGAACATGGATACGATTGCAAATTGATAAATGGTGGACATCTGCATGCGAGGAAAAATGGATACACCGATAAATGTTGACATGGCGAAGACATCAAGTCAGACAGTTGTTCTTGTTACAGGGATCTCATCAGTATGGTAGAATATGTTAATGCAATGCACTTCAAATTGGAAGATTTCGATAAGAATTGAATCGTTAGTGAACCGTAATAACTAAATCAATTACAAAACAATGAAGTAAAGTGGTATGCGTCAGACGGAGCAAATGAGTATCAGGACGACAATCAAATATCAAGGAAATTCTGATCAATGATACATACGTGCAATTACTACGTGAAGCATCCCTTTGTCGCGGGAAGATATTTGTCATGAAGATTCAAGATGGAAGAAATCTTAAATGTAATCGAACTTCGAACGTGCTCTTCAAGAAATTGTGAAGTTCTCTAACTTTCATAAATAAGTGATTTTGAATTCAATGCTCGTACCCAGGTCAGTGACGAAAGTTCGATGCGAAGCCATAAGTGGAGATGAAGCAATAGTGACTCGACTGTAAAACTTTTCAAGAAATAATGATCTAACGATTGAGTTTCCCCCAGATTGTGATGGTAATAATGAAGACCATGCGCAGTTATTAAGTGATAAACCGATTAATAATGGTCAGAAATTAATTAAAAGAATCATGAAATCAAACCTTAAGTTCAATAATAATAATTCGTAATATTCTGAATGGACTGAGTAGGGTATGGTTATATTAATCATTATTGGTATAAGACCCAATTCCAATTAGAAAGGTATATGTTATGCCAGTCAGATGCTGATAAAATGTAAATTGTGGCGAATTGATGATTTTGGTTAATGGAAGTGGATGGATATGATTGTGGATAATTTGGTTGATTCATGGTGTCGACTTGAGTCCGACGGGTAGTCAATGGTGTAGGTGAAGTGCTACCCAATTTTTCATAAATTACCCTATATTTAAGGATCAAGAAGTATATTGTTGTTCTCGTCAGTACTCCAACTGATCGCGATCTCGATTCTTCAGAAAGTTGTTATGACCAAACCGACTTTATATAATTGGTCTTTGATTCCAGTTAGTTAGTCAGTACTTGGTTTAAAGGATCAGTTAAAGGAATTAATTGATCAACTGTACCAACTAATGGTTAGTTAAATGGAAATCGATTCCAATTAGATTGAGTTAAGCTCTAACATATTTTCAAATCCGAAATCAAAGCAATTAGCAATTTGGAGGAAGTAATGGCATTAGCAGAAGTGGAAATTTAGTAAAAGTAGTGTGATGTTGCTGCAAGCCTGCGCAAGATTTCATCTACAGGAATACGCCTTTTCAATAGACAAAAGGAACAGAAAGTTATTGGTTCATGTTAGTAAGAAGAATATTTCAAGACCTGAAGGTATGAGATAAAGCAAAGAGATTATATCATCTGCAATAGCATTCCAAGAAGGACTTGGATGTATACCCATTTCGAATGATGAATTAATGGAAGATTTGAATGTACACTTCTTTTGAACGGTGATTGAATGGAAGTTGCTGTAACATAACGGAAAGCTCGCAAATTCAAGCATCTAATGGAAGACGGAGACTGATGAAGTCCGCATGTGAACTCAGGGAAAAGAGATGTTGGTCAATGAAAAAAAATTAAACACGCGATCTGTGATGCGTTAAGCGAGGCTAAGAAAATAGATACCGATGAAATTCGATAATTCTGTTAGTAAAAATTTAAATAATACAAATAAAAGCCTTCATTCCAGTGTAAACCCCAGAAATGACCTATCCAACGATAAACAAATTAATATTACTAAGAAGAAGAAATTCGTTATGTTTAAAAGAAATAATGGATAATGAGAATGGAGAAATAATAAAGAAAAGAAGTGGAATCAAAAGAATGATAAAGAAGTTTTATAAAATTGATTCAGGATATAAGCTAGTTATGAACGTCAGTTGTGCCAGAACTGATAGAAGAGTGAAGTGAAACGCTGATAATTGGAAATAAGAATTTCATTCAAAGAATACACGTAAACAGGGGAGATTAAGCAATAATAATTGTGGCAAACTGTCAGAGAAGAACGTTACAATAAATCTCATGTCGAAATTCTTTAAAACTAAAATGAAGTTCCGGAGGTTCGAACAAATGATTTACCAAGGTTACCTCGAGGAATGAAGTAAGAATTTCTCGTCGGTTACTGCATAGAGTCAAGCTGGTGTCAAAAGCCCTATATCATATAACTCAATAGGAATGATATAATGAGTAAAGGAAAACTTCAGAAATGGGGAATGAAAGAATAATGAAATAAAGAATGTTTTGCGCTATGCGCAAAAGTGATCATGGAAAAAGACAATGGAGTTATGAAGTTACGCGTCGATTATCAGAAATTGTAAGTCTGAAAATTAAATGAACATAATGTAACAGGAGTATTTGGATAATATAATTGTATTAATTGATAACATCCTCGCTAATTCAAGGACTAAGGAAGACCTAGTTAAGCGTTGAAAGATATGCCTGCGGAGGGTTGAAAGATAGCAACTGCATTCTAAGCTTCAAAGATATGAATTCTGGTTGTAATTGATTATGAGCTCCAATGTGTGGGTAATTACCAACTAAGCAAGATCCATCTGGAGACAGATGTTTAGAGTAGAAAAGAAAGAGTGAATGTCACTAAGATCTCTGGAAAATGGATAAATGAATTGGAAAAGTTAGGAATTGAAGAATAAGCTTTGATCCGTCTTCTGGGTTATGCTGATACTTACTTTGTTGTTAGATATCAAAGGTGGTATTAATACAGATGATTGATGTTGACTCTAGTATGGGACATTGTGAGCATCAAAGTTCGTGTTGATATCTAATTTGATATGACAACAAAATGAGTATTAATACCAAGAGACCAGGTTTTGAATAAAGTTATGATTCATTCAGTTCCAAATTAATATTTCCTTTCAGATAGTAAGAGATTCTCGCTCGATGAATCTACTTGATAGTGATTGAAAATAAATAGAAGTATGCTACCAAGTGGTGAGTTAAGTGCAATTGTCGAGATTTTCCTTTACTTTTTAGTTTTGAATAGATTTAGAACATTTTGAAGCATCAGACGCCATGAGCTCAGTATATCGGGTGCAAACGGATGGAAAGTGCAAGAGACCGATTAAAGATTCTCGAATTCGATTAGAAAATGAGTATAGGCCAGACTAACCGAATAGAAGGAGACATAAAAATTAAAATAGAACAGTCAGTAAAAATAGAAATTTCATGAACACGAACTATTAGAATTGGAAAGAACAGAAGGTTAGTGTAAATTAAGTTAGTCCCTTTGAAACAGTGAGATAGATAGAACGATTGTGAATGAGTTGGTCTTGTTGTCACAGGTATAACGAGTTTGTAAGACATTCATGTGTGTATGACTATGAAGAGTAATTTAGCTCTAAATATATGAAGTAAAGATTAAGTTAGGGGTTTCATGAGCAACTGATAAATTTAATGACGGTAGGGGACCGTTGAATGGTGATTAAAGTGATGAGTTCCGAGAAATTTTAAGTAAGATACTCGAAAAATAGCATGGTCTGCTCCGTTGCATGATTCCGAGGACAGAATCCTTTTAGGGGGGGAGGATGTAACGTCCGAGAAATATTATGTAAATATTTTTATCAATAAATATTTATTATATGATTTTATGTGAATTTTGGTGAATTATTTGATGATTGATATTGATATTTGGATGATTATCTCTGATAAAATTAGGATATTCTAATTTTTAATTATCCAGAATTAAATATAGATAATTTTGGTATTTTTTTTATAATTTTTAGATTACCATATGATTTTATAAGGATTTATAGAATTAATAATGATTATTTTACATAAGTATAAAATTAATTTTTAGAATCAGAAATCGTCCCACTTCAATCGTTGTTGCATTTTTACAACCCGAAACTCTTCCGAAAACTCCTTCTTAACCTAATCTGATAATTCTGAACACTTTTCGTATTTTGACTTTTTCAATCTGGGGTACAGTTTGACCTGTACGAGACCCGGTGTGAAATTTCCGATACGCAAATCATTTTATATATCGATAAAAATCCATATTCTCAAAAGGCGAGACATTATTACTTCATTTTAGTTTAAAGTATTTTATAAGAGTCTCTGTTTTGATAATTATCAAAATCTAGTATTAAAATCGTATCGTTATATAGTTACTTAGCGACTAAGTAACCTATTTTCGGATATGATGTGTAAATATAATTATCAAATTATTAAATAAATAAGATATGTGATGGTTCTGTCAGCCTTTTGTTGTTGTATCATAAATTGTTGTGATTTGTTGGACGCAAAGATTAATTTAATAATTAATTATCGAGCTTTGTGAACTGAATTCATTTTTTTTAATAATTTCAATGAATAATTATTCTTACAAATGCTAAATTTGTTTCTAAAATTATTTTTGTTGTTTTATAATTTTATTATTATTTTTAGGGACTTATAAAATTTAGAAATCAATATTTAATTAATTATTTAATTTTATATGATTTTTTGACTCCCTTAAATTGTAAAATCAGTATTTAATTCCAGAATGCTTCAAAAAAAATCATGAAAATCTTATTTTATTAAGTTTGGAATATTTAAAAAATTTCAAAATTATTTCAGAAACTTTCTGGCTTTTATTAACCTACACATTTATTCGATAAATTATAAAATGCGGGTATGAATGCGCGTTCCAAAAATGATTTTAAAACTATAAAATTTTTATGATAATTAAATTTTAATTATCTCGAGAATTTTAAATTTGTTCTGATAAAATTCCGGATGAGTGTTCCCGTAAACTATTTATTACAGACGTTTGGTGCGGTACGAATCACGAAATATCAGGGATAAAATGAAATAAAGAAAATGAAGAAATTTTTTTTTATTAATTAACAACCCCCCTATAGGTGGCTGCCCCCTTTCCCTCAACCTCCACCGCCTCTCCTTCCTTCTCTTTTCGATTCATCTCTTTGAGTCTCTCTCTGATTCTCTCTCTCCCTTTCTCCTCTCTCTCACTCATAATCTCTCGTTCTCTCTTTCTGTTCTCTTTTCTCCCCTTCATTTTCTTCTCCCCTGATTCCCTGTGTTGCTGCTGCCTGCTCTCCGGCCGCCACCGTGATTCCAGCTTCTTTCCGGTGATTTCCCTGCCTGATCTCTATCATCTCTCTATATATATACACATAATTATATATGTATATATTATTGTGTGTGTATGGTATTGTGTATCTGTGTTGTGTGTGTGTGCGGGGTTCGTGTGTGTGCAGTTCGCGCGAGAGTACTGCGCGTGTGTGTTGTTGTGTTTGTGATGTTCCTGTTGTGTGGTTTCGATTCTGTTGGTCCTGTGATTTTGACTCAATCTAATTATTTTCTGCAGATAAAGTATTGAATGAATACTCATGAAATTTATTAATTACTTATTTTCATGCGGAAATTGGTAACAATAAATCGGTGGAATTCGTATGGAAACCCGAAATTATCGGCCACCGACGAATTTTACCGCCGTCGGCGATGAGCTTCGGCGAGCCGACGGTGGACCGTGATGATTTTAATCTGAGTCGTAAATTATAAATAAATAAAAATTAAAATTAGTTTGTGAAATAAAATACGAATAACAGTACATAATAATTGAATTCATATCGGTGGTTGGGATTGTTTATTGGATTGTGGATTGTGTTGTGGTTGTGATTTGACATCGAAATGATTCGACAGGCAAACCGATAAATTAAGGAAACGGTGTCCAATTTTCGGAAAAATTAATTCCGAAAATGCGGAAACGTAACCTGTAATTATCGGAAACATCGAACGAGGATATAATTGAACTTTATGAAACCGATTTGTGTGAAGTGACAAGATATTTTGTGAATAATCGATTACCCTATTTTTCAAAATGACAAATATACGTATTTTCCGAAATTAAATACCGAACCGATTTTCGAAGATGTGAACCATAATTGCTATATGCATTTCGATATTACATATAAATATGCATTCATTTATGAAATCGTATGGGTAGAATAGGATAACAATTTGATGTTAAACTTAAGCGGTTATCTGAATTAGGGTATTTCAACCCTGTAGGTTTTAGACGAAAGACCGAGACGTGACATCGGACTAGGAACGATCTAGTAATTAGACGTCGAGATCAACGAAGTTCCAACCGAAGAGTCTGAATGTTGGGATCGTACTCAGAATAAGATAGTAGTTTAACGATAAAGCCTAACATTCAAGTTGAACGAAAGTTAACTCGTAATAGCGGTTAACGCTTATCGAGGCAAGTATTCCAGAACATTTTTTTAAATACTGCAAGTATTCCTGATTTTCTTTTTAAATACTGCAAGTACTCCCGAACTTTCTTTTAAACATTGCAATTATTTCTTCGATCCTATTCTATGTTCATAATACCTAATTATTTTACATTTCGCTGTAATTACTCATATTATGCATGTTTTTTTATTCTTGCTCCTGTGATTCGATTGCTCTCTTGAACAAATACCCATTCTTTCGGGTTATTTGCGAACCCTGAACTGAGATGTTTTGACTTCAAAATGATTTGACATCAAAATACTCCATGGGCTGGATAATGATGATGTTTTAGGGATTGAGCGTGTCTTAATCCTGAGGATCAGGATTTGACTGGTGCCTCGATATGGGCCGTAGTGCCTAGGTACCTGATGGACCTATATAGTTGGGTATAGATCCGCACTGTATCTTGACTGATCAGTAGGATATAGTGCATATGTTGGAACTAGTGTCCAGTTAAATTTTTGTTGATCGCCATTAACGACATTCTCTCTGAATGGTTTTATGATTCCAAAACCGGACAAAACCCTGATTCAGGAGATGAATTGGGGAATCACTTGTCGATTTTAAATTTAAAATTAAAGGCTGGGGACATCCATCGTTTATTCGCTCACTCACTCAAATAAATAGAATTGTTTAAAATTGTTTTAAGATTTTGAACGGAAGTTTTCTTTTGATATTAATGCTTGAAACTCAAATTATATACTTGATGGGCATTTTTGGCTCACTCTTGCTTTGTAAATTCTTATTTCTGCCAGAAACAGATAAGGATAAAAGTGAATTGTCTTGATAGACAGCAGCAGTTAGAGAAATTTCCGCTGCAAGAGGTTGAAGGTGTTAGAAGAATGTGACAAGAGCATTAGTTCAAAGGTATTTACACTTGTATTTTAGCTTTGGTGAATTGTAGAAGGTTAGATTCTTGTTTCATATCATGACCTGTAAACAATCCAGATTCAAGGGGTTATCTACTTATTTCTTTATTTTATGAAATGATTGTTTAGTGACACCAAATCTCGACTCCGGATTTGGGTTGTTACAAACGTCGAGTTCAGTTATGGTGACTGGGAACAGGAATGGCACGTCAATGCCATTCCAGATGAGATATGAAACTTGGTTCCACAAGAGGTTCAGAAAAATCTCTTGTTCTTTGAGATGGACTATCAACTCCATCTTGATCGCTTGGAAGAAGAACGGAGATAGGCTCTTCTTCAGCAAGAACGGATCATCCATCTTGCAGTGCTAGTTGTCAGCAGCAGCAGGAACTAATCTTAGACTAGGATTATCTTGTAATCTTTTGCATGCAATCTACAAATTTCATAAAATGTAATCTTTTGATATTTTAATAAATTTTTTTTTTGATTGAAAGATTTAGTCTTTGTTTATCTCGTATTATGTGCATGTGAATGTTCTCATTGATACCTGTTAATCTTTACTTCATCTACTTGAACTGTATTTCTTGATGAATGTTTTTATTAAAATTGTGGTTACTAATAATTTGTGCTGATTTGACAAACAAATGTTGTATTTGAATCGACATATCCTGAGTTACACTTGAAAAGGTAGAAGTAATTAAGAAAGCTCAAGAGAAGCAACAGGCCCAAATCTCTGAGGTCCTGGCTAATGAAGCTTCTCAACTGGCTCAATTGGATGAGATCCAATCTTTAGTTGAACTTCTTCTCTCACTCCTACTATCAGATGATGCCAAAAAGGGGGAGAAGATAGTTAAGTCCAAATGCTCTAATGATCAAATAACGAAGAAGAAAGATGATGAAGCTGATGACCAGGGAAACCTTTGCAAGGGTAGATGTCAAGTTCAAAGTAAAGAGCAGAGCGGCAAGGTTTCTTCAAGGAAACTAATTACTGAAGCAAGCATATCTTCTATTCAAAAGAAGACAAGTTATGAAGTTGCTCAAACTCAAAATCTGACAGAAAGTACTGAAACTCAAAATCTGATATCAAGTTCTGATGAGCAAAGTCTGATGACAGAGCCTGATGTTCTAATATAAGTGGAAGTCAAGATTCTCAAAAGTTCATGCAAACTCTGAAGCTCAAGGAAAAGCAGACTACTGTCTACTAGAAGGATCCCAAGATTCAGACACTTGATGAGGAAATTGCTTGAAGATTGTGTCTGAAGTATAATCCAGGAATGGGTTTAGAAAATGTCCAGGAGGAAGAAGCTAGATTTAAAGCTGAAAAGAAAAATCTAAAGCCAAAAGCTTCTGTTGCAAAGAAAGCTCCAAGGCCTAAGGAAAAAGGCATTATGATCAAGGAGAAGTCAATTTCTGGGGCATCTAAAGCCAAGACTAGATCACAATTTGAGATTGATCCCAAAGACAAAGGGAAAGGAAAATTTGATAAACCAATCAAGCCACTGGAGATGAAAATTCCTCAAATTCAGATAAAACCAGTGTGCAAAATAGTTCAAGTTACTGATGATAATCTTGCTGAAGGTAAAGATGTTCAAACTCTGAAAAGAAAGAAGATTTTTGAAGAATCAAAGACAACCTCTGACAAGGCTCAAGTTGTTCAGAGTGAAGAACTGCAAGTTACAATAGAAACAACAAGTTCTGATAGAATCATCACACTACACCATATATGACCTATCGCAACGCCCCCCTTAAAAAATGTTAGCTAATATGTTACCTTAGATATGGTACTTGCCATCTAATTTAACACTCTATTTTCTATGTTACCTTAGACAAATACCTTAGACAAATACCTTAGATATGGCAACATTTTTGTCAAAGTGTTACCTTAGAGTATTAAAACTTATAAATAATATCTTTTAAGATTAATCATTAATTCAAATTATTATATAAGAATTTAAAGTGATTTATAAATTAAATGTATGTAATAAAATGATGATATACAAATTTTATACTTAATGAAATTTTTATAAACTTAAAATAGAAATTTATAAAGTAGTAAAATTCAAAAAATACAATGAAAAGTAATAAAAATAAAAATAGTAAAATCTCCCTCATTTAAAATATGAGAACTTTTTTATTAGTTTTATAAATAAAGGATATTAAAAATGTAAATATACAAATTTATAAAATAATAAAATAGGTGATGATATATAAATTTTGTATTATAATTTATACATAATAAAATTAAAAATAAATAAAAAAATGGGATTTTAAAAGTAAAAAATTATAAATTCCCATCATTTTCATATAAGCACTTATATATATATATGTATGTTAAATATAAAATATTAAAAAATGTAAATATAGAAATTCATATGCACAATAAAATGAATAAGGTAAATAAATATTTTCCTACACTAATTATTTAAATACAAAGTTTGGACCTGGTAAATTTTGTAAAGCGGGCAAATGAAAATTTTCAAACCTGCTTCAAAATTCTGGCCTAAAATGCGCCCAATTTTGAGCCCACAGAACATACAGGTCTCTTTCTCTCCTATATTGTCACTCTCTCTCGCCGCCTCTCTGTGCTCTCTCTCACTACCATCTCTCATTTTCTCCCTCGTTCTCTCTCTCCCACTACTTTCTTTCTCGTTACTATTTCTCAGCACACTCAATCTACCTAACTCTGACTTTAATTTTTAATCTCAATTAGGGCTCAATTGATTTGAATATCAATTTAGGGCCCAATAAATTTGAATGTCAAATTAGGGTTTGTTCTTCATTTTGAGTTGAATTACTTTCCTATTTTCAATTAATCTTCTTCTAATCTCACTTATTAACGCTATGAAATTTTGATGTGCTTTTCTTCTTCACTAATTAGGTTATAGAAACAGGTGTGGGTTCAAAAATTAAGTTCCGGATCTTAGAGTTGTTTGACACGGTAAACACGGTATAGTAAATGTTATTATTATATTTTTCTTAATATACATGAATGTTAATATAGATTAACAGCCCTCTTTTTAGATGTTTAAATTATTTGCATTGTATATTGATCCAGAACTTCATTTAATGCAACTATTTTAGTTAATGTCTTTTCTGGTAGAACTGACGTCCCTGTCTTGGTTTACATCGTGGTGGTGATATTTGCAATAGTGGTGGATCATGGTTTATCATTGAAACTCTCTCCCTCAATGGCTTCCCTGTATTTAATACAAGGTTCCTTTTGCTTTCCACTAAACTACTTTTATCTTCCTTTTTACCTTTGTCCAAATGAATGTCGTGTTGCGGAAAAACAAGCAAAATGTACACAATTGTTAGTAAAAGTATGATATGCATATTGGCATGTGCCTGGCTTTATCTAATTTTGGCTCTGTATTTAGATTATAAAAGTTTTTTTAAAAATTTTATACAGGAGGCCCTGACAGAAGCAGGCCTGGAGTCGTCAAATCTTATTATTAGAAAGACTTCACAAAAAGTAATGAATGGACAGGTTTGTGGAAGTTGTTAGACTTAAATGAATCAGTGTATTATGAAGTGTAAATTTATCTACTCTCCGCCGTTCAGTTAATTGTTGTATTGGTTTGTACTACTGACCCTATGGACGAAATATATTTTCAATGGGAAACCTTATTTTCCCATTGCAACTACTTTAAGTAGTTGCTTACTCTTTAATTGAATAATCACTCAATCATAGATTGGTAGTAGTTGTACGACCATTTTCAAATTGTAACCACTGTTATAGGTTTTAGTAGTTAGACAATATTTGAAGATGTGATCAAGAAAGATTGTATTACAATATTCTCATTAAATCCCCAGCATATAACCTATTATCTAAAAGTTGTTTTCTGTAAAGCTTATAAGACTCCTCTAAAATGCTTTTTTTTATTACATTTTTCTTTTCTTTTTTTAATTTGAAACCTGTAGATGCTGCAACTGGCCAATATTCAGAGTTTATTTATAGGTAACTAGTTGCATTCAACTTGGGTTACCATACTAGAGGTGACAATACAATGATTACCAAGTCATAGACAACAATCCTTGGATTAGAAGCTGTAAAAAGAGTAGCACTTGGAGGTCTCATCAGCTTACTGTTTTATGTTGGGGATCCTGGTGGAAGGTTCTATTTTTCTTTGAACTGATTTATATACTGGTAGTATACTGCTATCTTCTTTTTGATAGTTTATACTCAAATCTTTATTTCTGAATACTTGTAATCTCCATGGTTTCATTATAAACTCAGACCCAATATATAATTTCATATGGAATAGATCCTAGTGATTATTTAATTCAGGTGCACTACCTAACGCCCTAGGTTGCCAAATTTTTTTTATGACATTTGATCAGTAGGTGGTAAACATGGATAAAACTTTTGCGATTGAGCATAAATTTGTAATATTTATATTGTGAAGAATATTAGTGAGATAACAAATTTATATTTGTTTACTCATCAGAGTGAAAGTTTGATGAAAGAATATTAGTTATATAGACTCTTCCTGTATCGAGCATTGTAGTACCTTGGTTTTATACTTCCACACTCTAGGTTTTTCCAGTATATTATGATTTACTGCAGCAGGTGACATTTTTTTGGAGAAAAAATAATTTTGCTTGTCAAAACCATCAATTTAGGAGTTGCTGCAGATTTGCGAGTAGGTATAAATTATGTTTCTAAGGAGTTTCTACTAGATCCAAGGTATCCATTTTTTCTATGTTCAAGACTTGAGTGTTTGGAGAAAAAGCATAAGGTTAACTAATTTCAGAAGCTATGTCTGTACTTTACATTCTCAAGGGCATTGTTGTTCTTTTTAAATGCACGTCTTGTTTGCATCTTCTGTAGATCCATAGAACAATTCTTTTATGTATTGGTATAGGTGCTTATTATTAAATGTAACTGATATGTATCATTGATTGTCTCTCTTATGTATTGGTATACATGGTTATCATTGAAGGGAATAGATTATCTAATGCAGTTCACTGGAAAGATACCATTGGTCCTTGGGAAGAGAGACCTGAACACTACGGCGATTTTTGGGATTACTGGACATATGATGGACAGATCACATGTGGATTTTCTAACTCTTGGATTTCTTGAGGCTATATCCAATCTTTCTCTGCTAGCCAGCATTTAGAAGGCATATTTTATTTATTGTCAATAAAATGTTCTTTTATTAATTGTGTTATATGGTTTCCTTGAATAAAATTGTAGTCTTGTGTGTTATATTCAGTGAAGCACTAGAGACAAAATGCATAAAAAAATCTGAAGTTACAACAAAAGGAGTCTGGTTATCCATCATTGTAAGCATGAACTCATTATTGGCAGTAATTCATTTCTCTATATGTAATATGAGTTAATATCTAATTATGTAGAATTAGTTTTGGTCGTGTGATAGACTGCATGTTACATCTAATTATGATAATTAATTCTTTGCAGATCAGAAATAAAGGACTTGAGCAAGGCTATTGTGTTGTGCCGTGTGCCGCATCACCAAAATTATAGTTTAATAGTTGAACTCATCTTTGTTGGCACGACCATGATGATGTTTACTGTATTTGATGAGTTGTATGTTGATTATGTAATTTACCAGTAAATTTGTTAATAGATTCTGGTTATTTTGGAAATGTGTAAAATGTGCTTAGTTTTATTCTAGGTTTTACCATAATTATGTTACATTAGCCCATAGCCTGATAAAAATGTTACACAGGCTATTCAAAATATTGAACTAGTTAAAAAAAATTGTTGCATAAAAATGTTACATTAGCTAAAAAAATGTTTCCAATTGAAGTGGGTTAAAGAATGGGTCATATAGTGGGCTTGATGTTGTTGGACCCATAATGGCCCAATGTGGGTCCCACTTTTTTAAAAATATTTTAGAACTCTAAGGTAACATAAAAATCAAGTTACAACTGATCTCTCTTTTTGTTGCATTAGCAAGCTAACGCAATATATAAACAAGTTAAAATACGATGTTGCCCTAGACACCAAAGATGTTACCTTAGACCCCTAAGGCAATATGGAAAAACTTATCTTTAAGAAAATGTTACCTTAGCTTCAAAGTGGGGCAAGAGCAATATATTTACCCCCTAATGCAACGTTTTTTTGGTGTTACAGTAGGCATTTTATGGTGTAGTGTCAAGACATCAACCTTTGACAATGCTCAAGTTAATATGGATAAGATAAAAATAGCTGACAAAAAGAAACTCCTATAAAAAAATGTCAAACCATCAAATCCAAAGAAAAGCCAATTGTTATATAATTTCATGATTGTTGCATTGAAAGCCAGAAAAGCAAGAGACAGAGATGGACTAGGTTCTGATGAAGCTAAGATTAAAACATGAGTTGAAGTGCTGACTAGAGATCCATTTCTTTTAACTGATCAAACCCTTGAAGATGTTGCACAGAAACACCTTGATAAGGTTATCTCTGTTCAAGTGGTACTCGAAGCTAATGACAAGCACAATGTCAAGGAAAATCTAATTCTATTTCTTGAAGATGGAAGGACATATCAGATGTCAGAATCAGATGTGTTAAATAAATCACTAAAAGAACTTCAATTCTTTCATTACCTTTTAGAGGTAAAGTCTAATATTACAAGGAGATGGTCAAATTTCATATTGAAGACCATCAGAGACAAAGCAAGAATTTATGGTTCAAGAGTTACAAAATTCATTCATAATATTGTTGAAGATGATGGAAGTGAGATTCCAATGAAAAAGAATTCTGCTAAGCTTGAAGTGATTCTGAAAGGGAAATATCTATGCTAAAATGAAGATTCTTTTCATCCTAGGGTAATAAGTCTGAATGATGGTTTAGAAAGAAACCATATCTCTGCTTTAAATACTACAATCTACCAGATTGGAAGTCAGAATGAAGAGATGAAGCAAGTCAAGACTACAATGTCTCAAGTCCTGAGAATTAAAGAAGAAAGGCTGATATCAAACTTTGTCAAGAATCATTATGGATTCAGATAGACTCAGTGAAATCAGTAAAAGCTATAAGGACTGTAAGTTGTAGTTAGTTATCTAGTTAAACTCTTATTTGCATTTGTACTTAAATGTTTTTGACATCATCAAATCTATTAACTTTTATATTTTGCATAATTTACAAGTTGAGGGAGATTGTTATATATATTTGAGATGTCATGTCTAATATGATTCATGTTTAGTTTTCAGATTTTAACAAACAGGACATATCAGGACTTACTGGAAGTCAGAACTTAATATAAGAACTTATGATCATATCAGAACTTAAGTGCGGGAAGACTTTCATATAAGGAAGGAAGCTGATTTACAGTAGAAGATCGATACTAAAATACAAGAAGATATGCATGAAAGGAGTTAGAAGACTGGAAGACTTGTAGAAAATATCTGATTGATATATTTTAGGAGAAAGAATTGTATTCCATATCAATTAGAAGTTATCTTGTAACTGTGTACTATATAAACACAGACTTAGGGTTTACACTATATGTGTTTTCACTATCGAGAAGATTATATATTGTAACCTAGCAGCTTTTAGTGATATTTGTTCATCACTGAGAGAGAACAACAGTTCTTATTGTAACAGAGTTTATTCAATATACTTGATCTTTGTTACATACTTGTGTTAAATCAATTTTATTGTATTAATACTGTATTCAACCCCCTTCTACAGTGTTGGGTGACCTAACATACTCGCTCTGGCTCGCTATTTTACTTGTGAAAAATAGCCCAGTTTGGGCCGAGTTAGAATCGGGTTAAAGAATCTGGATTCATAAATCGACACGGTTCGGCACACAGCTCGTCACGTGTTTTGACCCGGCTCAATTCCTTGAATCGCCTCGGCTCACCAACTTGTATTACTCGCCAAGTGGACAACCAACTCGTAACGGCTTGTACAGCTTGGCATGGCCCTAATGTAATTCCAAGGAAACAAAATATAATATCAATTCAGAATCCACCCCAATTACCATATTTTATTCATCTTTCCGTATTCCGTTCCCCAAAAATTATTAATAAAAATGTAAGGATAAGGAATTATATGATGTCTTTTCTAGTTACTCTTGACCTGATATTTCGTAATGAATATTTTTCTTTAATTTAGTAGCATAATTTAAACATCAACTTCAATCGAAGTTAATTTTTAGTTTACAATATGAATAAAAGACAAAAGATAAATTAATAAGATCATTAATTTGAAATGAATAAAATTAGTTCGTACTAAAATTTCACATCCAAAACTTTTTTACTAGTATTTTCTTCTAAAATAAACTAAATATTTTAGCATATGAAATGGCAAAGGGAAAGAAAATTATTCATAAAAAAGTTTTATAAATATTAATTGAATTTCTAATATATATATTTGGTCAATCCACCAATCCTTATTCATTTTATGTTCCTTGCTCAGTCAACACACTACACATAAATATAATATTAATAATATTGAAATTGCAACATGAGTTTTCAACATTGCATGCCTTAGGTACGGATGAAATTAGATAAAATTAAAATTAAATAGAGCCTAACTCACCTCGGCTCTCCCCGTCCAAGGATAGTCGGGCTGAGTCCTACACGCGCCTGCCTGCCAACAACAATTCTGCAAATTTTGTAATTCGTTTATCTCTTTAAACTCGCATTCCGTACACAAACTAACTTATCTTCATTTGGCCCGAACTCGGCACGGCTTGTCAAATTATATGTGTCGTTCACGAGTCCTGAGTTAGCCAAACCAGCCCGCTAGCAAGCCGGAACGGCTTCTACTTTTTAAAAAGATGTGAGAAATCAAAGGCATGCACTTTTCATCATACAATATTTTTTTATATTGATTTAAAGAACATATATTATTTACTATAAAGACACACATATATTATATTTGATATTTGAGAAAATGACATATTTTTTCATATTAGGTTTTTAATATCATAATCTTCAAATATACCATGAATTCAGTAATTATTTTTTATTGCTTTATTAAGATTTCACCTAAAATTTATTATTTTTATATTTAATTTGTATTATGCATATACGAGAAATGTGCCCTTGTAGTTTTTTTTTATTATTATTCTTTTGTGAAAGAAAAATGAAAAATGGTTTTTGTCCAAGATTTTTGTCTTTTTCAGCTTACTTAATTATCAATTTAAATTGTTATTATTAGTTTAATACCCTACTATCATTTATTCATTTTTTTTCGCCTAAACCTGTTTAGTCTGATCAGAAAGTCTAATTTCCTTTTTCTTTGAAAACAATCAATAAAAAAGGGGTTAATTGACCGAGAAAATTCCAAAATAAATAATATTATTATAGTGTGTGCACAGAATAATCGACGTAGGTTTTGTATCATATATACCCAATTGAGCGTATATTCATGTGCTTGATTGAACGGATTCTGCAAATGTTCCAAATAATTCCCCTACTCCCTCACATTCTCCTCTCGTATTCGCATTATATAAAAATATTAGTATTAGACTATCCGCCCATCTCTCATTTCATTCTAATTTATACCTTGCCCACCCATTTTGCTCTCTATATGGTAGGCACTCTGCATCATATACACACACCTTTTTCATCATTCAACATCTTTAAACACAAGGGGTAACTCTGATAACACTATGAATCACTTACCTATATATTTCTCTACAAAATGAAAGCAATCAGGGCTTTTCGAATACCTGATGCGTATACGTCAACCGTCCGATTCGATGTAGGTATACTTATCTGCAAGAATCAAGATGGAATTCATCATAATCATTTAAAAATCCAGAAAAACTGAATGAATGTTCCCGAAATGGGTTTCAGAAAAAATTCTCCACAAACACATATGCAGACACATGGTCACACGAAAATGTAGAGGGAGTAAAACTGAGCACGAGGCCAATTTCAGATTGAAAAATGAGTGAAAAATTATAGAGATATCAAGGAGAGATGGAGAGAGTCAGGATAGTTCGAGAGATGCACGGGAGATGAAGAAAGACAGGTCCGGGGGTTTTATTTTGTAAGAGATAATTTTTCCTTTCATAAATTAAAGATAACACTACGCCATAGATTAAATGTTGCAACCCTTCATCATGGTGCTGCAAAGAAAAGTGTAATAGTAGCCTTCTAAGGAGATGTCTATCGCGACCCTTCTTTATTGATGGTTCGGTATAGTTGCAATGTGTTACCAAAATGACATTTATATAAATATGATTTCTTTTAATTTAATAAATTAATAATTATTTACATATAAATAAAATAATAATTGAAATATATATATTTTATTCATTTTTAAAAGTTAATAATAATAGTGTAGTGATTTACAATATTATATACAGATTGATTAAAAAATTATACTAATTAACAATTTCAAGTAATTGAATCATTCAACAAAACATAAAAGACAGTAATATAAAAAGTTATAATAGTTACACTAATTAAAATTTAAAAACAAACATATTAAATATGACTGAAATGCTAAATACTATACTTGAAGATTCAAGATGATTAAATGGATAAGAAATCGATAAAATGGAGGAAACATGGAGAAAAAATGGTCATAGTTGGTGAAATTGGGGCTACTGCAAACTTAAATGAAGAAGTAGTAGAGTTTCTAAATTTTTTGGTTAAATTCGACTGCAAGGAATTGTACATTCAAATGGCTAAATACAACGATATATATAGATAAAAAATAATGGCCATCTGTTGTATTTGTAAATATAACGGAATGAAATTGCAATCATGTTTAAATTCTCCGAAAAAAAGAATCATTGTTTCCCTTCTTTTCAACAAAAAATTCAAACACCGCGAGAGCTTTCCTGCTTTTTACGAAATTTAATAACAACCGTTTTCGGTCGAAATCATTTTTGAAATCTAAAAAAAAAGCGTGCTTTCTCCTGCACTTGTTCCTGTACGGCTACATAAGATGGTATTGATGAAACTGTCATATTTACAACTATTACGATGGTTTAAATACGACTGCTCCTAAATAAGACTGTCGTTGCTTGTTTTTGCATTTGACGAGACGGGATAATTATGGTTGACCTACCTGACACAAAATTGGAGCAAAAGTCGCATACATGAAATTAATAAAAAGTTGAGGTATGAGAAGTTCTATTTTTGCACCAAAAGAAATACTATTTGAATTTTTATAATAATTCATTAAGTTGTATAATTTTAAACATATAGTTTTCAAAATATTTTTTTAATTATTATTATGATATTGATGTTAATTTCGAAAATCATAATCAATAAAGTTGATATTTATTTTACCTATTTTTCTGAAACACCAATTACACTTTTAGAGATATTTTTTTATCAACAAATGAAATGTGTGTAATTGGTTGGGAAAAATTCATGATCACATATAAGTAGTTTTACATGAGAAAGTATACCACACACATTCACATTATTTTTATGTACTTATTTGTGAATTGTTTTCTAGAAAGTATGTGTGAATTTGTACCATTTATTCATCTATTGAAACATTTGAAAGCAATTTAAAAAAAAAATTAGGGTCAACCAAAAATAATGGTACCTTTAAATTAAGGTGGATTGACTAATTGCAACATATCACACTAGTTAATTGTAACATATCACACTAGTTTGACTATAATGATTTGATTAGATTAGCATTTAAGTGAAGTCATTTTGTCATTTTTTATAGCTGGGTCATACTAGATGGGCACATGAAATTAAAAATTTTGTATTATTAAGACTAGATGTGTTGATGACACAAATAATTTTAGTATTGTTAAATTTTTTTGGTTACCAAAGCCCAATTTTGTGTTCTTTGGGTCCAATCATCTTCAAAACCATTTCCAAATTTTATTTTCCTCCTTCAAACCCTAGTATTTATGATACAAAATAAAGTCACCAAATTTTGTTGTGGACCATTAATATAATTTAGTACTCATTTCTTTGTTCTTAGTTATTCTTTTGATTAATCCTTTGTTCAGAAATGGTGATGTTCAAACCAAAAAACAAATCCACAGTCACAAAATCGAGTTTATGTTATATATATTACTATGTATATAGGTATAGTTCATGTAAGATTATGAAACTGGGAGAAAAAAACTTATTGCATTAATTAACTTGGTTACAAGAAAACAACTTAAGTACTATGTATCACGTACTGGACTCCTAAATAAACGTCATGTTATTGATACTGATCCTAAGGACTCTCCTCTGTATCATGACTTAGTAAGCAAAACAAATACAGATACCAAACATTAATTCAAATAAACACCTAAATAAAACACTTATATTTAGATTATTTCAAGATAACTCCCCTTAATCTAAATCATTCTTTTAACTCCAAGCAGCTCCCGCATTTGTTTAAACGTAGTCATGGTTATTACTTTCATCACTATGCCTGCGCGCTGCTCTTCTGAACTCACAAACTTAATCACAATGTCACCACGCTCAATGCATTCTCGGATGAAATGGTAACGCATATCTATTTGCTTACTTCTCCCATGAAATACAGGATTTTTGGCTAGATCTATGGCAGACTGGTTGTCAAAATATAACACCACTGGACATGTGTTCTCGCCTGTTATATAACTCAATAAATTCTTTAGCCAAATGCCCTGACAAGCTGCTGCATTTTCCGCCATACATTTTGCTTCGCAAGTAGACAACACAACAAAACGTTGCTTTTGTGACACCCAGGTGATCACACTTTCAGTTAAGTAGAAACACTACACCATATATGGCCTCTAACAACACTTTTTTCGGTGTTACAAAAAATTTTTTACCTTAGATGATTAAAAATGGATATAAGGCAATACTATTTTTTAGTGTTGCCATTGATGTTTCCGGGTGTTACCTTAGACAAAATTAGGTTTCTGGTGTAACATAAATTATGGTGTTACAATTGATTTTACAAAAACGTTACTAAAATTGAAAATTTAGGCGACAATCTGCAAAATTCCTGGTGGGTCAAACTTTGACCAAAATTTTTGGGCGGCCAGAAACTGAAAAATAACCCGCCTTTCTTTATTTAGACTAACAAAAACTCTAAAATAAATTATCAAAACACACACGACTCTCTGTTGGGATTTAATTTGAATAAAAGAGCTGTTGGTGTGTTTTGTGTGAGTCTTTAGCTACTAGCAGTCGTGGCAACCCAGCATGGAGATAATGTAGGAGTGCTGCAGAATAAATATGTTAGTGATGTAGTTTGTTCAGGACATTCTGTTTAGATCCTAGTTTGTATGAGTCAATTATTCTTTGTTATTTAAGTCTATATAATGTAACCTTAGTAGTAATAAAAAAAGCCAAGTTCAGCATTATCTTTGTTTTCTCTAGTTTATATAAACACACAGCTATATATATATTGTATACGCTTCATATCATACCTTCAATCTGGTATCAGAGCTAGAAAAATCTATTTATGCCCAAGTACATGCCTAAGGCCCAGTCGATGAAGACGAGTAAGAACAAAGATTGAATGATCAGCTTGAACTATCCCATATTGACAAGAGCTAATTATACAGCATGGGCTATGAAAATGAAGGTGTATATGCAGGCTCATGGCGTTTGGGATGCAATATCACCTAAGAATCCTAAATCAACGACAGTTGACGATAAGATGGATAAAATGGCTCTGGCAGTAATATACCAGGGTATCCCAGAAGACCTACTTCTTTCTCTTGCGGACAAGGAGATAGCTAAGGAAGCATGAAAGGCAATTAGGACATTGTGCTAAGGTGCGGAGAGAGTCAAGACTGCAAGAGCTCAAATACTTAAGGCAGAATTCGAGTTCATGATAATGAAAGACTCAGAATCGGTGGATGACTTCTCCATGAAGTTGAACAACCTGGTCACAAACATACGTGCACTAGGAGAAGAAGTGACAGAAAGCTATGTGGTAAAGAATTTACTATGTGCGGTACCCTCTAAATTTTTACAAATCGCATCTACTATAGAGCAGTTCGGGGATCTCAGTGTAATGACAATGGAGGAAACCGTGGGGTCGCTGAAGGCTCATGAGGAGAGAATTAAAGGACAAACCGAGACAGGGGGAGGAAAATTATTGCTGACTAGGGAGGAATGGATTGAACGTGAAAGGGAAGACGAGAGCAAATTATTGCTCACAAGAGATGAATGGATGAGACGCTCAAATAAAGGAAATGTTGATGGTTCACAAAAGAACAGAAGTAAGGTATACAATTGAGGTGCTCGAGTTAAAAGTAAGTTTCACTGCTTCAACTGCAGCGTTTATGGGATTTAATTTGAACAAAAGAGCTGTTGCTGTGTTTGTGCGAGTATTTAGCTACACACAGTCGTGGCAACCCAGCATGGAGATAATGTAGGAGTGTTGCAGAATAAATATGTTAGTGATGTAGTTTGTTCACGAATTTCTGTTTAGATCCTACTTTGTAGGAGTCGATTATTCTTTGTTGTTTAAGTCTATATAATGTAACCTTAGTAGTAATAAAAAAGCCAAGTTCAGTGTTATCTTTGTTTTCACCAGTTTATATAAACACATGGCTATATATATATTGTATAAAGACACAGACCTTCACTCTCAAACCCTCTCAGTCGAACAAAATCTTAAAACCTCTAAAAACACAACACAATCTCAAAATCACGAATAAAATGCGTCAGAGCTTAGAGTTTAGGTCGAGTTCTCGTAATTAAGGGATTGGAGTAAGTTAGGGTTCTAGTTGTTAGAAGCATGGAGTAAATTGGGATTCTAGAAATTGGGGATTTCTTCTCAATCGGGTTTGGGGCTTGTAATTACAGTTTGTATCGCTGTTGCTTTCTTCTTGGAGTAATTTAGGGTTTGATAATCAGTAATTTGGGGATTTCTTCAAGCTCGATTCAATATTTAGTTGGGTATGCTAATTTTTTCTTCTTGTTTGAGTGCTCCTAATAAGGAGTAATTAGAGGTTTTGTTATTTTTGCTTATTTGTGTGTTGATTTAACGCATAATGAGTTTGAACAAAATTGTGAGATCTGTAGTTCTAAATTAGAAATAGGTGGATAAGATTGTGGATATCCACGTTGGACTTTCTTCTAAAGGTGATAGTAAACTCAAAATTCTTATAAGCTTTATTGATAAATCTTCACACTGGGTATATTCACCTACACTTTATTATATTAGAATTTTATTTTTTGTTGTTTAATTTTTGTGATTGAGTGACATTGTGATTCTAGTTGTTGAAAAAGTGGTATTGAGACTTTAGCAATTTGGTGTATATAGTCCTAAAAAATGAAAATTCTAAAATCTAAGCAGGGCACCTATTATTTAACTTTTAAGCTCTTAAAGATTGATTATGGTGTAACTTTTGAATGGGAGGAGCAAAGAAGAAGTGTATAGTCTGTGAAGAAGCAGACTCAAAATACAAATGGCCTACTTGCCTTAATCTTTAGTAAGCTTCTTCAATTGCTTTATATATTTTTTAATAAATATATGTGAATGGTGCATAAATTATCTTAATTAAATTCTTGTAAAGAGATTTGCTTATATTTTGATTTTATGAACTTCTGCAGTTGTTCTGTGGGTTGTTTCAAGAAATTTAAAGGTTTGATTTTTATTGGTTTTCAAGATTATTGCATTTTGATTTTTAACTCTTTATGTATAATTTATGTGATCATACTGAAAAATATTAAATGTTCAATTGATAAAAATGAAATGGATTTTACAATTAGATTATATAAATATTATGTATTTTAGTGTCAATATTGGTGAAAAAGTAATGGGAATCTATATAATAAACTAAATCCCTAATTAACACTTTTAATTTCGAACTAAAGCTAAGGTGTCAAAATTTGTTTATCTTTTTCTTGATTGGGGAATAGTTGGTGTGGTATGTATAAGTTGTACCACATGCATCACTGTACTCCAGTCTAACTAATTTGCAAGTTATTAGTGCTTAAGCATTATCTTTTAGGTTACTAGCTCTCCTACGATTAGGATGGTAATTTCAAATGGAATTAGTGTGGAGGTTCTGAGCTTGAACCGTGGGAACCGCAATATTATGAGAATGTATTTAAAATCGACAATTAGGTTGAGTTACCTGAGAGATGGGCTCTTAGTCCTTGTAGAAGTTCAATGTGGTAAGGAGGCGCAAGTCCTTGTAGAACAAACAATTGGGAAGGGTCTTTCCCCTTCAACTCTGTTTCTTTGTTATTTTTTAATATTTTAAATTTTAGATTATTGAAAGATATTATAGCTGGAGATAGGTTCATTTCTTGACTTTTTGTTAAAAAACTTAATCTCATCACTAATAATTATGAATGAAATCAGTTGACGTCGAGCATATACTAATCACAATATGCATCTATATGACTTTTCCTCTATACTTGCATCGGCCACAGATATATATTTTACGAAACTAATCAAGTTAATAGCTATTCGGTTAATATATATATTTTAATAATCATATAAGATATCTATTTTATGGATCTATGTGGTTCTATATCAATTAAGAATCAGACTTTTTTTCTTCCTGAATATTAGGACTAGTTGTTGGTCAAAATATTCATCAATGCGCTGTTTGTATTTTCATTTGATTCTAAGATCTGTATATATAGGATTATTATATAAGGTTTCATATTGAGGTCCATTAAATGTGCAGGTCCAACAACACATGCATATTTCAATATCTGGTTGAGGTAGTTATATCAAGTTAGTTACGGGTTTACACATCTGTTGTTTGTATGAACTTGTGGTTTGCTATTTTAAATTCTCAAATTTAATGCTTTCAATTATTTATCCTATATTAGAGTCCCATTTTCCCCACACGGAGTTTTGATATTTTATTTGATTCTACAGAATATAGGATGAGGTTGTCAAAGGTATACAACGTAACATCAATCTTAGTCTCTAATCTATTTTCTTTGCTATAGATTCTCACTTCGATATTGGCAATGCATATATTTTTCTAGATTGATCACTTATTCGTCTCACATTGATATATTTTTCACTAGCAGTGGACTTTCACGTTTGTTTTTGATCTTTAGGCTAGATTTTTAATTCAGGTGGCCTCCAACCTTGTATACTTCATAATGGGAGTTATTGAGTTTGTTTACTTAGTACTGTGTACTAAAATTAACTGGTGATTGGGTGTTGCAAATTGAGGTATAATTATGTTAATAACCTTTTTGGCTATATTCAGGTATTTTGCTTACCTTAGTTGGCATTGGAGATGATGGATTATCTGTGAGTGATCATTGGCTTGATTAACTCATGTACCATGTACTAAATTCTTACGTGTACCATGTTTTGCAGATTAATATTTAACAATTATTATAGATTGTTCTGCTCTGCATCACATAATTAATTACTAACATGGACATTTACCAGTCTGTTATTTTTTATCCAAGAGAATACTGCTGCATTGTCCTCTTTCACCTTAGTATCTGCAATCTTTAAACTAGCCTACATGATTTCATGGAGCTATTTCATCTTCATGTTTGACTCTCTGCTAACTGTTCTACATGTCACCTTATTTAGTAGCCCAGCTGTTTGATTCCACCTTATCTAAGAACACCTGCTTTTGTTTTTGACTTGCTAGTATGTAGATAATAATATTGCCTACTACCATCTTCTACACGTATTTGAGTGTGCCTTTATGCATGTTTTAACATTTTGAACTATCAATTAAGTCTTCCTTATTACCTGGTATTTGGTAGATGCCAGCTTTTATTGAGCTATTTATATTTGTATATTATAAATGTTTATATGCTCTCATTCATTTTTGTTTCTATTTTCCCCATGTCAAGAACAAAATATAAATTTCAATTGAAGGTATTTGTCTTGTAGTTTTCATAGTACTTTCAATTTTTGAGAGGATATGTTATGTATAAAAAATTATTGTATTCACACATCTCTCGTAATATAACAACTAATAAATTGGCCAATGCCATGCGCTATAACTACTTTGTAGGAGCAGGCAGTCGATTCAGAATTTTATATGATCATGGCTACAAGAGGAGAGAAAGTCCAGTGGAGATGGCATTTGTGACTTTTGGACATAATTTTGAACTTTGTTTTTATTTTGGTTTGCATGAAACTTTGTATTAGTTGAATAAATTTGTACTTTGGTTAATAGTTTTCTAAGTTAATATATGTATTCAGGTATTACTGTTACAAGTTGATTTATATTTTATTATATTTTGAAAATTAGCAAGCGTAACCAATTGATATTTTTATATCGACAAAAATAGGAAAAATTATTATAATAAATACAATAGTGTTACAGTAGATATAAGAGTGATTATAATGTGTTACAATAAGCTATAAACATGTTACTAAAAGACATTAATTGTTTTACAATAGTGTTATAATAACATATATAATGTTGCAAAAGAATTTATTGCAACATATTTTTTGCTGTTACTAAAGGTGAAGTGGTGTTGCAATAGAATTGTGGTTACAGCGGCTTGATGTTACCATAGAAATTGAAAGTGTAACTATTGGAGGCCTACGGTTACATTTTTACCTATGTTACCAAATGTTCAAAAAGTGTGACATTATACCCCTATTGTAGCACGAGCAAATCCAACACCACCAAATTTTTAAAAAATGTAACAATAGCCCAATATTTTGCTTTAGGTAACACTTTTTGGCCATTTTTACACTTTTTTTTGGATGTTGCTAGAGGTCTTCACTACGCCGTAAGTGGGCTATTGTAAAGCCTAAATGGTGTTAAAATAGGCCCAAAAAACGTTACATTAGGTCTATTGTAACACCAAGGAGCATTACGTATACGAGCATTACAATAGACACCCTAATGTAACACTTCACTGTTGTATTGTAACAGAGAAGAAAATGTTACAATAGGCAACTATTGTAACACTAAAAGGATCAAATGTAACGCAAAATGAGTGATACACCAATTTTTTGTAATAAAGCAACACTAGAAAATATAATGTAACACTATTTATAAACATATATTACACTATAATAGGGGCAAATGTAACATATTGTTTAAAAAAATTAAAATATATGCTCAGGGTAAAAAACAATCCCATTAACAATTAAAAATCAAAGTTGTCATACATAAGAGTCTTCATCTCCAAATCATACTACTAAATAACAGTCTCAACTCCATATTAGAATACTACATTACATCTAAACTATGCTAACATCAACTACTCATACCATAATATACATCAATAACCCCAATATACATCAATAGGATATCTAGAAAGTTTGCCACCTTGACACGGGTATCATTATCGTCTTGATCACTTGAATCGGATAAAGAATAGTGTGTTCTCTTTGTATGCTTCAGCTCCTTCAATTATATCATACCTTGAGCTCTATTAGCTTGGTCCATTTTTGCAGCTTCTAAAGCAAGAATAACTGAACTCTTGTTTCTGTATGCCATATTGATATCTGGAAGAAAGACAGAGAGAGCCTGGTTGACAAGAAGGATAAAACCTATTTATTTAAGAAAAGTTTTTCTCTGAAGCTTTTGTCTCAGGAATAGTGATCCTTGTTTCCTGAATTAGTAAATTAAGAATAGATTAAAAGAAAGATAGTTAACAACCAGGAAAAAAACCATATATAAATTGCAGCAACTCAAGGCCACAAGCCTAAGACAAAGTAATTGTACTGAGCATGAGCACTAAGATATGTACTACAATACAAATCAAATATAGCAGTTGTATTTAATACAAATCAAATCCTGTAAGTTCTGACGGGTTAAGTTATGATGTCATTGAAACTGTGGTAACAACTTCAAAGGAAAATGCACCTGTCCAGGGGGAACAAGCTGAAGATCCTACCACAACTCAAGACTCTCAAGAAGCATCAGAACCTGTCACTGGCTCTTCAAGTTCTGATTCATTAAGTTCTGATGAGCTAAGTTCTGATAATTCTGGAAACTCTGATTCTTCAAATCCTGAAGGAACCAACTCAAATTCTGAAGTTTCAAAGAGCATAACTACAGGGGGGGCATCATAAAATGCTGATGGAGATAACATGGCTCATGGGGGAGGATCGAGTTCTAGAAATCAACTTCCATCTCCAAGGAAGTGGACCAAATCATATACACCCGACTTAATAATTGGAGATCCTGAAGCAGGTGTCAGAACTAGAACTGCAACATCAAATGAATGTCTCTATCATTCTTTTCTATCTCAGACTGAACCAAAGAAAGTGGAAGAAGCTCTTCAAGATGCTGATTGGGTGCATGCAATGCAGGAAAAGTTAAATGAATTTGAAAGAAATAAAGTCTGGAACCTAGTGCCTAGACCAAAGAACAAATCCATTGTTGGCATAAAATGGGTATTCAGATACAAAACTGACAGTGATTGCATAATTATAAGGAACAAAGCAAGGTTGGTTGCTAAGGGTTACTCTCAACAAGGGGGTATTGATTATGATGAAACATTTGCACTAGTTGCTAGATTGGAAGCCATAAGAATCTTTTTGGCTTATGTTGCTCATAAAAAGTTTATAGTCTTTCAAATGGATGTGAAAAGTGCTTTTCTCAATGGAGAATTGGAAGAAGAGGTTTATGTGGAACAACCTCCAGGCTTTGTAGATTCAAAATTTCCAAATCATGTCTACAGGCTTGACAAAGCACTTTATGGCCTTAAGCAGGCTCCAAGAGCATGGTATGAGACTTTAGCTCAATTCCTTCTGGAAAGTGGATTTCACAGAGGTACAATTGATAAAACATTGTTCTACCTCAACCATGAAAAGAACTTACTTTTGATACAGATATATATGTTGATGATATCATATTTGGTTCTATAAATGCCAAACTCTGTGAAAGGTTTGCAAAGCTAATGCAATCAAGATATCAAATGAGTATGATGGGAGAATTTAGTTATTTTGTGGGACTTCAAGTCAAGCAAAATGAAGAAGGTACTTTTATCTGTCAATCCAAGTACACCAGAAATTTACTCAAGATATTTGGAATGCAAGACAGTTCAACTGCATCCACTCCCATGGCCACTGCAACCAAGTTAGATAAAGATACTGGTTCATCAGTAGATATTACTAACTACAGATGTATAATTGGCTCATTACTCTATTTAACTGCTAGTAAACCTGATATCATGTATGCTACATGTCTTTGTGCAAGATTTCAGGCTGATCCAAGAGAAGCTCATTTAATAGCTATGAAAAGAATTTTCAAGTACCTCAATGGTACATCTGATCTAGGATTGTGGTATCGTAGAGAATCAGATTTTAAGCTAATAGGTTACTCAGATGCAGATTTTGCAAGATGCAAAATAGAAAGGAAAAGCACAAGTGGAAGCTGCCATTTTCTTGGAGGCAGATTGGTTTCTTGGTTTAGCATGAAACAGAAATCAATTTCCACATCAACTGCAGAAGCAGAATATATTGATATAGGAAGCTGTTATGCACAGATTCTTTGGATGAAGAATCAGTTACAGGATTATGTGTTAGAATTTTCTAAAATACCTATTTATTGTGATAATCAAAGTGCTATTTCTATGGCAGGTAATCCAGGTCAACACTCAATGACAAAGCACATCATCATTAGGTACCATTTCATAAGGGAACATATGATGGAAGGTACAGTGAAATTGCATTTTGTTCCAACAGATCAACAACTAGCAGATATCTTCACAAAACCACTATGTGAAGCTACTTTTACAAGACTGGTAAATGAACTTGAATGGTTTTAGGTTCTTTCTCTAAATCTGCTTAGTTTTTGTTCTCATGCATCAGATTTATGATCAGTGTTTACAGATTGTCTTATCTCAATGTATTATGTGCTTAAATTTAAATACATTAAATGTTGATTATTATCTGATGTGGATCTATATAAACTGATAGTGATTTGAATGTTCTGTGAATATTCAATCCAATGAGGATTACTTTGCTAGATGCTGACCTAGTAATCTTTAACATACTAGAAATCCCATGTTTGAATTAGTTGTTTATGTGGAAATTCATTAACAGGAGCAAATTCTGATTTTGAGCTTAGTTAAATTTACTTTGTGTATCTTATTACTAAGTCACAAACTAGATTCTTGCTTCTTATCTGTCAAATTCTGATGTCAGTAAATCTTAAGGATGAACGAAATGCTGATAAGCCTCACTTATCTAAAGAAGAGAAAAGAAAAGAAAATTAAAGTCAGGTACTTCTTTGAGATCTAGAGTAAATATGTGGAAGGGAAGATCCAAGTGCATTGCTGGTAAGTAATATGTATAAAAAAGCAAATAAATCTTTCTTGGTGACTTTTCACATTCTCTGATTACTGGAGAAATACTCTGATAATATCGTAAATTCTGATAGCAGTTGTGACTCATTTACACTGAGAAGCCACTGTGAAAAAGAATTATAAAAGATGCATAAAATGAGCACAAACAGTTGAGGTGGACTCATGCACACATTTATCCTATAGTAAACTTCATTATTAATGACAGATTTTAAGCAATTTTCTTAGTTATGCCTTATTTCTAAGATCTACTAAAGTATATCAGACTCTAATCTTTATCTGATATTTTGCGAATGCACACATTCTCACTCCATATGAATGATGAAAATTACTGTGATGATCAATTTGTTTCAGATAAATAGTTAAGTGTCATTTGCATAAATTCTGAGGACAAGTTCTGATGGAAGTTCTGATGATTAACCTCTGAAGAAAAAAGTCAGTATTTGTATGAAAAATCACAGTAACAAACATTCACTTTTTGAGTATAGAAGCCATGTTCTGATGACTGTTAAAATCTGATAATAGTCAAGTTCTGATATTAAATTCTGATGGAAACTCTGATGCTTACGTGGCATTATTCTTTACTTGACTTATTTGTGGTAAATACTGAAACAGTCATATTTAATCAGAATATCATTTTGGTTAGTGGTAAACGTGTTTGTCTTGAAAAACTGCATGTGCACAGTAATTATTACTTATTTCCCGTGTCCATTAACTCCTGCTTTAACTATTGACTGTTCACATATTGTCTAAATCATTACACATCGGTCTAGGGAGACGCTCATTAAGTTAACTCTACATTTACTCATTAATCAGTCCTCTAGTCCCTTGATATTCTATTCGCTATTTAACCGACATTTTATCTCAGACATATAATCTTCTATTCTCACACAAAATCATTCTCTCTCTTTTAATTCTCACCATTTTCTTCCTTCATAAAAATGGTTCTTGTAAACAAGTTTATGAACTATGAAAACTTCAACGTTGTAACGTCCGAGAAATATTATGTAAATAATTTTATCAATAAATATTTATTATGTGATTTTATGTGAATTTTGGTGAATTATTTGATGATTGATATTAATATTTGGATGATTATCTCTGATAAAATTAGGATATTCTAATATTTAATTATCCAGAATTAAATATAGATAATTTTGGTATTTTTCTGGTAATTTTTAGATTACCATATGATTTTATAAGGATTTATAGAATTAATAATGATTATTTTACATAAGTATAAAATTAATTTTTAGAATCAGAAATCGTCCCACTTCAAACGTTGTTGCATTTTTACAACCCAAAACTCTTCGGAAAACTCCTTCTTAACCTAATCTGATAATTCTGAACACTTTTCGTATTTTGACTTTTCCAATCCGGGGTACGGTTTGACCTGTACGAGACCCGGTGTGAAATTTCCGATACGCAAATTATTTTATATATCGATAAAAATCCATATTCTCAAAAGGCGAGACATTATTACTTCGTTTTAGTATAAAGTATTTTATAAGAGTCTCTATTTTGATAATTATCCAAATCTTGTATTAAAATCGTATCGTTATATAGGTACTTAGCGACTAAGTAACCTATTTTCGGATATGATATGTAAATATAATTATCAAATTATTAAATAAATAAGATATGTGATGTTGCTGTCAGCCTTGTCTTGCGGTATCATAAATTGTTGTGATTTGTTGGACGCAAAGAATAATTTTATAATTAATTATCGAGCTTTATGAACTAAATTCATTTTTTTTTAATAATTTCAATGAATAATTATTCTTACAAATGCTAAAATTGTTTCTAAAATTATTTTTGTAGTTTTATAATTTTATTATTATTTTTAGGGACTTGTAAAATTTGGAAATCTATATTTTATTAATTATTTAATTTTAAATGATTTTCTGACTCCCTTAAATCAGTATCTAATTCCAGAATGCATCAAAAAAAATCATGAAAATTTTATTTTATTACATTTAGAATATTTAAAGAATTTCAAAATTATTTCGGAAACTTTCTGGCTTTTTTTAACCTACACATTTATTCGTTAAATTGTAAAATACGGGTCTGAATGCGCGTTCCAAAAAATGATTTTAAAATTATAAAATTTTGATGATAATTAAATTTTAATTATCTCGAGAATTCTAAATTTGTTCTGATAAAATTCTGGATGAGTGTTCCCGTAAACTATTTATTAAAGACGTTAGTAGCGGTACGAAACACGAAATATCAGGGATAAAATGAAATAAAGAAAACGAAGATTTTTTTTATTATTAATTAACAACCCCCCCCCTATAGTCGGCTGCCCCCTTTCCCTCAACCTCCACCGCCTCTCCTTCCTCCTCTTTTTGATCCATCTCTTTGAGTCTCTCTCTGATTCTCTCTCTCCCTTTCTCCTCTCTCTCTCTCTTAATCTCTCATTCTCTCCTTTTGTTCTCTTTTTCTCCCCTTCATTTTCATCTCCCCTGATTCCCCGTGTTGCTGCCGCCTACTCTCCGGCCGCGACCGTGATTCCAGCTTCGTTCCGGTGATTTCCCAGCCTGATCTCTGTCATATCTATATATATATACACACAATTATATATGTGTATATTATTGTGTGTGTATGGTATTGTGTATCTGTGTTGTGTGTATGTGCGGGGTTCGTGTGTGTGCAGTTCGCGCGCGAGTACCGCACGTGTGTGCTGTTGTGTTTGTGATGTTCCTGTTGTGTGGTTTCGATTCTGTTGGTCCTGTGATTTTGACTCAATCTAATTATTTTCTGTTAGATAAAGTATTGAATGAATACTCATGAAATTAATTAATTACTTATTTTCGTGCGGAAATTGGTAACAATAAATTGGTGGAATTCGTATGGAAATCCGAAATTATCGGGCACCGATGAATTTTACCGTCGTCGGCGATGAGCTTCGGCGAGCCGATGGTGGACCGTGATGATTTTAACCTGATTCCTAAATTATAAATAAATAAAAATTAATATTAGTTTGTGAAACAAAATACGAATAACAGTACATAATAATTGAATTCATATCGGTGGTTGGGATTGTTTATTGGATTGTGGATTGTGTTGTGGTTGTGATTTGACGTCGAAATGATTTGACAGGCAGACCGATAAATAGAGGAAACGCTGCCCGATTTTCAGAAAAATTAATTCCGAAAATACGAAAACGTAACCTGTAATAGTCGGAAACGTCGAACGAGGATATAATTGAACTTTATGAAACCGATTTGCGTGACGTGACAAGATATTTTGTGAATAATCGGTTACCCTATTTTTCAAAACGACAAATATACGTATTTTTCGAAATTAAATACCGAACCAATTTTCGAAGATGTGAACCATAATTTCTATGTGTATTTCAATAATACATATAAATATGCATTCAGTTATGAAATCGTATGGGTAGAATATGATAACGATTTGATGTTAAACTTAAGCGGTTATCTGAATTAGGGTATTTCAACCCAGTAGGTTTTAGACGAAAGACCGAGACGTGACATCGGACTAGGAACGATCTAGTGATTAGACGTCGAGATCAACGAAGTTCCAACCGAAGAGTTTGAATATCGGGATCGTATTCAGAATAAGATAGTAGTTTGATGATAAAGCTAAATTTTCAAGTTAAACCAAAGTCAACTCGTAATAGCGGTTAACGCTTATCAAGGCAAGTATTCCAGAACATTCTTTTAAATACTGCAAGTATTCCTGATTTTCTTTTAAAATAATGCAAGTACTCCCGAACTTTCTTTTAAACATTCCAATTATTTCTTTGATCCTATTCTAAGTTCAGAATAGTTAAATGTTTTATATTTCGCTGCAATTACTCATATTATGCATGTTTTTTTTATTCTTGCTCCTGTGATTCGATTGCTCTCTTGAGCAAATACCCATTCTTTCGCGTTATTTGCGAACCCTGAACTGGGATTTTTTTACTTCAAAATGATTTGACATCAAAATACTCCATGGGCTGGATAATGATGATGTTTTGAGGATTGAGTGTGTCTTAATCCTGAGGATCGGGATATGACTGGTGCCTCGATATGGGCCATAGTGCCTAGGTACCTGAATGGACCTATACAATTGGGTATAGATCTGCACTGTATCCTGACCGATCAGCAAGGTATAGTGCAAGTTCGAACTAGTGTCCAGTCTAATTTGTTATTGATCGCCATTAACGGCATTCTCTCTCGAATGGTATTAAGATTCCAAAACCGGACAAAACCCTGATTCAGGAGATGAATCGGGGAATCGCTTGTCGATTTTAAATTTAAAATTAAAGGCTGGGGACAACCATCATTTATACGCTCACTCACTCAAATAAATAGAATTTTTTAAAATTGTTTTAAGATTTTGTCCGAAAGTTTTTCTTTTAATATTAATGCTTGAAAATCAAATTATATACTTACTGGACATTTTTGGCTCACTCTTGCTTTGTAAATTCTTATTTCTGCCAGAAACAAATAAGGATAAATGTGAATAGGCTTGATAGACAACATCAGTTAGAAAAATTTCCACTGCAAGAGGTTGAAGGTGTTAGAAGAATGTGACAAGAGCATTAGTTCAAAGCTATTTACACTTGTATTTTAGCTGTGGTGAATTGTAGAAGGTTAGATTCTTTTTTCATACCATGACCTGTAAACGATCCAGATTCAAGGGGTTATCTATTTATTTCTTTATTTTATGAAATGATTGTTTAGTGACACAAAATCTCGACCCCAGATTTGGGTTGTTACAAGTTGGCATCAGAGCTGCAGGTTATTGGTCACTGAAATAAGAATAGGTTAGAGTAAAATAGGAATGATAAGTCATACAGGATAGGAAAAACCCTAGGCATACTCAGGTTAAGTTGAGTTGAGTACGAATTAGGATTAGCAGATCTGATTTGTAGTTGGTAAGATAAGATTACTGAGAAAGTATAAGGCGAATGTCGCAACGCTATAGGTATATTGAGTTCTCGGATCCTACAGTAATGAGGAATCGACAGATCGATGGAGACGGGGTATGTTACCCTACTTTTCACGTGGTTTTGAAGAATATGTGATCAATTCTTGTCAGAATTTGTGTAAGAGAAGCTACGATTTAACTTAAAATTAGTTAGTACGACGAGCTTCACGCCGGAGGCAACCAGTTGATGGAAGCCGATGCTGAACCAACGTTGCACATTTCGAAGGCACCACCGGTGTGAGAAGAATCCTATCACTTATCGGGAGCTGCGCGAGGAAGGATATCTACCTTCCTAGATATAGGTAAGACTAGCAAGAAGGTGCAACCCTAGCTATAGACAGAACTTCTAATCGCATGCGTGGTTGTAAGAATAACATCAAGGATGATGACAGGAATGTCAAAGATATTACCAGGTGTCAGCATTGCGGTATAATTGCGAATAAAATGATATACGACGGTAAATGAAGTTTTGGCGACTAGTAAGTGCGAGCAGAATCCAAGGAAAAGTGGAAGAGCTACCAAAGTGGAGAGACCCTTATATGAGCATTCTTTTAATTAGATATTTTATTGGTAAATTAGGAAAATAGCAAGTAACTTATATAGTAATGACAACCGAATATTTGATTTCTAAAACTTTAAAATGGGATTTCGAAAAAGATTTTCTTAATAAGCTTTCAGAGGATTTTTGGTATGAAATAAGCTTCACAATTTGGTTATCAAACTACTACTTAAGTTCTTGTTATTATAAACAGAAAATGAGCTAAAAAGAAGAATGGATATAGACCCAATTTTGTTAGTCCGAAGAATCAAGTAGAACCACCAACAGGGAGAAATTTTAAAGTTTTCGGAAAAGACAAAAGTAAATTGTGTTTAATAAAATCAATAATTGAATCAACATATAAAATATTACTTATCCAATTTATAAAAAATTATTAAAATTTAACGAGATTCAATATTTGAATGGACAGAGGATGATTGAAGGAGATGGCAGAATCTTCTAGATGATGGAAGAAGAATCCTATTTTATCGACGAAATTCAAGTGTTGCGTGATCGATGGTTATTTTACGCGGGATAAATGGAATCCGAAGTAGTGGTTATAAATTTCGCAAGGATGCAATTATGGTCAAATCATTACAATATTGGACATGGAGGCATTTACAGAAGACATTCCGAAGTTATAACGTGACCTAAACGGTGAATCTCTCATTCGAATGGTTTCTGAAAGCCTACGTAAGTGAAGCGTGGAAGGTGATCAACATCGACATTCTTTCTTCTGATGCGGTAGTATATGTTTTCTTGATTCTTGAATATATATGAGCTTCTTCTGTGAATAAAACATATGAGACAAAAACAAAATTTCTGTATTTCTCCTGAATTATTTCTCTTCTCAAACTCTTGATTCCTGATAGAGACAACAGCGTTGTGATATGACGCTTCGTCGAAATGACGAAGAGTCGGGTGGGATGCCACCTAATCATATGATGTATTCCATATAGTATGAAAGATTGGCCATCTTGAGTACGAATATGGTTGTCTTATTCTTCACTCATTTTTCTTCCTTCAATTTTCTGATTTACAAATTCTTTCAATTGGTTGTTGCCTTGTTATTCCTTATTCCCTTTTTTAATCAAAATCATGGTCACAAACTCTCCACTTGCGTAGAGCTTGTTCTCTGACAATTTCAGAATTAATGAAATAGTGTGATACGTGGAATCATACAACGAATATGGATACGACTGCAAATCAATAAATGGTGGACATCTGCAGGCGAGGAAAAATGGATGCACCGATAAATGTGGACATGGCGAAGACATCAAGTCAGACAGTTGTTCTTGTTACAGGGATCTCATCAGTATGGTAGAATATGTTAACGCGATGCACTTCAAATTGGAAGATTTTGATGAGAATTGAATCGTTAGTGAACCGTAAGAACTAAATCAATTACAAAACAATGAAGTAAAGTGGTGTGCGTCAGACGGAGCAAACGAGTATCGGGACGAAAATCAAATATCAAGGAAATTCTGATCAATGATATATACGTGCAATTACTACGTGAAGCATCCCTTTGTCGCGGGAAGATATTTGTCGTGAAGATTCAAGATGGAAGAAATCTTAAATGTAATCGAACTTCGAACGTGCTCTTCAAGAAATTGTGAAGTTCTCTAACTTTCGTAAATAAGTGATTGTGAATTCAATGCTCATACCGGGTCAGTGACGAAAGTTCGATGCGAAGCCATAAGTGGAGATGAAATAATGGTGACTCGACTATGAAACTTTTCAAGAAATAATGATCTAACGATTGAGTTTCCCCCAGATTGTGATGGTAATAATGAAGACCATGCGCAGTTATTAAGAGATAAACCGATTAGTAATGGTCAGAAATTAATTAAAAGAATCATGAAATCAAACCTTAAGTTCAATAATAATAATTCGTAATATTCTGAATGGACTGAGAAGGGTATGATTATATTATTCATTATTGGTATAAGGCCCAATTCCAATTAGAAAGGTATATATTATGCCAGTCAGATGCTGATAAAATGTAAATTGTGGCGAATTGATGATTTTGGTTAATGGAAGTGGATGGATATGATTGTGGATAATTTGGTTGATTCATGGTGTCGGCTTGAGTCCGACGGGTAGTCAATGGTGTGAGGGAAGTGCTACCCATTTTTTCATAAATTACCCTATATTTAAGGATCAAAAAGTATATTGTTGTTCTCGTCAGTACTCCAACTGATTGCGATCTCGGTTCTACAGAAAGTTGTTATGACCAAACCGACTTTATATAATTGGTCTTTGATTCCAGTTAGTTAGTCAGTACTTGGTTTAAAGGATCAGTTAAAGGAATTAATTGATCAACTGTACCAACTAATGGTTAGTTAAATGGAAATCGATTCCAATTAGATTGAGTTAAGCTCTAACTTGTTTTCAAATCTAAAATCAAAGCAATTAGCAATTTGGAGGAAGTAATGGCATTTGCAGAAGTGGAAATTTAGTAAAAGTAGTGTGATGTTGCTGCAACCCTGCACAAGATTTTATCTAGAGGAATACGCCTTTTCAATAGACAAAAGGAACAGAAAGTTATTGGTTCATGTTAGTAAGAAGAATATTTCAAGACCTGAAGGTATGAGATAAAGCAAAGAGATTATATCATCTGCAATAGCATTCCAAGAAGGACTTGGATGTATACCCATTTCGAATGATGAATTAATGGAAGATGTGAATGTACACTTCTTTTGAACGGTGATTGAATGGAAGTTGCTGTAAAATAACGGAAAGCTCGCAAATTCAATCATCTAATGGAAGACGGAGACTGATGAAGTCCGCATGTGAACTCAGGGAAAAGAGATGTTGGTCAATGAAGAAAAATCAAACACGCGATCTCTCGAATCGTTTTATGATTCCAAAACCGGACAAAACCCTGATTCAGGAGATGAATTGGGGAATCACTTGTCGATTTTAAATTTAAAATTAAAGGCTGGGGACATCCATTGTTTATTCGCTCACTCACTCAAATAAATAGAATTGTTTAAAATTGTTTTAAGATTTTGTCCGGAAGTTTTTCTTTTGATATTAATGCTTGAAACTCAAATTATATACTTGCTGGGCATTTTTGGCTCACTCTTGCTTTGTAAATTCTTATTTCTGCCAGAAACAGATAAGGATAAAAGTGAATAGCCTTGATAGACAGCAGCAGTTAGAGAAATTTCCGCTGCAAGAGGTTGAAGGTGTTAGAAGAATGTGACATAAAGCATTAGTTCAAAGGTATTTACACTTGTATTTTAGCTGTGGTGAATTGTAGAAGGTTAGATTCTTGTTTCATACCATAACCTGTAAACAATCCAGATTCAAGGGGTTATCTATTTATTTCTTTATTTTATGAAATGATTGTTTAGTGACACCAAATCTTGACCCCGGATTTGGGTTGTTACAAACTTCGAGTTCAGTTATGGTGACTGGGAACATGAATGGCACGTCACTGCCATTCCTGATGAGATATGAAACTTGGTTCCACAAGAGGTTCAAACAAATCTCTTGTTCTTTGAGATGGACTATCAACTCCATCTTGATCGCTTGGAAGAAGAACGGAGATAGGCTCTTCTTCAGCAAGAATGGATCATCCGTCTTGCAGTGTTAGTTGTCAGCAGCAAGAACAGATCATCATCTTAGACTAGGATTATCTTGTAATCTTTTGCATGCAATCTACAAATTTAATAAAATGTACTCTTCTGATATTTTAATGAAATTTTTTTTTTGATTGAAAGATTTAGTCTTTGTTTATCTCGTATTATGTGCATGTGAATGTTCTCATTGATACCTGTTAATCTTTACTTCATCTACTTGAACTGTATTTCTTCATGAATGTTTTTATTAAAATTATGGTTACTAATAATTTGTGCTGATTTGACAAACAAATGTTGTATTTGAATCGACATATCCTGAGTTATACTTGAAAAGGTAGAAGCAATTGAGAAAGCTCAAGAGAAACAACAGGCCCAAATCTCTGAGGTCCTGGCTAATGAAGCTTCTCAACTGGCTCAATTGGATGAGATCCAATCTTTAATTGAACTTCTTCTCACACTCCTACTATCAGATGATGCCAAAAAGGGGGAGAAGATAGTTAAGTCCAAATGCTCTAATAACGAAGAAGAAAGATGATGAAGCTGATGACCAGGGAAACCTTTGCAAGGGTAGAGGTCAAGTTCAAAGTAAAGAGCAGAGCGGCAAGGTTTCTTGAAGGAAACTAATTACTGAAGCAAGCAAATCTTCTATTCAAAAGAAGACAGGTTCGGAAGCTGCTCAAACTCAAAATCTGATAGCAAGTACTGAAACTCAAAATCTGATATCAAGTTCTGATGAGCAAAGTCTGATGACAAAGCCTGATGTTCTAATACAAGTGGAAGTCAAGATTCTCAAAAGTTCATGCAAACTCTGAAGCTCAAGGGAAAGCAGACTACTGTCTACTACAAGGATCCCAAGATTTAGACACTTGATGAGGAAATTGCTTGAAGATTGTTTCTGAAGTATAATCCAGGAATGGTTTTAGAAAATCTCGAGGAGGAAGAAGCTAGATTTAAAGCTGAAAAGAAAAATCTAAAGCCAAAAGCTTATGTTGCAAAGAAACCTCCAAGGCCTAAGGAAAAAGGCATTATGATCAAGGAGAAGTCAATTTCTGAGGTATCTAAAGCCAAGACTAGATCACAATTTGAGATTGATCCCAAAGACAAAGGGAAAGGAAAATTTGATGAACCAATCAAGCCACTGGAGATGAAAATTCCTCAAATTCAGATAAAACCATTGTGCAAAATGGTTCAAGTTACTGATGATAATCTTGCTGAAGGTAAAGATGTTCAAACTCTGAAAAGAAAGAAGATTTTTGAAGAATCAAAGACAACCTCTAACAAGGCTCAAGTTGTTCAGAGTGAAGAACTGCAAGTTACAATAGAAACAGCAAGTTCTGATAGAACCATCAAGACATCAACCTTTGACAGTGCTCAAGTTAATATGGACAAGATAAAAATAGCTGACAAAAAGAAACTCCTATAAAAAAATGTCAAACCATCAAATCCAAAGAAAATCCAATTGTTATATAATTTCATGACTGTTGCATTGAAAGCCAGAGAAGCAAGAGACAGAGATGGACTAGGTTCTGATGAAGCTAAGATTAAAACATGAGTTGAAGTGCTGACTAGAGATCCATTTCTTTTAACTGATCAACCTCTTGAAGATGTTGCACAGAAACACCTTGATAAGGTTATCTCTGTTCAAGTGGTACTCGATGCTCATGACAAGCACAATGGCAAGGAAAATCTGATTCTATTTCTTGAAGATGGAAGGACATATCAGATGTTAGAATCAGATGTGTTAAACAAATCACTGAAAGAACTTCAATTCTTTCATTACCTTTTAGAGGTAAAGTCTGATATTACAAGGAGTTGGTCAAATTTCATATTGAAGACCATCAGAGACAAAGCAAGAATTTATGGTTCAAGAGTTACAGAATTCATTCCTAATATTGGTGAAGATGATGGAAGTGAGATTCCAATGAAAAAGAATTCTGCTAAGCTTGAAGTGATTCTGAAAGGGAAATGTCTATGCTAAAATGAAGATTCTTTTCATCCTAGGGTAATAAGTCTGAATGATGGTTTAGAAAGAAACCATATCTCTGCTTTAAATACTACAATCTACCAGATTGGAAGTCAGAATGAAGAGATGAAGCAAGTCAAGACTACAATGTCTCAAGTCCTGAGAATTAAAGAAGAAAGGCTGATATCAAACTTTGTCAAGAATCATTATGGATTCAGATAGACTCAGTGAGATCGGTAAAAGCTACAAGGACTGTAAGTTGTAGTTAGTTATCTAGTTAAACTCTTATTTGCATTTGTACTTAAATGTTTTTGACATCATCAAATCTATTAACTTTTATATTTTGCATAATTTACAAGTTGAGGGAGATTGTTAGATATATTTGAGATGTCATGTCTAATATGATTTATATTTAGTTTTCAGATCTTAACAAACAGGACATATCAGGACTTACTGGAAGCCAGAACTTAATATAAGAACTTAAGATCATATCAGAACTTAAGTACGGGAAGACTTTCATATAAGGAAGGAAGCTGATTTACAGTAGAAGATCGACACTAAAATACAAGAAGATATGCATGAAAAGAGTTAAAAGACTGGAAGACTTGTAGAAAATTTCTGATTGATATATTTTAGGAGAAAGAATTGTATTCCACATCAATTAGAAGTTATCTTGTAACTGTGTACTATATAAACACAGACTTAGGGTTTACACTATATGTCTTTTCACTATCGAGAAGATTATATATTGTAACCTAGCAGCTTTTTGTGATATTTGTTCATCACTGAGAGAGAACAACAGTTCTTACTGTAACCGAGTTTATTCAATATACTTGATCTTTGTTACATACTTGTGTTAAATCGATTTGATTGTATTAACACTGTATTCAACCCCCTTCTACAGTGTTGGGTGACCTAACATACTCGCTCTGGCTCGCCATTTTACTTGTGAAAAAATAGCCCAGTTTGGGCCGAGTTAGAATCGGGTTAAAGAATCTGGATTCATAAATCGGCATGGTTCGGCACACAGCTCGTCACGTGTTTTGACCCGGCTCAATTCCTTGAATTACCTCGGCTCACCAACTTGTATTACTCGCCAAGTGGACAACCAACTCGTAACGGCTTGTACAGCTTGGCATGGCCCTAATATAATTCCAAGGAAACAAAATATAATATCAATTCAGAATCCACCCCAATTACCATATTTTATTCATCTTTCCGTATTTCCTTCCCCAAAAATTATTAATAAAAATGTAAGGATAAGGAATTATATGATGTCTTTTCTAGTTACTCTTGACCTGATATATCGTAATGAATATTTTTCTTTAATTTAGTAGCATAATTTAAACATCAACTTCAATCGAAGTTAATTTTTAGTTTATAATATGAATAAAAGACAACAGATAAATTAATAAGATCATTAGTTTGAAATGAATAAAATTAGTTCGTACTAAAATTTCACATCCAAAACTTTTTTACTAGTATTTTCTTCTAAAATAAACTAAATATTTTAGCTCATGAAATGGAAAAGGGAAAGAAAATTATTCATAAAAAAGTTTTATAAATATTAATAGCATTTCTAATTTATATATTTGGTCAATCAACCAATCCTAAATCATTTGATGTTCCTTGCTCAGTCAACACACTACACATAAATATAATATTAATAATATTGAAATTGCAACATGAGTTTTCAACATTGCATGCCTTAGGTACGGATGGAATTAGATAAAATTAAAATTAAATAGAGCCTAACTCACTTCGGCTCTCCCCGCCCAGGGATAGCCGGGTTGAGTCCTACACGCGCCTGCCTGCCAACAACAATTCTGCAAATTTTGTAACTCGTTTATCTCTTTAAACTCGCATTCCGTACACAAACTAACTTATCTTCATTCGGCCCGAACTCGGCACGGCTTGCCAAATTATTTGTGCCGTTCACGAGTCCTGAGTTAGCCAAACCAGCCCGCTAGCAAGCCGGCAGGGCTCATCCGGCCCTCTTGTTTGGCTTCTACTACCCACCATGCCAACTACTTTTTAAAGAGATGTGAGAAATCAAAGGCATGCACTTTTTATCATACAATATTTTTTTATATTGATTTAAAGAACATATATTATTTACTATAAAGACACACATATATTATATTTGATATTTGAGAAAATGACATATTTTTTCATATTAGGTTTTTAATATCATAATCTTCAAATATACCATGAATTCAGTAATTATTTTTTATTGCTTTATTAAGATTTCACCTAAAACTTATTATTTTTATATTTAATTTGTATTATGCATATACGAGAATTGTGCCCTTATAGCTTTTTTTTTTTTATTATTCTTTTGTGAAAGAAAAAAGAAAAATGAAAAATGGCTTTTGTCCAAGATTTTTGTCTTTTTCAGCTTAATTAATTATCAATTCAAGTTGTTGTTATTAGTTTAATTCCCTACTATCATTTATTCATTTTTTTCGCCTAAACCTTTTTAGTCTGATCAGAAAGTCTAATTTCCTTTTTCTTTGAAAACAATCAATAAAAAATGGGTTAATTGACCGCGAAAATTCCAAAATAAATAATATTATTATAGTGTGTGCACAGAATAACCAACGTAGGTTTTGTATCATATATACCCAATTGAGCATATATTCATGTGCTTGATTGAACGGATTCTGCAAATGTTCCAAATAATTCCCCTATTCCCTCACATTCTCCTCTCGTATTCGCATTATTTAAAAATATTAGTATTAGACTATCCGCCATCTCTCATTTCATTCTAATTTATACCTTGCCCACCCATTTTTCTCTCTATATGGTAGGCACTTTGCATCATATACACACACCTTTTTCATCATTCAACATCTTTAAATACAAGCGGTAACTCTGATAACACTATAAATAACTTACCTATATATTTCTCTACAAAATGAAAGCAATCAGGGCTTTTCGAATACCTGATGTGTATACGTCAACCGTCCGATTCAATGTAGGTATACTTATCTGCAAGAAACAAGATGGAATTCATCATAATCATTCAAAAATCCAGAAAAACTGAATGAATGTTCCCGAAATGGGTTTCAGAAAAAATTCTCCACAAACACATATGCAGACACACGGTCACACGGAAATGTAGAGGGAGTAAAACTGAGCACGAGGCCAATTTCAGATTGAAAAATGAGTGAAAAATTATAGAGATATCAAGGAGAGATAGAGAGAGTCAGGATAGTTCGAGAGAAGCACGGGAGAAGAAGAAAGACAGGTCCGCGGGTTTAATTTTGTAAGAGATAATTTTTCCTTTCATAAATTAAAGATAAAACTACGCCATAGATTAAATGTTGCAACCCTTCATCATGGTGTTGCAAAGAAAAGTGTAATAGTAGCCTTCTAAGGAGATGTCTATCGCGGCCCTTCTTTATTGATGTTGCGGTATAGTTGCAATGTGTTACCAAAATGACATTTATATAAATATGATTTTTTTAAGTTACATTTTTAAAAGTTAATAATAATAGTGTAGTGATTTACAATATTATATACAGATTGATTAAAAGATTATACTAATTAACAATTTCAAGTAATTGAATCATTCAACAAAACATAAAAGACAGTAATATAAAAAGTTATAATAAATACACTAATTGAAATTTAAAACGAACATATTAAATATGACTGAAACGCTAAATACTATACTTACTTGAAGATTCAAGATGATTAAATGGATAAGAAATCGACAAAATGGAGGAAACATGGAGAAAAAATGGTCATAGTTGGTGAAATTGGGGTTACTGCAAACTTAAATGAAGAAGTAGTAGAGTTTCTAAATTTTTTGGTTAAATTCGACCACAAGGAATTGTACATTCATATGGATAAATACAACGATATATATAGCTAAAAAATAATGGCCATCTGTTGTATTTGTAAATATAACGGAATGAAATTGCAATCATGTTTAAATTCTTCGAAAAAAAGAACCATTGCTTCCCTTCTTTTCAACAAATAATTCAAACACCGCGAGAGCTTTCCTGCTTTTTACAAAATTTAATAAAAACCATTTTCGGTCGAAATCATTTTTGAAATCTAAAAAAAAAGCGTGCTTTCTCCTGCACTTGTTCCTCTACGGCTACATAAGATGGTATTGATGAAACTGTCATATTTACAACTATTACGATGGTTTAAATACAACTGCTCCTAAATAAGATTGGCGTTGCTTGTTTTTGCATTTGACGAGATGGGATAATTATGGTTGACCTACTTGACACAAAATTCGAGCAAAAGTCGCATAAATGAAATTAATAAAAAGTTGAGGTATGAGAAGTTCTATTTTTGCACCAAAAGAAATACTATTTGAATTTTTAAAATAATTCACTAAGTTGTATAATTTTAAACATATAGTTTTCAAAATATATTTTTAATTATTATTATGATATTGATGTTAATTTCGAAAATCATAATCAATAAAGTTGGTATTTATTTTACCTATTTTTCCGAAACACCAATTACACTTTTAGAGATATTTTTTTATGAACAAATGAAATGTGTGTAATTGGTTGGGAAATATTCATGATCACATGTAAGTACTTTTACATGAGAAAGTATACCACACACATTCACATCATTTTTATGTACTTATTTGTGAATTGTTTTCTAGAAAGTATGTGTGAATTTGTACCATTTATTCATCTATTGAAACATTTGAAAGCAATTTAAAAAAAAAATTAGGGTCAACCAAAAATAATGGCACCTTTAAATTAAGGTGGATTGACTAATTGCAACATATCACACTAGTTAATTGCAACATATCACACTAGTTAGTTTGACACTAGGTTCAAACAAATCTCTTGTTCTTTGAGATGGACTATCAACTCCATCTTGATCGCTTGGAAGAAGAACGGAGATAGGCTCTTCTTCAGCAAGAATGGATCATCCGTCTTGCAGTGTTAGTTGTCAGCAGCAAGAACAGATCATCATCTTAGACTAGGATTATCTTGTAATGTTTTGCATGCAATCTACAAATTTAATAAAATGTACTCTTCTGATATTTTAATGAAATTTTTTTTTTGATTGAAAGATTTAGTCTTTGTTTATCTCGTATTATGTGCATGTGAATGTTCTCATTGATACCTGTTAATCTTTACTTCATCTACTTGAACTGTATTTCTTCATTAATGTTTTTATTAAAATTATGGTTACTAATAATTTGTGCTGATTTGACAAACAAATGTTGTATTTGAATCGACATATCCTGAGTTATACTTGAAAAGGTAGAAGCAATTGAGAAAGCTCAAGAGAAACAACAGGCCCAAATCTCTGAGGTCCTGGCTAATGAAGCTTCTCAACTGGCTCAATTGGATGAGATCCAATCTTTAATTGAACTTCTTCTCACACTCCTACTATCAGATGATGCCAAAAAGGGGGAGAAGATAGTTAAGTCCAAATGCTCTAATAACGAAGAAGAAAGATGATGAAGCTGATGACCAGGGAAACCTTTGCAAGGGTAGAGGTCAAGTTCAAAGTAAAGAGCAGAGCGGCAAGGTTTCTTGAAGGAAACTAATTACTGAAGCAAGCAAATCTTCTATTCAAAAGAAGACAGGTTCGGAAGCTGCTCAAACTCAAAATCTGATAGCAAGTACTGAAACTCAAAATCTGATATCAAGTTCTGATGAGCAAAGTCTGATGACAAAGCCTGATGTTCTAATACAAGTGGAAGTCAAGATTCTCAAAAGTTCATGCAAACTCTGAAGCTCAAGGGAAAGCAGACTACTGTCTACTACAAGGATCCCAAGATTTAGACACTTGATGAGGAAATTGCTTGAAGATTGTTTCTGAAGTATAATCCAGGAATGGTTTTAGAAAATCTCGAGGAGGAAGAAGCTAGATTTAAAGCTGAAAAGAAAAATCTAAAGCCAAAAGCTTATGTTGCAAAGAAACCGCCAAGGCCTAAGGAAAAAGGCATTATGATCAAGGAGAAGTCAATTTCTGAGGTATCTAAAGCCAAGACTAGATCACAATTTGAGATTGATCCCAAAGACAAAGGGAAAGGAAAATTTGATGAACCAATCAAGCCACTGGAGATGAAAATTCCTCAAATTCAGATAAAACCAGTGTGCAAAATGGTTCAAGTTACTGATGATAATCTTGCTGAAGGTAAAGATGTTCAAACTCTGAAAAGAAAGAAGATTTCTGAAGAATCAAAGACAACCTCTAACAAGGCTCAAGTTGTTCAGAGTGAAGAACTGCAAGTTACAATAGAAACAGCAAGTTCTGATAGAACCATCAAGACATCAACCTTCGACAGTGCTCAAGTTAATATGGACAAGATAAAAATAGCTGACAAAAAGAAACTCCTATAAAAAAATGTCAAACCATCAAATCCAAAGAAAATCCAATTGTTATATAATTTCATGACTGTTGCATTGAAAGCCAGAGAAGCAAGAGACAGAGATGGACTAGGTTCTGATGAAGCTAAGATTAAAACATGAGTTGAAGTGCTGACTAGAGATCCATTTCTTTTAACTGATCAACCTCTTGAAGATGTTGCACAGAAACACCTTGATAAGGTTATCTCTGTTCAAGTGGTACTCGATGCTCATGACAAGCACAATGGCAAGGAAAATCTGATTCTATTTCTTGAAGATGGAAGGATATATCAGATGTTAGAATCAGATGTGTTAAACAAATCACTGAAAGAACTTCAATTCTTTCATTACCTTTTAGAGGTAAAGTCTGATATTACAAGGAGATGGTCAAATTTCATATTGAAGACCATCAGAGACAAAGCAAGAATTTATGGTTCAAGAGTTACAGAATTCATTCCTAATATTGTTGAAGATGATGGAAGTGAGATTCCAATGAAAAAGAATTCTGCTAAGCTTGAAGTGATTCTGAAAGGGAAATGTCTATGCTAAAATGAAGATTCTTTTCATCCTAGGGTAATAAGTCTGAATGATGGTTTAGAAAGAAACCATATCTCTGCTTTAAATACTACAATCTACCAGATTGGAAGTCAGAATGAAGAGATGAAGCAAGTCAAGACTACAATGTCTCAAGTCCTGAGAATTAAAGAAGAAAGGCTGATATCAAACTTTGTCAAGAATCATTATGGATTCAGATAGACTCAGTGAGATCGGTAAAAGCTACAAGGACTGTAAGTTGTAGTTAGTTATCTAGTTAAACTCTTATTTGTATTTGTACTTAAATGTTTTTGACATCATCAAATCTATTAACTTTTATATTTTGCATAATTTACAAGTTGAGGGAGATTGTTAGATATATTTGAGATGTCATGTCTAATATGATTTATGTTTAGTTTTCAGATCTTAACAAACAGGACATATCAGGACTTACTGGAAGCCAAAACTTAATATAAGAACTTAAGATCATATCAGAACTTAAGTACGGGAAGACTTTCATATAAGGAAGGAAGCTGATTTACAGTAGAAGATCGACACTAAAATACAAGAAGATATGCATGAAAAGAGTTAAAAGACTGGAAGACTTGTAGAAAATTTCTGATTGATATATTTTAGGAGAAAGAATTGTATTCCACATCAATTAGAAGTTATCTTGTAACTGTGTACTATATAAACACAGACTTAGGGTTTACACTATATGTCTTTTCACTATCGAGAAGATTATATATTGTAACCTAGCAGCTTTTTGTGATATTTGTTCATCACTGAGAGAGAACAACAGTTCTTACTGTAACCGAGTTTATTCAATATACTTGATCTTTGTTACATACTTGTGTTAAATCGATTTGATTGTATTAATACTGTATTCAACCCCCTTCTACAGTGTTGGGTGACCTAACATACTCGCTCTGGCTCGCCATTTTACTTGTGAAAAAATAGCCCAGTTTGGGCCGAGTTAGAATCGGGTTAAAGAATCTGGATTCATAAATCGGCATGGTTCGGCACACAGCTCGTCACGTGTTTTGACCCGGCTCAATTCCTTGAATCGCCTCGGCTCACCAACTTGTATTACTCGCCAAGTGGACAACCAACTCGTAACGGCTTGTACAGCTTGGCATGGCCCTAATATAATTCCAAGGAAACAAAATATAATATCAATTCAGAATCCACCCCAATTACCATATTTTATTCATCTTTCCGTATTCCCTTCCCCAAAAATTATTAATAAAAATGTAAGGATAAGGAATTATATGATGTCTTTTCTAGTTACTCTTGACCTGATATATCGTAATGAATATTTTTCTTTAATTTAGTAGCATAATTTAAACATCAACTTCAATCGAAGTTAATTTTTAGTTTATAATATGAATAAAAGACAACAGATAAATTAATAAGATCATTAGTTTGAAATGAATAAAATTAGTTCGTACTAAAATTTCACATCCAAAACTTTTTTACTAGTATTTTCTTCTAAAATAAACTAAATATTTTAGCTCATGAAATGGAAAAGGGAAAGAAAATTATTCATAAAAAAGTTTTATAAATATTAATAGAATTTCTAATTTATATATTTGGTCAATCAACCAATCCTAAATCATTTGATGTTCCTTGCTCAGTCAACACACTACACATAAATATAATATTAATAATATTGAAATTGCAACATGAGTTTTCAACATTGCATGCCTTAGGTACGGATGGAATTAGATAAAATTAAAATTAAATAGAGCCTAACTCACTTCGGCTCTCCCCGCCCAGGGATAGCCGGGTTGAGTCCTACACGCGCCTGCCTGCCAACAACAATTCTGCAAATTTTGTAACTCGTTTATCTCTTTAAACTCGCATTCCGTACACAAACTAACTTATCTTCATTCGGCCCGAACTCGGCACGGCTTGCCAAATTATTTGTGCCGTTCACGAGTCCTGAGTTAGCCAAACCAGCCCGCTAGCAAGCCGGCAGGGCTCATCCGGCCCTCTTGTTTGGCTTCTACTACCCACCATGCCAACTACTTTTTAAAGAGATGTGAGAAATCAAAGGCATGCACTTTTTATCATACAATATTTTTTTATATTGATTTAAAGAACATATATTATTTACTATAAAGACACACATATATTATATTTGATATTTGAGAAAATGACATATTTTTTCATATTAGGTTTTTAATATCATAATCTTCAAATATACCATGAATTCAGTAATTATTTTTTATTGCTTTATTAAGATTTCACCTAAAACTTATTATTTTTATATTTAATTTGTATTATGCATATACGAGAATTGTGCCCTTATAGCTTTTTTTTTATTATTATTCTTTTGTGAAAGAAAAAAGAAAAATGAAAAATGGCTTTTGTCCAAGATTTTTGTCTTTTTCAGCTTACTTAATTATCAATTCAAGTTGTTGTTATTAGTTTAATTCCCTACTATCATTTATTCATTTTTTTGCCTAAACCTTTTTAGTCTAATCAGAAAGTCTAATTTCCTTTTTCTTTGAAAACAATCAATAAAAAATGGGTTAATTGACCGCGAAAATTCCAAAATAAATAATATTATTATAGTGTGTGCACAGAATAACCAACGTAGGTTTTGTATCATATATACCCAATTGAGCATATATTCATGTGCTTGATTGAACGGATTCTGCAAATGTTCCAAATAATTCCCCTATTCCCTCACATTCTCCTCTCGTATTCGCATTATTTAAAAATATTAGTATTAGACTATCCGCCATCTCTCATTTCATTCTAATTTATACCTTGCCCACCCATTTTTCTCTCTATATGGTAGGCACTTTGCATCATATACACACACCTTTTTCATCATTCAACATCTTTAAATACAAGTGGTAACTCTGATAACACTATAAATAACTTACCTATATATTTCTCTACAAAATGAAAGCAATCAGGGCTTTTCGAATACCTGATGCGTATACGTCAACCGTCCAATTCGATGTAGGTATACTTATCTGCAAGAAACAAGATGGAATTCATCATAATCATTCAAAAATCCAGAAAAACTGAATGAATGTTCCCGAAATGGGTTTCAGAAAAAATTCTCCACAAACACATATGCAGACACACGGTCACACGGAAATGTAGAGGGAGTAAAACTGAGCACGAGGCCAATTTCAGATTGAAAAATGAGTGAAAAATTATAGAGATATCAAGGAGAGATAGAGAGAGTCAGGATAGTTCGAGAGAAGCACGGGAGAAGAAGAAAGACAGGTCCGCGGGTTTAATTTTGTAAGAGATAATTTTTCCTTTCATAAATTAAAGATAAAACTACGCCATAGATTAAATGTTGCAACCCTTCATCATGGTGTTGCAAAGAAAAGTGTAATAGTAGCCTTCTAAGGAGATGTCTATCGCGGCCCTTCTTTATTGATGTTGCGGTATAGTTGCAATGTGTTACCAAAATGACATTTATATAAATATGATTTTTTTAAGTTACATTTTTAAAAGTTAATAATAATAGTGTAGTGATTTACAATATTATATACACATTGATTAAAAGATTATACTAATTAACAATTTCAAGTAATTGAATCATTCAACAAAACATAAAAGACAGTAATATAAAAAGTTATAATAATTACACTAATTGAAATTTAAAACGAACATATTAAATATGACTGAAACGCTAAATACTATACTTACTTGAAGATTCAAGATGATTAAATGGATAAGAAATCGACAAAATGGAGGAAACATGGAGAAAAAATGGTCATAGTTGGTGAAATTGGGGCTACTGCAAACTTAAATGAAGAAGTAGTAGAGTTTCTAAATTTTTTGGTTAAATTCGACCACAAGGAATTGTACATTCATATGGCTAAATACAACGATATATATAGCTAAAAAATAATGGCCATCTGTTGTATTTGTAAATATAACGGAATGAAATTGCAATCATGTTTAAATTCTCCGAAAAAAAGAACCATTGCTTCCCTTCTTTTCAACAAATAATTCAAACACCGCGAGAGCTTTCCTGCTTTTTACGAAATTTAATAAAAACCATTTTCGGTCGAAATCATTTTTGAAATCTAAAAAAAAAGCGTGCTTTCTCCTGCACTTGTTCCTCTACGGCTACATAAGATGGTATTGATGAAACTGTCATATTTACAACTATTACGATGGTTTAAATACAACTGCTCCTAAATAAGATTGCCGTTGCTTGTTTTTGCATTTGACGAGATGGGATAATTATGGTTGACCTACTTGACACAAAATTCGAGCAAAAGTCGCATAAATGAAATTAATAAAAAGTTGAGGTATGAGAAGTTCTATTTTTGCACCAAAAGAAATACTATTTGAATTTTTAAAATAATTCACTAAGTTGTATAATTTTAAACATATAGTTTTCAAAATATATTTTTAATTATTATTATGATATTGATGTTAATTTCGAAAATCATAATCAATAAAGTTGGTATTTATTTTACCTATTTTTCCGAAACACCAATTACACTTTTAGAGATATTTTTTTATGAACAAATGAAATGTGTGTAATTGGTTGGGAAATATTCATGATCACATGTAAGTACTTTTACATGAGAAAGTATACCACACACATTCACATCATTTTTATGTACTTATTTGTGAATTGTTTTCTAGAAAGTATGTGTGAATTTGTACCATTTATTCATGTATTGAAACATTTGAAAGCAATTTAAAAAAAAAAATTAGGGTCAACCAAAAATAATGGCACCTTTAAATTAAGGTGGATTGACTAATTGCAACATATCACACTAGTTAATTGCAACATATCACACTAGTTTGACTATAATGATTTGATTAGATTAGCATTTAGTATTGTATTTTTTTTTTTGGTTACCAAAGCCCAATTTTGTGTTCTTTTGGTCCAATCATCTTCAAAACCATTTCCAAATTTTATTTTCCACGTTTAAACCCTAGTATTTATGATACAAAATAAAGTCACCAAATTTTGTTGTGGACCACTAATATAATTTAGTACTCATTTCTTTGTTCTTAGTTATTCTTTTGATTAATCCTTTGTTCAGAAATGGTGATGTTCAAACCTAAAAACAAATCCACAGTCACAAAATCGAGTTTATGTTATATATATTACTATGTATATAAGTATAGTTCATGTAAGATTATGAAATTGGGAGAAAAAAACTTATTGCATTAATTAACTTGGTTACAAGAAAACAACTTAAGTACTACATGCCAACAAAATGGAAACTACCTATCACGTACTGGACTCCTATATAAACGCCATGTTGTTGATACTGATCCTAAGGACTCTCCTCTGTTTCATGACTTAGTCAGCAAAATAAATACAGACACCAAACATTAATTCAAATAAACACCTAAATAAAACACTTATATTTAGATTATTTTAAGATAACTCCCCTTAATCTAAATCATTCTTTTAACTCCAAGCAGCTCCCGCATTTGTTCAACGTGGCTATTACTTTCGTCACGATGTCTGTGCGCTGCTCTTCTGTACTCACAAACTTAATCACAATGTCACCACGCTCAATGCATTCTCGGATGAAATGGTAACGCATATCTATGTGCTTACTTATCCTATGAAATACATGATTTTTGGCTAGATCTATGGCAGACCGGTTGTCAAAATATAACACCACTGGACCAAGCTGCTGCATTTTCCGCTATACATTTTGCTTCGCAAGTAGACAACACAAAAAACGTTGCTTTTGTGACACCCAGGTGATCACACTTTCAGTCAAGTAGAAACACTACACCATATATGGCCTCTAACAACACCTTTTTCGGTGTTACAAAAAAAAATGTTACCTTAGATGATTAAAAATGGATATAAGGCAATACTATTATTTAGTGTTGCCATTGATGTTTTCGGGTGTTACGTTAGAAAAAATTAGGTTTCTGCTGTAACATAAATTATGGTGTTACAATTGATGTTACAAAAACGTTACTAAAATTGAAAATTTAGGCGGCAGTCTACAAAATTCCTGGTGGGTCAAACTTTGACCAAAATTTTTGGGCTGGCAGAAACTGAAAAATAACCCGCCTTTATTTATTTAGACTAACAAAAACTCTAAAATAAATTATCAAAACACACACGACTCTCTGTTGGGATTTAATTTGAACAAAAGAGTTGTTGGTGTGTTTTGTGCGAGTCTTTAGCTACTAGCAGTCGTGGCAACCCAGTATGGAGATAATATAGGAGTGCTGCAGAATAAATATGTTAGTGATGTAGTTTGTTCAGGACTTTCTGTTTAGATCCTAGTTTGTAGGAGTCAATTATTCTTTGTTATTTAAGTCTATATAATGTAACCTTAGTAGTAATAAAAAAGCCAAGTTCAGCGTTATCTTTGTTTTCTCTAGTTTATATAAACACACAGCTATATATATATTGTATACGGTTCATATCAGACCTTCAATCTGGTATCAGAGCTAGAAAAATCTATTTTTGCCCAAGTACATGCCTAAGGCACAGTCGATGGAGAGGAGTAAGAACAAAGATGGAATGATCAGCTTGAACTATCCCATATTGACAAGAGCTAATTATACAGTATGGGCTATGAAAATGAAGGTGTATATGCAGGCTCATGGCATTTGGGATGCAATATCACCTAAGAATCCTAAATCAACGACGGTTGACGATAAGATGGATAAAATGGCTCTGGCAGCAATATACCAGGGTATCCCAGAAGACGTACTTCTTTCTCTTGCGGACAAGGAGATAGCTAAGGAAGCATGAAACGCAATTAGGACATTGTGGCAAGGTGCGGAGAGAGTCAAGACTGCAAGAGCTCAAATACTTAAGGCAGAATTCGAGTCCATGACAATGAAAGACTCAGAATCGGTGGATGACTTCTCCATAACGTTGAACAACCTGGTCACAAACATACGTGCACTAGGAGAAGAAGTGACAGAAAGCTATGTGGTAAAGAATTTACTACATACGGTACCCTCTAAATTTTTACAAATCGCATCTACTATAGAGCAGTTCGGGGATCTCAGTGTAATGACAATGGAGGAAACCGTGGTTTCGTTGAAGGCTCATGAGGAGAGAATTAAAGGACAAACCGAGACAGGGGGAGGAAAATTATTGCTGACTAGGGAGGAATGGATTGAACGTGAAAGGGAAGACGAGAGCAAATTATTGCTCAACAGAGATGAATGGATGAGACGCTCAAATAAAGGAAATGTAGATGGTTCACAAAAGAACAGAAGTAAGGAATACAATTGAGGTGCTCGAGTTAAAAGTAAGTTTCTCTGCTTTAACTGCAGTGCCTATGGGATTTAATTTGAACAAAAGAGCTGTTGGTGTGTTTGTGCGAGTATTTAGCTACACACAGTCGTGGCAACCCAGCATGGAGATAATGTAGGAGTGTTGCAGAATAAATATGTTAGTGATGTAGTTTGTTCAGGACTTTCTGTTTAGATCCTAGTTTGTAGGAGTCGATTATTCTTTGTTGTTTAAGTCTATATAATGTAACCTTAGTAGTAATAAAAAAGCCAAGTTTAGTGTTATCTTTGTTTTCACCAGTTTATATAAACACATAGCTATATATATATATTGTATAAACATACAGACCTTCACTCTCAAACCCTCTCAGTCGAACAAAATCTTAAACCCTCTCAAAACACAACACAATCTCAAAATCACGAACAAAATGCGTCAGAGCTTAGAGTTTAGGTCGAGTTCTCCTAATTAAGGGATTGGAGTAAGTTAGGGTTCTAGTTGTTAGAAGCATGGAGTAAATTGGGATTCTAGAAATTGTGGATTTCTTCTCAATCGGGTTCAGGGCTTGTAATTACAGTTTGTATCGCTGTTGTTTTCTTCTTGGAGTAATTTAGGGTTTGATAATCAGTAATTTGGGGATTTCTTCAAGCTGGATTCAATATTTAGTTGGGTATGCTAATTTTTTCTTCTTGTTTGAGTGCTCCTAATAAGGAGTAATTAGATGTTTTGTTATTTTTGCTTATTTGTGTGTTGATTTAACGCATAATGAGTTTGAACAAAATTGTGAGATCTCTAGTTCTAAATTAGAAATAGGTGGATAAGATTGTGGATATCCACGTTGGACTTTCTTCTAAAGGCGATAGTAAACTCAAAATTCTTATAAGCTTTATTGATAAATCTTCATACTGGGTATATTCACCTACACTTTATTATATTAGAATTTTATTTTTTATTGTTTAATTTTTGTGATTGAATGACATTGTGATTCTAGTTGTTGAAAAAGTGGTATTGAGACTTTAGCAATTTGGTGTATATAGTCCTAAAAAATGAAAATTCTAAAATCTAAGCAGGGCACCTATTATTTAACTTTTAAGCTCTTAAAGATTGATTATCGTGTAACTTTTGAATGGGAGGAGCAAAGAAGAAGTGTATAGTCTGTGAAGAAGCAGACTCAAAATACAAATGCCCTACTTGTCTTAATCTTTAGTAAGCTTCTTCAATTGCTTTATATATTTTTTAATAAATATATGTGAATGGTGCATAAATTATCTTAATTATATTCTTGTAACGGGATTTGCTTATATTTTGATTTTATGAACTTGTGCAGTTGTTCTCTGGGCTGTTTCAAGAAATTTAAAGGTTTGATTTTTATTGGTTTTCAAGATTATTGCATTTTGATTTTTAACTCTTTATGTATAATTTATCTGATCATACTGAAAAATATTAAATGTTCAATTGATAAAAATGAAATGGATTTTACAATTAAATTATATAAATATTATGTATTTTAGTGTCAATATTGGTGAAAAAGTAATGGGGAATCTATATAATAAACTAAATCCCTAATTAACAGTTTTAATTTCGAATTAAAGCTAAGTTGTCAAAATTTGTTTATCTTTTTCTTGATTCGGGAATAGTTGGTGTGGTATGTATAAGTTGTACCACATGCATCACTGTACTTGAGTCTAACTAATTTGCAAGTTATTAGGGCTTAAGCATTATTTTTAGGTTACTAGCTCTCCTAGGATTAGGATGGTAATTTCAAATGGAATTAGAGTGGAGGTTCTGAGCTTGAACCGTGGGAACCCCGATATTATGAGAATGTATTTAAAATCGACAATTAGGTTGAGTTACCTGAGAGATGGGCTCTTAGTGAATTGCTCTTCTATCCTAAAATACTGGCTCTTTTCTAGGGGAATGCTAAATATATATTCTACTCAAGTCCCCAGTAACTCCTTAAGTTCTTGTGTGTGGGGTCATGTAACTTAACACAACAGATGATTTTGACTTGTACAAATCTACAGAAGTTCAATGTGGTAAGGACGCGCAAGTCCTTGTAGAAGAAACAATTGGGAAGGGTCTTTCCCCTTCAACTCTCTTTCTTTGTTATTTTTTAATATTTTAAATTTTAGATTATTGAAAGATATTATAGCTGGAGATAGGTTCATTTCTTGACTTTTTGTTAAAAAACTTAAACTCATCACTAATAATTATGAATGAAATTAGTTGACGTCGAGCATATACTAATCACAATATGCATCTATATGCCTTTTCCTCTATACTTGCATCCGCCACAGATATATATTTTATGATAGTAATCAAGTTAATAGCTATTCGGTTAATATATATATTTTAATAATCATATAAGATATCTATTTTATGGATCTATGTGGTTCTATATCAATTAAGAATCAGACTTTTTTTCTTCCAGAATATTAGGACTAGTTGTTGGTCAAAATATTCATCAATGCACTGTTTGTATTTTCATTTGATTCTAAGATCTGTATATATAGGATTATTATATAAGGTTTCATATTGAGGTCCATTGAATGTGCAGGTCCAACAACACATGCATATTTCAATATCTGGTTGAGGTAGTTATATCAAGTTAGTTACGGGTTTACACATCTGTTGTTTGTATGAACTTGTGGTTTGCTATTTTAAATTCTCAAATTTGATGCTTTCAATTATTTATTTGATTCTACAGAATATAGGATGAGGTTGTCAAAGGTATACAACGTAACATCAATCTTAGTCTCTAATCTATTTTCTTTGCTATAGATTCTCACTTGGATATTGGCAATGCATATATTTTTCTAGATTGATCACTTATTCCTCTCACATTGATATATTTTTCACTAGCAGTGGACTTTCAGGTTTGTTTTTGATCTTTAGGCTAGATTTTTAATTCAGGTGGCCTCCAACCTTGTATACTTCATAATGGGAGTTATTGAGTTTGTTTACTTAGTACTGTGTACTAAAATTAACTGGTGATTGGGTGTTGCAAATTGAGGTATAATTATGTTAATAACCTTTTTGGCTATATTCAGGTATTTTGCTTACCTTAGTTGGCATTGGAGATGATGGATTATCTGTGAGTGATCATTGGCTTGATTAACACATGTACCATGTACTAAATTCTTACGTGTACCATGTTTTGCAGATTAATATTTAACAATTATTATAGATTGTTCTGCTCTGCATCACATAATTAATTACTAACATGGACATTTACCAGTCTGTTATTTTTTATCCAAGATAATACTGCTGCATTGTCCTCTTTCACCTTAGTATCTGCAATCTTTAAACTAGCCTACATGATTTCAAGGAGCTATTTCATCTTCATGTTTGACTCTCTGCTAACTGTTCTACATGTCACCTTATTTAGTAGCCCAGCTGTTTAATTCCACCTTATCTAAGAACACCTGCTTTTGTTTTTGACTTGCTAGTATGTAGATATTAATATTGCCTACTACCATCTTCTACACGTATTTGAGTGTGCCTTTATGCATGTTTTAACATTTTGAACTATCAATTAAGTCTTCCTTATTATCTGGTAAATGCAAGATTAATTCCAATACTCATTTAATAGCCAACCTTTTATTCTGCATATTCTAGATGCCAGCTTTTACTCAGCTAGATGCTGCATATTCTAGATGCCAGCTTTTACTCAGCTAGATGCCAGCTTTTATTGAGCTATTTATATTTGTATATTATACATGTTTATATGCTTTCATTCATTTTTGTTTCTATTTTCCCCATGTCAAGAACAAAATATAAATTTCAATTGAAGGTATTTGTCTTGTAGTTTTCATAGTACTTTCAATTTTTGAGAGGATATGTTATGTATAAAAAATTATTGTGTTCACAGATCTCTCGTAATATAACAACTAATAAATTGGCCAATGCCATGCGCTATAACTACTTTGTAGGAGCAGGCAGTCGATTCAGAATTTTATATGATCATGGCTACAAGAGGAGAGAAAGTCCAGTGGAGATGGCATTTGTGACTTTTGGACATAATTTTGAACTTTGTTTTTATTTTGGTTTGCATGAAATTTTGTATTAGTTGAATAAATTTGTACTTTGGTTAATAGTTACATTATGTCTATTGTAATATCAAGGGCATTACGTATACGAGCATTACAATAGACACCCTAATGTAACAATTCACTGTTGATTGTAACAGAGAAGAAAACCTTACAATAGGCAACTATTGTAACACTAAAAGGATCAAGTGTAACGCAAAATATTAAAGCATTTAAAATAAATAGTGATTATTAAAATGGATAAATAGTGATTGATGCTTAATTGATCTATTATAAGTAGCCAAATTAAAATAAATAAATAAATAAGCATTTTACTAATATTATGTAATTAGCTTTCTGTTTTTTCAATTACGTAAATGTTTACTCGATAGAAAGCCACACTGGTTTTAGATCTTTGCAAGAAGGATCTACACAACAGGTGGTCGAGTTCTTATGTTTTCACTACAACTTAAACAATTATAATCATTGATATTGCAAGCTGCATTTCTCCAATGTAATGTCCACTAACTATACGCACTATTTAAGCTCACTATAACTGGAATTTAATTGATTATCCATCATCTAGGTAGTCCTTCCTACAAGTTTCTACATACAGTACTTAGATTTACTCTCAGATGAAGTGATTTTAATTAATTGGTCACAAGATAGACAATCCATGTTCTTACAGTGAGCTAAAAAACTTAGGTTCGGTTCATTTGCAACATTTAGGCCTTCATATGCAGATTAAAATTGAACAAATCTAAAGAATTAATCGGCCCCAGATTATGGGGAGCTCTTATGTTGGCTACGTAGCTTAAATCAAGAGTTTCCATTTCAAACAGTAAATTTGAAGGTCCCATCGAGTAAACATTTAAGTACTATATTTTAAAGCTCACAGTAATTTCTATTTCTATCACATTAATTATGAATTTTGAAATTGATAAAATTCAACTTCGAATTCAAGATCAAAACGCTAAAGCAGTAGTTTGGAACAAATTAGCAAAGTAATAAACTTACTCCATCATCAGAATTCCTCAGCTCTGGAGAATCAGGACCAAAAGTGTCCTCCACAACTGCTCGGCAATAAGCTGGTATGAATGTCAAAGGTAGGAACGGAGTCCTGTCCTCCAGTAGGGGAAGGCATGAATCTGCTGGGAGAAGAAAAAAAAATATGAAGACGGAGTATTTAAATAGGATTTTTCAGAAATAAAGTCTGTCCGAAAAGCCTGACAAAAGTCACTTCCCAACCTTGAAGATAAAAAAAGACATCCATTTAGAGATGTATTTAAAAGATGCCCAACAAATTTAAGTGACGAAACTAAAAAAGGGAGCCACCAATCAACAAAGGTTCAAAAAAGATTGCATCTTTTTTTAGCCTCTTGTTCAACTTCCAGCTACCCAGAGCATCTCGTGGGCATTCCTTTTTGGTACAGAGTAAGCCACTACAATCAATAATCCTCTTCTTCATAATCCTGAAACACATACAACAAAACCTAAAAAAGAGTTAAAATAACTATTTTTAACTATTTTAAAAGCAAACATTGACAATACATGTTGCTTAATATTGTTATGTGATCATAACGATGACTTTGGATCCTTTGCTCCGACATTGTTTGCTGAGGTGGTGGAGTTGAATGAATCTCTAATGTAGGTGATTTATATCCTGCAGTGAAGGAAACAACATGACTTCTGTATAAAACAATTTGGATCATTAAAGTGGATTATTTTGAAAATATTGAACTCACTATATGCATTATTAGAGTTTAAAAATTTGAGATCCTGCTCTGACGTGACAGAAGTCGGTTGTTGGTGCAGTTGAGGTGAGGTGTTGGAAATTTTTGGTAATCTAATCTTGCTGTCTGAATAAGTTGATCGAGTACAGTTGTGGTATCTAGTTATTTAATAGTTTGATTTGGTCAGCTGGTTGTTAGCATGATTTTAGGATCTTGCTGCTGATTTTTAGCATCCATCTACGTATGAGTTTCTTCTATATAATCTTGTAATCGTTTTTAGTTTATCATTAAGGCTGGTGAACATTTTCACAGAGTAAAAAGCTTTTGGCTTCTCAGTTTACACATACAGTTCATATCTATATTTATAGCAGGTGTTTAACCAATATCTGGTATCAGAGCTTGATATCAACGATGTATGCCCAAGTATATGCCAAGAATGGCCGAAGAGAAAACAAAGGTGAAGGAGGGTTCACTCGGTTTAAGTTATCCTATGTTAACCAGGGGTAATTATACCGCTTGGGCCATGAAAATGAAGGCCTTTATGAAAGCACATGGTGTGTGGAAAGCTGTAGAAATCAGCGAAGGAGAAAAATCAACAGTTGACGAGAAGCAGGATCAGATCGCACTCGCTGCAATCTACCAAAGTATACCGGAGGATATACTTTTGTCTGTGGCAGAAAAGGAGACTGCAAGAGAAACGTGGGAAGCAATAAAAATTATGTGTCAAGGTGCAGATCGCGTAAAGAAAGCCAAGATTCAAACGCTTAAAAGTGAGTTTGAAACACTGAAAATGAAGGACTCAGATCAATTAGAAGATTTTTGTATGAAACTAAATGGTCTAGTGACTAACATCCGTGCTCTCGGTGAGGGGATGTCTGAGAGTTATGTGGTGAAGAGATTGTTTCGTGCAATGCCAAGCAAGTATCTGCAAATTGTGTCTACCATTGAACAATTTGGGGATTTTGACAAGATGACGGTCGAGGAGGCATTTGGTTCGCTTAAGGCACATGAGGAGCGAATTAAAGGACAAAGTGACAATGGAGGAGGACAACTGATGCTTACTGAGGAGGAATGGACAAGGAGAGAGAACTCAAGTGAAAAACTATTGTTGACTATAGAAGAGTGGATGAGCAAGACAAATAAGAACAGAGGTGAGAATTCAGGAACACAAAGAAATCGATGGGCAAGGAATGGCGGGCGTGGGAACTGCGACAAAAGCATTGTAAGGTGTTATAATTATGGAGCATACGGTCATTATGCGTATGAATGTAAAAAGCCTCGGAGAGACAGGGAACAAAAGCAAGAGGTAAACATGACTCAGGCTGAAGAGGATGAGCCTGCTTTATTGTTGATGAAGTGCGAAGATAAACATACAGACATGGTGTTATTGAATGAAGAAAAGGTGGATCTTATGCTCAGTAAACGCAGTGAAGAGGCCAAGATGTCACAGGTCTGGTATCTTGACAACGGTGCTAGCCAACACATGACAGGAGATCGAGGAAAATTCAAGGAACTAGATCAAACAGTCACGGGACAGGTGAGGTTTGTGGATGGATCCACAGTGGCCATTCGTGGTAAAGGAGTGATTTCGTTTCTATGTAAGAATGGCAAGGAATGGAAACTGAAAGATGTGTACTATATACCGACCCTGTGCAATAATATTTTGAGCTTGGGATAATTGGTAGATGAAGGAAGCAAGGTAGTGTTGGAAGAGGATCAGTTGAGGATCTACAATAAGGAAGGAGCATTACTAATGAGAGTGAGGAGGTCAGCAAACAGACATTATAAGATAAGCCTTGAGGAGATTCAACCTGAATGTGGATTGTCTAAGGTGGAGGAAGAAACGTGGTTGTGGCACAATAGACTTGGACATGTCAACTTCAGAGCACTGAAGCTCATGTCAAAGGAGGAAATGGCCTTGGGAATTCCTAAATTTGTACAACAACAAGGAAGTGTGAGGGGTGTTTAATGTCAAAACATGCACGCAAACCATTCCCATCTCAGGCAATGTTCATTGCTAAGAAACCATTAGAGTTGATCTATGCTGATATATGCGGACCAATTTCTCCCTCAACTTTGGCAGGTAATCGATACTTTCTTCTGTTTGTAGATGATTGCACCCGAAAGATGTGGGTTTATATGCTTAAACTGAAAAGTAATGCGTTTGAAGTTTTTAAGAAATTCAAAGCATTAGTTGAAAAAGAAACTGGAAGTGAAATTAAAATTCTGCGTACTGACAGAGGAGGAGAGTTTTATAGTCAAGAGTTTCGAGTTTATTGTGAAGAAGTAGGTATTCAGAGACAATTTACAACTCCATACACTCCACAACAAAATGGAGTTGTGGAGCGAAGAAACCGTACAGTAGTTGCGATGACAAGAAGTCTGCTAAGAGGCTCTAATATGCCATCTTATATGTGGGGTGAGGGAGTGCGACATTCAGTCCATGTGTTAAACCGTTTACCAACTAAAATATTGAAGGGAAGAACTCCATATGAAGCTTGGAGTGGACACAAGCCTGACATGAGCCATATTAAGGTGTTTGGATGCATTGTGTATATGAAGATTCCATCAGTGTATACGAGCAAGTTAGATGATCGTAGTAAGGCTGTGGTGTATTTGGGTAAAGAACCGGGAACTAAGGCTAGTCGGTTGTTTGATCCTAACAGCGGCACTTTGCACATTAGTAGAGATACAGTGTTCAACGAAAGGGAGTTTTGGAATTGGAAGGCGCCAGAAGATACGGAATTAAATTTCCCTGAAACTGTTGGGAGTGGTGGCACTATCACGATTCATAATGTTCACCAAGAAAGTGCTTACCAGGAAAGCTCGCAAACTGGTACTGAAGAACAGGAGCCACTTACACCAGTTCAAGCAAGTCACAATCAGAATTCAGAGTTAAATGCAAGTGAAGACGGTGCTGGTTCGATCACAGGTTCAACCACCAACAGTGCACCTCGAAACTTTCGGCTATTGAGTGAGATTTATGACGACACAGAACAAATTGAAATTGCAGATGACTTGTTACTGCTGAGTATTGAGGAGCCCAGCAACTTTGATGAAGCAAACCAAGAAGTTCAGTGGAAGAAGGCTATGATTAATGAACTGGAGTCGATCGAGAAAAATAAAACCTGGGTGTTGACTGAGTTACCACCTGGTCATAAAGCCATTGGACTGAAATGGGTATATAAGATTAAAAGGGACGCAAATGGAGTAATTACAAAGTATAAAGCGAGACTTGTCGCGAAGGGATATGTTTAAAAACAAGGAATTGATTTTGAAGAGGCATTTGCTCCGGTCACGAGACTCGAAACAGTACGACTCTTACTAGCTTTGGCTGCACAAAATGGATGGGAGGTACATCACTTAGATGTTAAATCAGCCTTCTTGAATGGTGATATATATGAGGAGGTGTATGTAAAATAACCACAAGGCTATGAAAAGGAAAACGAAGAACATAAGGTTTATAAATTGTTGAAAGCTTTGTATGGGTTGAAACAGGCTCCACGAGCCTGGTATGCACGTTTGAAAAACTTTCTTGAGAAAGTAGGGTTTTCAAAGTGTCTGTATGAACATGCCGTGTACACTAAAAGGGAAGGAAATGAGTCATTAATCGTAGGGATGTATGTTGATGATTTATTGGTAACGGGAACAAATGTTGCTAATATATTCGAGTTCAAGAAACAAATGCATGATGAGTTTGAAATGAGTGATATGGGCAAACTGACTTACTACCTCGGTATAGAGGTAGAGCAGCGAAGGGATTGCATAGAACTGAAGCAGACTGTTTATGCTAAGAAACTGTTGGAGAAAGCAGGTATGCTAGACTGTAATGAAATGAATTATCCTAAGGATCCCAAGGTTGTGTTGCATAAAGATGAAACAGGAAAACCAGTTGACTCGACCACGTTCAGAAGTTTAGTGGGTGGACTACGATATCTGGTGCACACCCGGCCTGACATTGCTTTAGCCGTGGGGTTAATAAGTCAGTTTATGGAGAAACCAACTGTTCTACATTGGAATGCTGCGAAACGAGTTCTACGCTATATAAAAGGCACGTTGGAATACGGACTAAGATAACTAAGGGGTCGGGAAACCATTTGTTGACACGGTTTTCTGATAGTGATTATGCGAGCAGTTTTACTGATAGGAGAAGTACCAGTGGAATGGCATTTTACCTAAATGAAAATTTGATAACATGGATTTCACAAAAGAAGAGATGTGTAGCACTGTCGACGTGTGAGGCGGAGTTCATGGCTGCAACTGCAGCAGCGTGTCAAGGCATCTGGTTGCAGAAATTATTAAGTCATATTGTTGATATAAATCCGGGACCAGTGATGCTGTATATTGACAACAAATCAGCCATAGATTTGGCAAAGAATCCTGTTTTTCATGGGCGTAGTAAACACATAGATGTGCGATATCATTTCATCCGTGAATGTGTGGATCGTGGGGAAATTGTGATCAAGCATATCAATTCGAGTAAGCAATGTGCAGATGTTCTTACTAAGGCAATGGCAGCAGCAAAATTTGCAGAAATGAGGAAACTCCTGGGAATCAAGAACCTGGATAAGCAAGCTTAGATTAGGGGGGGAATGTTTTGGAAATTTTTGGTAATCTAATCTTGCTGTCTGAATAAATTGATCGAGTACAGTTGTGGTATCTAGTTATTTAATAGTTTGATTTGGTCAGCTGGTTGTTAGCATGATTTTAGGATCTTCTGCTGATTTTTAGCATCCATCTATGTATGGGTTTCTTCTATATAATCTTGTAATCATTTTTAGTTTATCATTAAGGCTGGTGAACATTTTCACAGAGTAAAAAGCTTTTGGCTTCTCAGTTTACACATACAGTTCATATCTATATTTATAGCAGGTTTTTAACCAATATGAGGGAGGAGAAACAGCATTAAAATTCTATGTACGCACTAATTGAACTATTATTGTACACACAAATGTAGACGCATTAAAAAACAAACCTTGCGCTGCTCACTAAGAAGATAAACAAACTTGTCGATATTAGGAACAGCGAGTAATTTAGGCATCAAATGGTTGCGGAAATATACTGGAGCTACTTTCACAACCTCTCCGGTTTTCCCTACCTTGTCGAAACTCTGTGCTACATATATGCCATCCTCTATTAACTAACACTAGTTAGTAAGTTCCCACCAAAGGGAAAAGAGGTTCATGCTCATGAACAAAAATGTAAAAAAAGAAAAAAGGTGCAATTCATAAAATGCATAGATATCCTTAAGACATTCTTATTACCAGAAGAAGTTTCATTGACCAGTCGTTTAATGTCTTGTCTCCAGAGAAAATGAGCAAAATTGGAAGTATGAGGTAGAGATTCAGATCCAGTGCCAACAAGAACTATGTTTATCTCTCCAACTGAATGCTCAAAACCCAGAAATAGTTATGTAAGGAAACAGAGAAGAATACATAAAACAAGCAAACACAAATAATAAAGCAAGCCTAGCGAGAGAGAGAGAGAGAGAGGGAGAGCCAATCGAATATGAGCATAAAACTGAAAACCCAACTGAAATTAGTACATAACTCTACCAAGCTTTAACACCCAATAGAACTAAATGACAAATTTCAAAAACTCTTAAAGCCAAATTATAAATCATTAATCACCTCAAACATCACAACATGTATATATGTTAAGCAGAGCAAGTATGTAAATATGTTAAATCGGAGAAGATATATAAATTTTTACCGGTTAATCGGTCCACAAGAACTAAAACCCCAATTTGAATTCCTAGAAACCCTACAAAATCAAATAAATTTAATAGTTAGTAACAACCTTTAAATTAGATAAATATAATTGGGTATTCAAATACTAAATCATCAATTTCATCTTTGATTCATCCTTGGATTTGAGAGAGAGAGAGAGAGCTCATTTTACAAGAGAAGAGAGAGAGAGAGCGATTGCAAAAGAGTTCATCTGACAGAGTGTGTATTATCTAATGGACTAAGTACGACCTTTTTTCGTTGAGCCGGGAAAATGCCGCCCATTTTTTACCTAGTAAACCGTGAATGATTTTTAATTTTTATATTTTAGTTTTTAATTTGAATTATTAAATTATTAATTCATTAAATCAAAAATTAAAAAAGTGATTGTTATATTTTCGCATTATAAATTTTATTATTTGTAAAAATATTATATATTACATTTTTGATTCATCAATAATCCAAAATATAATTATAATAATAGTTTTATAATAATATTTTCACTTAAATGTTTTAAAAATAAAAAAGTAACTAATGTAACACCACGTGCTGGTGTTACGTGTTGTGCAACACCGTAAATCCCGTGTAACACTAACTTTATAGTTATTGTAACACTAATTGAGAGGTGTTACAATAGTACCAAAATTTCCTATCTAATGTAATGCTCCTTGTAACGCTTGCATTACAGTAGCCCACTTATGGGGTAGTGCATATATGGTGTAGTGAAACCCAACCCAGCTGTACTTTTCCTATCTTCGGAACTTCCTGTAAAATCATTGTCACTAAAACCTGATAGCAAATGGTTCCCAGACTTTCTCGAATAAACCAGTCCAAAGTCTAGCGTCCCTTTTATATACCGTAATATTCCTTTGACAGCGTTAATGTGCAACAATGTTGGTCTTTCCATGTATCTGCTCAAAATTCCAACCGCATATGAGATATCTGGTCTTGTATGTACCAGATATCGCAAACCCCCAACAATGCTCTTAAATTCTGAAGCATCAACAGCCTTGCACGTAGAATCCTTGTCTAGTTATATTTTTGCCTCCATTGGGTATCGAGACGGGTTACAATCTTGCATACCAGCCTTCTTTAACAGTTTCCTTACATAAGCTGTCTATTTCAGTTCAATGAAGTCCTTCGCTTGCTCCACCTCTATTCCGAGATAATATGACAGTTTCCCATGTCACTCATGTCGAACTCTTTGTTAATTAATTTCTTGAATTCAAGTCTGTTCTCAGCCTTCGTGCCTGTCACAAGTAAGTCATCCACATAAACACCTACTATGATACATTCCTTCTTTTCATACACAACGTGTTTTTATGGACACTTTGTAAAACCCATCCTTTCAAGGACTTTTCTTAATCGTGCATACCAGGTCCGTGGGGCTTGGCGAAGCCCATATAGAGATTTTAGGAGTTTATACACCTTATGCCTCTGATTCTCATTTTCAAAAACTTCAGACTGCATTACATATACTTCCTCATCAATTTCCCCATTCAAGAATGCATATTTGACATCGAGATGGTGGACTTCCGATTCGTTCACTAGTACAAAAAGTACTTTCTGTAACGTAGTTTTAGCGTTGGTTCTTTAAAGAACCGACGCCTAAAGGTAAGATTGACCGACGCAAATATGTATATATGCACGACATTTGGTGTCGGTTATTAATTTAACCGACGGTAAAAGCGTTAATAGCGTCGGTTCTGTAAGTAACAGTCGCTTAAAAGTATTTATGGTGTCGCCGTTTATAACCGACGCTAAAAAGTATGCTTTGTGCTACGGGCTTCTAGTTGGCCGACGCTATAAATTTCTACTTTATGCTACGAGCTTTAATTTAACCGACGCTAAAAGTATTAGAGTAAAAAATTAATTGGACCAGGGATGTCACGACACTGAAGGGGTTCTTTTAAATTTTTTATTTTTGTATAATTAATTTGAGTTATGATATATTTGCTAAAGTTAAAAGACTTCCAAAAATAATATATTTTTTTTGTTTTTTATATCGAAATGTTAAATAAAATAAAAGTAATAATATTTCTATGTTGTTGATATTTACAAAATATTGAATTTTGTTTACTCCGTTTCAAAAATAAATGTCCACTTTTATGAAAAAAAATTGTTTCAAATTAGTTGGCTACTTCAACTTTTCAATTAATTTTCAAACACTAATTACTCTTTTTTGTCGACAATTATATACCCGACATATATAATATAGCCTTTTACATCGGTCCTTTTTTAACCGTCATATATTATACCCTTTTACGTCAGTCTAGTCTTGACCGTCGTATATATTATTATTAAAATCAAACCATCAATTTTTTACCTTATAAATCTATATGGCAGCTTTTATTAATTTTAAAAACATCAAATTAAAAAAACATACTCATTACATCGTGGTTTACAATCCATCCTATAGTTAGTAGTTCATCCCTAAATTAGTTTCTCTCCACGGTGCCCTACATCTACATCTTCTCTATGATAGTTCCCGATTGAAGAGCTTGAAACTTCCGCACTCCTTCTCAGGTCTCTCTCTCCCGCACTCTCCCTCTCTCTCGCACTCTCCCTCTCTGGAACTCCCCTATATATACGTATATACACGCTCATATTACTTTTTTGTTCATTTTCACAGCCTATTTACCTAATTGAATTCGTATCTTCTCCTGTGTTCGCCCTGCTTCACTGTAATCGGTAATCTCCTCCCTCTCTCCCGGTCTGTCTCTCCTTCTTCTCTCCCTCTCATTTTTTATTTTCATTTTTTAATTTATTTATTTTCATTAACAATATAAATTTTGAGATTTGTTATTATTTTAGTTCAGCTTATTTTCTCTAAATATATTGCCATACATTTGTATAACATAATTAGATTAAATTTACTGTGTTTGCTAATCTTGGTTCACCAAGGATATTAATTTAATACATAAATTTGTTGGTTTATAAAATTTAAAGTGCAAGTGTGGCCTAAATTGATTATATCTTCCTTTTACTTTTTGTGATATGTGTTAGCATTACTTGTGACATTTTGTGTTGATCTTGATTAACACTACTTTATTTCTGGTAGTAAAATGAGTTGCTCTGTTATTTAGAATCAGTTGCTCTCTTAACCAGAAACATATATAAAATTTTAAATTCTTCTTCATCTCAGTAGTTAAGTATGAATACTAAGAACAAGACAAACTTTATAATTTTATCTTCAATCAGCTTTGGGACATTGAAACTTGTAGCAAAGAGTGATGTTGATGCATCGAATTTAGCAGCTTACATTATTGGCAAACACACACACATGTACATAATAATCAGCTGTGTACATGCTCATCAACCTTGGATTAACAGCTTACATTATTGGTAATATGACAAATTTAGTCGTTGAAGGCACTAGTCGTACCATGGAATTTGTAAGCCTCCTTTTTATCTCTTCTATTTTGCATCGCAAGATGTTATGAGTCTAGTTGTCTAGGCTTAAATCAAGTTCAGAATTCAGGAAATTTTCTTGTGCTTGTTTTGTAGAGGAATAGCATTGAAGCAACGTCAAACTTTGTGAGCAGAAACCACTTGCTGGTCAGACTCAAGGAGCAGATACTAGCTTATATGTGCTTGAGATTCAAGGCTGAGAGCTTGAACCAGCAGCAACTGATTGAACAACTACCAAAAACCATTATCAAAAGCATTAGTCAGCATTTATTTATTCCAACCGTCCAGAGGGTCTATCATTTCCAGAATGTATCAAAGGAAACTCTCTTGCTCTTGGTATGATCATCGACATATGCTTTTTCACGTGATTAAAAACATGCGCCTTTTATTAGCTTTACTTCATAAGTTTCCAAACCTCGGAAAGTTCCGAAATGACAGTCTCATTGGACTTCTTGATTCTCATGTGCATATGACACTATTTTTATCTGATTAAATAATTTAAAACTGTCTAACACAGGAAGTGTATATAATATAAGACAGGTATTTAATGTAATGACATTGTCTATTTTTCATCAGGCTGTGGATATGAAGGCTGAATATATACCACGTAGAGAGGATGTGATATTGCAGAATGAAGCACCTGATGATGTTTATATAATAGTGTCAGGGGAAGTGGAATTAATTGATCACTCCGAGATGGACTAGAAAGAGGAAATTATTGGGATTTTGCAACCTGGAGATATGTTTGGAGAAATAGGTGCACTGTGCTGCAGGCCACATGCTGTTACATATCGAACCAATACTCTTTCGCAGTTCTTGAAGATGAAAACTAGTGCTTTTATTGAAGCAATGCAAAGTAAACAAGAAAACTATGTTGCCATTCTCAAAAACTTCCTTCAGGTAATTTTGTCATAGGTTCAGCTTCAATGTTGTTTCAAACTCCTTCAGAGAGGAGAAAATTCTCTCATATATATAATTGATCTTCTGCCATCCATCCTACAATGAATTAGATATTTAAGTAGTTCCCAAAGTAAGTGTTTGAAAATAAAATCATCACAGATGAACATAAACTGCACCATATTAAAATGAATGACTAAAACTAAATTACTGTGTGCGATTAATTTTCAGCATCATAAAAGGCTGAAGGAGTTGAATATAGGGGACTTGATAGTGCATAGTGGGAATCAAGAAGATGATAATCCTTATATGTCGATCAACTTATTAACAGTTGCCGGCACAGGAAATGCTGCTTTCCTTGACGAACTTCTCAAGGCAAGATTAGACCTCGACATAGGAGATTCAAAGGGAAGAACACCACTGGTAAAATACTTATACTTACTAGTTTATAACTATAGACTGCAAACACAATCCCATGTAAGGATACACATATCTGCCATTCAAATATGAAATCTGTTTCGCTTTCTCTGTTGTGCATCAACATATTGCAGCATCAAAGGGGCATGAAGAATGTGTATTGGTACTCCTCAAGCATGCATGTAACATACACCTAAGAGGTAGATATTTTTAGCAGGCTTATAATTTTTGTTCATCTGTTAAGAGAAAATAACTTTTCTCAAGTTTCGGTGTCAATCATAGGTATCAAGATCACACTCTAATTATTGACTAGGTATCAACACAGTAAGCCAAGGAGTAGCTAAAATGTTCACCAGTCTAATTTTTCAAGAATGATATTATCATAATGGTTTAAGAGAACAAAGTGTCATTTTATTTTCTCAGTTTGTTTGTAATCATAGTAACATTCATATATGCATGGCAGATGTAGAAGGTAACACTGCAATGTGGGATGCCATAGCAGCAAAACACCACTTCATATTCAGAATACTTTACCACTGGGCTTCCATCTCGGATCCATGCACTGCAGGGGACCTCTTAACCACAGTTGCAATGAGGAATAATGTAGTTGTCATGAAAGAACTCCTGAAGCACGGTTTGGTTGTAGATTCAAAAGATTGTCATGGATTAACACATATCCAAATCGCGATGGAGGAAAACCATTCGGAAATGGTCGAGCTTCTTGTGATGAATGGTGCAGATGTCAAAACTGAAGATGTACATAAATCTAATAACAAGTTTTTGTCTTCTTTAAATCTGGATGAAATGTTGCAAAAAAAAGAAGTAGGCCATCAAATAAGCAGGCTTGACAGCGTCGTGGACAAAAGGATTGTAAAGAAATTGGAGGATGAAGATCCAGCTTAAGAGATTAAGAAGGAAAAATCATCAAAAGGAATAACATGTTCTATTAGAGTTAGTATATATAGAGGACATCCTGTGTAGAGAAGAGAAAATTTTTGCACTGAAGCTGGACGACTAATTACACTGCCTTCTTCACTAGAAGAACTCAAATCTATAACAGGTACTTTGTTATATGTAGATAAAAGATGTTAGGACTTATTTGTGCATTACTATTAGAATTACGAGCAAAATTACACGTTTCTTGAAATAATATTCTAAGAGATATGTTAGCAGTATATCACATGTTTTTAAGTAGAAACTCATAGTTCTGTTTGTTGTGAACCTTTTTACGGGTAAGAAGTTTGGAAACATGTGTGTGTGTTTTTAAGCAGAAACATGTGTGTGTGTGTTTGTGATTTTGGCTCACTTTTCTTATGTCCAAACAGAGTGGAGAAGAAACAACCTGGGTGGTAATTATTTTTACAGAACAACTTGTATACACATTTTACTGTTACAAGTCTACAATAAGTTTTGAAATCAACAAAATACTTCTACTTCATCCTGACTTGTTGATCTTATATTGTTATAGGTAATTGCTATGGATAAAGATAATGCAGATAAAGATAATGCAGAGTCCAGTTCCAAGAAAAGGACCAGAGGTCCCACATTGTGCAAAAAATTGAAAAGATACCTTGAGACCTACTTTAATTTCAATTTGATTCCTAGTTAATTTGATTATTCAGTTAAATTTGTGGGAATGTTGGTATTTGTAAAAAGGAGGTTCAAGATATCAATAAAAACGTAAATAATATTTATTTTTTTTACAGTACTTTAGGCGTCGGTGTTATTGAACAACCAACGCCTGTAACATACACATATAGCGTCGGCTTTTTCAATGACCGACGCCTTTAACATAAACATATAGCGTCGGCAATTTTAACAACCGACGCCTTTAATATTAACTCTCAGCGTCGATTTTTTGATAAACCGACGCATTTAATTACAACTTCTAGCGTCGGCACTTTATTGGACCGACGCAATTGTCCAAGCAAGAGCGTCGGTTAATGGCAATTTTGAGTCGGTCATCTAACCGACGCTAAAAATGTTTAGTGTCGCCTAATTACCCGACGCAAAAAGAATATACCTTTAGCGTCCCCTGCATATACCACGCTGAAAAACCGACGCTAAAGGCCTATTTTGACCATGGCTAAAAGTCATTTTTGTACTAGTGGTTATTGATTGATAATGCAAGTAATAAGTGGACTGTCTCCATGCAAGTGACCGGAGCAAATACCTCCTCAAAATCAATCCCCTGTCTTTGAACGTATCATTTTGCTACCAGAAGAGCTTTATATTTCACCATTTGCGGTCTTCTTAACTTTGTACACCCATCTTAAACCAATAGCTTTGTGCCCTTTAGGTAGCTCAGTTATTACCCATGTGTTGTTTTTCTCGATGGCATCCAATTCAGCCACCATTGCCTTTCGCCATTCACTTTCTTGGCCTGCTTCCTTGTAGTTCGCTGGTTCCTCAATACTGATCAGCAACATATCGTCTTCTATCTGCACTTCCTCAGTCTCGTTGTAGATATTAGACACAAGTTTGAATGTTTTCGGTTCAGAACTATATTCACTCGAAGTTGTAGAGCTTTCTATTGTATTACTCCATTGCTGAACACTTAAACCTCTAGATTGTTGTAGAGTGACAAAAGTCATGCTCTACTTCTGTTGCATCACTTTTATTATTTGAACGTCCATATATAGTCACAATATTAGGAAATATGAAGTCCATCTCATCCATTGTTTGTTGTTCCCACGGCCACATTTTATCCTCCTAAGAAACAACGTCGCGGCTAACATGAATTGAACCAGACACTAGATCAAACAGGCGATTTGCCTTTGTTTCGGGTTCCTTACCCAAATATACCACTGATTTGCTACGGTCATCTAGTTTCTTGACATGTACATGTGGTATTTTCATGAACGCAACGCAGCCAAATAACTTAATGTGTTGCAGATTTGGCTTCGCTCCCTTCCAGGCCTCATAGGGGGTCTTTCCTGCTAATACTTTGGTTGGCAGTCTGTTAAGTATATAGAACGAGTGCCTTACAGCCTCCCCCCAGAAATGAGAACTACAAGAAAAATGGATAAATACAACCGGTCAAAAACCGGTTGTATTTAATTAAATACAACCTGATCCGGTTGTATTTAGTTAAATACAACCGGTTTTTAAACCGGTTGTAAATGCTCGAGTAATATTTAGTAATGCGGTTATATTTATACTAAATACGACCACCTAAATACAACTGCCTAAATACAACCGCTTAAATACAACCGTTTAAATACAACCGTATTCAGTTAAATTTGATTTTTCAATTTCAATTTGAAAATCCCGCCCAAAAAATTGAATTTTTGAAATTCGACCGTATATGGTTTAAAATATTATTCTAAATTCGACCGAATGCGGTCGAATCAACGATCACCAGTTTTTAAGAAAAAAACTTCTCGCTGGAAAATTCTCCGATGAGTTTCAAAAAATCCGGCAACCATTTCGCCTCGAAATTGAGCCCGGTACCTTACAGCCCTAATTAGAACCTTGTACATAATGGTAACTTTACTAGTACCAATATTCATCAACATGGGAGGTGGGACTAAACACCTTACAGCCTGGGACTTGGGCACTGCACTACTTCTTACATTGGTAGCAACATCATCAATGATTTTTGCCTTGCCCGACGCCTCCTCCCACTTGAACGGTATTGACGTGAAGCTTGGCATCGGTGGCGTTAGCATTCCCAGTGGCTCCTTTTTCTTGCTCGGAAAATTGTACAAACTTATCTTTAGTATTGGACTAATGTCTTTCTTATCATTTTTTGCTCTTCCTTCTCAAACTTCAACCCCATTTTTCTTTTTCTTTTTTTTTATTATTGTTATCTACTTGCATATAATTACATGTAGATGAGTAGATGTTTATATAGTGTATGTGGTTAGAGCATCTAAATCAAGTATAAATAGAGATAGGTTGTAAGGCTGTAAGTTTTTCCTCGGTTTAAGAGGTTTTGAGATTGTACATGTGCTGCGAGTGAAGAGATAGGGAGGGAGGGGGGAGTGAGAAGAGGGGAGCCGCGAAGGTAATGGGGGTAGGGTTTTAGAACATAAATAAAATATTGTTTTTTACTTTTTTTTATAAAATATGATACCAACCATTGGATTAGCTAAGCTACTTAAATTTGGCAGGTTGGATCTAAATCACGCGGATCGCTGACTTGGCAAGGCTAAATACAACCGCAGTCAGTTGAATTTAGGAGTATTAATTTATAAATTCAGTTCACACATTACGTATTTTCTGTTATGAAAATTAAAATTTGAATAATTTTTATAAAAAAAAACATTATTATTTGTTAAACTTTTTCTTAAAATATTATAATTTTATAATTTATTTTAACTACTCATTATTTTAATAAAAAAATTTGAAATTGTGAATTTGATATATTTTATGATTAATTTCATTCAAAAGAGGGTGCAGTGAAATTTAGAATTTTGTTTAATTATACTTTATTTGTTAATTTAATTGAGGTCTAATAATAAAATACATTTATTTTATTTAAAAAATTTATCATATTACTGAAATATATAGATATTGACATCTATAAGTTTGGATCATTTATAAACATTTTTTAAAAAATTGAAACATCAATCCGGGACTAAACACTAGTAAGAAATGCGGTAAAACTACTGGTTGACTGTTAAAATAGAAAATCAAAAACATTTATTTTTTTCTAAATTTTTTATCATATCACTAAAATATATATATGTTGACATCTGTAAAGTTGGATCATTCATAAACATTTTTTAAAAAATCAAAATATCGGTATTAGACTAACACTAGTACGAAGTACTAATAGACTGTTAAAATAGGAAATCAAATACATTTATTTTTTTCTAAATTTTTTATCATATCACTAAAATATATATATGTTGACATATTTAAGGTTGGATCATTCATAAACATTTTTTAAAAAATCGAAATATCGGTATTAGATTAACACTAGTAAGAAGTACTCGTAAATCTACTGGTTGACTGTTAAAATAGCAAATCATATATATTTATTTTTTTCTAATTTTTTTTATCATATCAATAAAATATATAGATCTTGACATCTGTAAGGTGGGATCATTCATAAACATTTTTTAAAAAATCAAAACATCGGTATTAGACTTACATTCATAAGAAGTACTGGTCAAACTACTAGTTGACTGTTAAAAAGGCAAACCAAATATATTTATTTTTTTCTAACTAGTGTCAAAGAGTAGTTTGACCAGTACTTCTAACTAGTGTTTAATCTCATATTGATGTTTCAATATTTTTAAAAGTATTAATGAATGATTCAACCGTACAGATGTCAAAATCAGTATATTTTAGTGATATGACAAAAAATTTAGAAAAAAATAAATATATTTGGTTTGCTTTTTTAACAGTCAACTAGTATATTGACCAGTACTTGTAACTAGTGTTGAATCCCATATTGATGATTCGATATTTTTAAAAATATTAATGAATGATCCCACCGTACGGATGTCAAGATCTGCATATTTTAATGATTTGACAAAAATTTTAGAAAAAAATAAATATATTTGGTTTACCTTTTTAAGAGTCAAAAAGTAGTTTGACCAGTATTTCTAACTAGTGTCTAATCCCATATTGATGTTTCGATATTTTTAAAAATATTAAAGAATGATCCAACCGTACGAATGTCAAGATCTATATATTTTAGTGATATGAAAAAAAATTTAGAAAAAAATAAATATATTTGTTTTTTTTTTAACAGTCAACTAGTAATTTGACCTGTACTTCTAACTAGTGTTTAATCCCATATTGATGATTCGATATTTGTTAGTCCCTTAACAATATAGCAAGAATTACAGAAGGGGGGTTGAATGGAATTCTTGAACTTTTTTCTTGAAATAAAAATGTTCAACTCGATTATGGATATATTTGTTTTGATTAGCACAATGCGGAATGTAAACTTGAATGAATCAAAACATAAGTAATTAAAAACAAGAGTCTTTAAAAACTTTCTGGTGGATTTAAACAATTCCACCAGAGATATATATAATATATCGAGAGGACTCTGTGTGCTGAAATGCTCACAACTGCTTACAAAATAGAACTGCTGAGAATACAGGAAATGCTAGAGATTGTGCTTACAAAGATTTTTCTATTTTTATGTTTCTCAGCTATCTCGGTTATTTTTCTATTTGCTACTCTCTTGGTTTATATATTACCAAGATTACAAAGTCAAAAGAACTGAACAAATATAAAATCTAACAGTCTTGATCTTTGTTGCTTTTCGTCCTCTATTACCCAGTTAATGGGCTTCCACAGTGTGTTTATATCCAACTCGACGGCTGTGTGTCAGCTTTCACTGTTCAACTGATGTTTGAATCTAGATATAATCATCCGTCAACTTTCAGATCATCCGTCGATGACTTAATTCATCATCCGTCAACTGCTATGTTAAACATCCGTTGATAGTCATTTGATCATCCGTCGAAGCTTTGTTAATCATTCGTCGGTAGCTATTTTGGCACTTGACTTCATTTCACTTATACAGAATTACAAGACATTGCCTATGTACAGTTAATCAACCTATTCTGCATATCTAGTTAAAGTCAACATGACTTATATGCCACTACAAATTCTATACAAAGGTGCATACATTACTGTGCTACAAACTTATTATTACATAAGCTACTTACTCGATGGATAATAAGTTAATCATCCGTCGGGACTATAATGAGTTATCCATCGGGACTAAAACTCTTATCCGTCGAGTGCTACATAATTTCACTAAGTAAAATCTACTTAGACATTTTCTTTAAGTGATCATCAAATACACAACATATTCACAACAATCTCCCCCAATTTATGTCTACTGGAATTGTAGCCATAAATTAAGAGACACTTGATGATTACAAAACATCCTTAACATATATCTTTAAAGATAAGTAGATAAAACTGAAAGTGCTTCAATTTAAAGAAAATGTACAAGGTTTGGCTCACGGTCAAGTCAAGATGCTCCTCTAGCCTGAGCAGATTTTTCTAGTTTCTTGAAGGTCTGGATCTTCTTCCAAGCTTTCTGTTGTTTTCTTCAATTTGATTCTGGAGCTGCCTGTGGAATTATAATTCATCAGATTCTGAGAGATCTAACATTTCTTGCATCTCCAAGATAGTCTCATTGCTGGAGATACTCAATTGGTCTTCTAATCTGAAGAATCTTTTCACACCCTTGTCATCCATGAATTCCATCAGCCAGTAGGGCCTTAGATGCACTCTTCTCCCTGTGTATGGGATGATAAGAGTCTTGGAAAGTGCATCTTTGGCTCTAACACTCCTTAGCTCTTCAATCTTCTTCAATACTAATCTTCTTGCAGTTACATTGAACCTAAAGTTTTTCTTGAAGGATGAATAGACTTTGATCAACACAGCTTGGCTTTCTTGAAGTATCCTATGAAGAGGCCACTGAATCTCCCTTCCTCCTTTGTACTTGAACACCAACCTTTCAGGTAGGTTCTGTATGCATCAATTTCCCTTACCTCATCCAGCTCCTCCAGATAAAGGTTTAGATCTGTGAATTCTTTGATGTCACATAAGTACAAGTAGTCTCCCCTGTTTACCTTGGGTTGAGCTTTGACAACTGACTTGGATTTGAGAGGTGACAACTTCACTTTCTTGACTACCCTTGACTTTGTCCTCCTTGGCTTAGTAAGAATTGGCAAGTTAAAGTCAGGAATTGGTAATTTATCCCACTCTATTGGCTCATCCTTTGGCACAATAGGCTCTCCATGTATGTTCCTGTAGGGGTCCACCACCCTTATATCTTCAAATACCACAAAGGGCTTTGATGATTGAGTTTTAGCTTGAGTGGATTCCTTAGGAAATTGATCTTCCAATTTCCTGTCAACAACATCCAATTTCCTTTTTGTTCTTTTAGCCAGTTCTTTCTTTCTTGGGGATTTCTTCTGTTCTTCAATCTTCTTCTTTGATTCAGTAGCTTGAGATGGTTGAGAGGGAATTTATTGAGAAGAATTCACAACCTGTAGCTTGGCCAAGATAGCAAACTGTTCTTTCTTTTGTTTAGACTTCTTTGCATCTAGAGCAGCTTGCCTCTTTTCCTGCTTTAATCTGGATTTTTCTTCTTCCTTTGCATGAGCAAATTGTGCATGTCCAGCTACCACACAAATTTCCTTCTCATTTCTGAATATCTTTGCAATTCTCTTTCTTGAGGCTGAATCAGCTGGATCTTTGTAGAAGATAATAGATCTTGACAGAAGCTTCTTTTCATCAGGCTTGAATGTCTCACACACAGTATCCATAGGGTTCTTCAAAGATGACTTTGGATAGTTTGCCCTTGGTTTAATAATTATTTCAGCCTTTGTAGTCTTGATGCAGGAAGATTGTCCTTTCTCCAGATAGTTCATGCTCATCTCATTCACACTGATTGACTTGACATGAGAGTGATGGATGGCTGACTGAACTGGTTCCTTGACTAATTCAAACCTTTTATGTATTTCCTTATCAATCTTTTTCCAGTTGATCAGAGTCAACTTTCCTTTATCAGCATCTTTCAAATTTTCTGCTTCTGCATTGATAAGATCTATACCATCTGCAACTGGTGGCTTGGAGATAGTAATTGAAGGTACAATTACTTTGCTGATTTGAACTAGAAGTTTCTCCCCCTCATTTTGGTCCTTTCTCCCCCTTACTTGATTCTCTCTCCCCCTTTTTGTTATCATCAAGTGGAGGAGTTAGGCCTTGCGCTTTAGCCAGTTGCATAAGAAGATTTGTCTGAGTCTGTTGATTTTGAAGAAGTAGAGCCACTGAATTCTTAATAACTTGAACTCTGTTCTCCAGCTTGGCTATCTTCTTGTCAGAATCTGATTCTCTCCTTAATCTCAGTAATAGATCTTGCATGGTACCATATGGCATTACTGAATCCGGCTTCTCAGAGTTATAGGTCTTCAAGTTAGCTATATCCCTTTTCAATTCATCCACACTGAGATTCTGTCTTAAGTCCTGGATCTTCACTAGATGTAGAGAGTCCAGGTGCGCTTGAAGAACAGACTTGGTGCCAGCATCTGAAGTTTCCTGAAGGGCCTGTTGAATAGCTATTACTTGTTTGACCAAAGACAACTCAAATTGTCCTGGTGTAGATTCCTTTGCCCATGCCCATTCAGGTAAACTTAAAGCAGAACTTGGGCCTTCAGCTCCCCCTAAGTTCATGCTTCCATCCAAAGAACCAGAGTCATCATCATCAGAATTTACTCCAAATTCTTCAGATGGCTCTCCAGCTTGAGAAGGCATTCCGTTCAGAGCAGCTTTATCTCTTTGAAGAGATTCTATGGTGTGCACTAAATTCAAAGTCTGCTCTGCCTCCACATTGCCCTGAGCATCCAACAATTGATAGGCTGAAACAGGGTGAGTAAAAGTGTCAGCATCCAAGGAAATGTTATCAATTACAGCTTTGTGATGTTGCTGAAATTGTTTTTCCTTTTCAGCATCATCCACAATCATTGACTCACTAGCAATGGTTGGTTCCATCCTTATTTCTCCAGTACCTGCCTTTCTCCCATATTCTCTCTTTTGTTGCATCAGGGTCTCACCTTAGCTCCCCACCCTCACACCCTCACCTTCACCTACTAAGGTGGGACTCCTCTCACTCACTTTTGCCAATCCTGAATGAATGGATTGCTGAGATTCACTCTTTTCCTCTCCTTTTGCCTGGGAGCAACCCAGACTCTCACTCAATGCACTCTCCTGTCTCACTCCTAAGAGTGATTGTATTATCACTAAGTCTTCTGCACTTGAAATTATTGAAGTTTGAAGTTGTGCAAAGACACTCGACGGATAAGTGATATCCGCCGGGTGAGTGGTAAAGCTATCTGACGGATAACTGCTGTTAAGCTTATCCGTCGGGATACAATCACTACTCGACGGATGAGCAATATCCATCGAGAGAGTAGAAATGAATGAGGTGGGAAGAGAAACTATTGTTGACTCTGTGTTGATTGAAGTTATTTGAGGCACAGATGTCACAATAGAATCTGAAAGAATTGGCAAGTGAGCCAACAAATCATCTAAAAGATGATGCTCACTTGCACTAGATCCTGGCTTCCCCAACAGAGTTAAAGAAGGGGAATCAGGAATTGAAGTGTTTATCATGTCCACTTCCAGTGAGTTAGTTGGTGAGTATTGTGTTTCAGTGGCTTCTATAATGAGAGATTTTGGCTGTGACTCCACATTTATTGGAGCCACATCAATCTGAATTTGAGAAGGTGCAGGGACTGTGTCTTTAACACCAGTTTGCACTAAGTGTGTGCCCTGTGCATCCCCAGTTGTTTTGGATTTCTTCTTTCTAGTGTAAGTTTGGGGTGAGCTTGTGTCCCTAACCCTCTTGGCATGTGCTCTTGGATGAGAGCTTTGTTCAATAGCCACATCCTTTTGGGATGATGCAGCTAGAAGAGAGCTTTTGTCCTTTTTAAGCACTGCAGTTTGTTGGGAAACTGCAGTGTGGCTAGGCTGGGATTCACTAAACTCTCCAACCTTATCCTTGGGGTTTCTTTGATGTTCACCCCATCCCTCACCTATCTTACTCTCCTTCACACTCCCCTCTTTGGCTTTGGTAGATTTTTCAACTGGTACCTTTTGAGAGATACCAGAGGGGGTTTTCTTTGATTTGGATTTGGAAATTACAGTTGATTTGGCAGCTTTGGTAGGCAACTGTTTGGTCATTGTCACAGTTGCCATAGTTATGCCTGAAGTCAAAGAAATAGAGGAGATTGGGGTAGGTGAGGGTATGGGTGAACTTACCTCACTTACCTGAGGTGCCAGCATTGCAGGGAAATAGAACATTGGCACATCCCTGTGATGGTTGGCTCTGTTCAATTCTGTAATTATTCTTCTCTCTTGAACCCAACAAGCTAATTTGTTGTCTGGGTTCTCAAGTACAATCTCTTGACAAAGATGGTTAGCCAAAAGCATAAAAAATCTAGCATAGTAAATATTATTTCCTCTTTTGGCTAAGTCACCTAGTTTAAAACCTAACTCATACATAACAAGGTCACTGAAATTGTAATATTTGTCTGTAACTAGCATGTATAGCATGTTAAGCATGGAAATGTTCACAGAATCTAAATTACTGATATTTCCAGAAAAGACTTTAGTTACAACATCACACAAATAACTCTATTCCTTCCTAAGACCTAGTCTTCTAATTTCACTTAGTTTTATAGTAGGAAGTGCATAATGAATGAAATTGAGCATATTGACAATATCAGTGTCAGTATGTGGTGCAGTTACATTATCATCAGGAATCTTGAAACATGCTTTTATTACATCACTATTGATACAGAAATCATAACCTTTGATGGTCAGAGTGATGGTTTTGTCAGTAGAGTTGTAGATTGCTGTTGTCCACATCTCCTCAACAACTTCACAATAAATTATGGGTGATTCCAGCATGGCAAAACTTAACTTGAAGTTCTTCACGAAGTCCATCATCTTATGATAGTCTTCTGATTGCTGAATACCCTTATTGACCAAAGCAGTGAAGTTGTTCTTCTCATATATGAACCCAGTCTGTGACATGATCTTTACTACGGGTGCCATTGTTAGAGAAGAAAATCTTGAAGAGAAAGAGGATTTTTGCTTGAGAGAGAATGAAATACACAGTTGAATTTGAGAATGATAAAAGAAAATGATTAGAATGAAATAAGCTTTTATACTTTACTAAAAATCAACGGATAAAAATAATAAAGAGAAGTAAATTACCCAAGAGAAATTGCCTAAATAAGTCATTTTACAATAAACTGTAAAAATTCCACCCATTATCCGTCGTGTAATGCTTACAAACTGTAAGTATACTCGATGGATAATGTTCATGGAATTAACGGTTAAGATTTAGACACTTCGACGGATGAGGATAAACTGTTATCCGTCGAGCTTTAAATATTCCAGAAAAGTAATTGATTTTTATTTACAATTTGTATATCGACGGATGACTCAACCCGATGGATAATGGTCATCCGTCGAGATGCAAATTTTGACTTAGCCGAAATTTCATCCAAGACTAAAAATCAGCTAAATTTCTGGCTACTTTTCAACTTGTAAAATAATTCAGATAAATTCAAGAGTAATTAAGCATACCTAACTCACTTACCAACCTAGAAAAGGTGGATTCATCCAGTGGCTTGGTAAAAATATCTGCAAGTTTCTTCTCACTTGGAATAAAATGTAACTCTACGGTACCATTCATTACATGTTCCCTTATGAAATGGTACTTGATGTCTATATACTTTGTCCTTGAATGTTGCACTGGATTTTCAGTGATGGCAATTGCACTTGTGTTGTCACAGAAAATAGGAATCCTTTCAACTTGCAAACCATAGTCTAGCAATTGATTTTTCATGCATAAAATATGTGCACAGCAACTGCCAGCAGCAATATATTCAGCTTCAGCTGTAGAAGTAAAAACTGAATTTTGCTTTTTACTGAACCAGGACACAAGCTTGTCTCCTAAAAATTGACAGGTTCCTGTTGTGCTTTTTTTGTCAATTCTGCAACCTGCATAGTCTGCATCTGAATAACCAGTTAGATCAAAACCAGAATCTCTAGGAAACCAAATGCCAAGTTTTGGTGTTCCTTTGAGATATCTGAAAATTCTCTTAATAGCTATTAAGTGAGATTCTCTAGGATCAGCCTGAAATCTAGCACATAAATATGTACCAAATATTATATCTGGCCTACTAGCTGTTAAGTACAGAAGTAAGCCAACCATGCCTCTATAACTTGAAATATCCACAGACTTTTCAGTAGTGTTTAGTTCAAGCTTAGTTGCAGCGGCCATGGGAGTTTTTGCAGATGTGCAATCCATTAGATCAAACTTCTTTAAAAGATCAAAAATATATTTAGTTTGACTAATGAATATTCCATCACTAACTTGCTTAACTTGTAAACCAAGAAAGTAAGTTAGTTCTCCCATCATACTCATTTCATACTTACTTTGCATCAGTTTGGCAAACTTTTTACAAAGTTTCTCATCTATAGAGCCAAATATAATATCATCTACATAAATTTGAACAAGTATGCTAGAGCCATTAACATTTCTGAAAAATAAAGTTTTATCTATAGTACCTCTTGTGAAGTGATTTTCCAAAAGGAACTTTGATAAAGTGTCATATCAGGCTCTAGGTGCTTGCTTTAGTCCATAAAGTGCTTTCAGTAGATAATAGACATACTCTGGGAAATTTGGATCTTCAAAGCCAGGAGGTTGACTTACATACACTTCTTCCTCCGAATCTCCATTCAGAAAGGCACTTTTGACATCCATTTGATAGACCTTGAAATTGGCATGGGCTGCATAGGCTAAGAAGATTCTGATGGCTTCAAGTCTTGCAACAGGAGCAAATGTTTCATCAAAATCTATCCCTTCTTGCTGGAAATATCCTTTAGCAGCCAATCTTACTTTGTTCCTTACTACTATGCCATTTTCATCCATCTTGTTTCTAAATACCCATTTGGTGTCTATTGGATTCTTTCCTTTAGGCTTGGGTACCAGCTTCCATACTTTATTCCTTTCAAATTGGTTTAGCTCCTCCTGCATAGCTAAAATCCAATCAGGATCTAACAAGGCTTCTTCTACCTTCTTTGGTTCTTCCTTAGACAGGAAGCTGCTGTATAAACATTCTTCTTGAGTTGCTCTCCTGGTTTGAACTCTGGAAGAAACATCACCAATAATCAGTTCAAAGGGGTGATCTTTTGTCCATTTTCTTGGTTGAGGTAGATTAGCCCTAGATGAAGAGACCTCAATGTTGTCTTGATGTGTGATGGAGTTTTGATTGCTAGAAACTCCCCCTGAGTTTGTGGATCTTTGATTTGAGATAGGGGTACTTTCTATGGGTGATCTGCCTTGACTTCCTGCTCCTTTTGATAACCCGACGAATGGTGAGTCTTGAGTACCGACGGATGAGGCAGGTTGTCTTCCGACGGATAATACAGATTGCCTTCCGATGGATGAAGTATTATGTAACTCAACGGATGTTGAGTTTTGTGCTTCATTTGTGGTAGATTTGTCTGCATTATCCTTAGACACTGTTTCTTGATCACTCTCATCATCACTTTCATCACTGACCATCTCAACATTGTCGAATTTGAGGCTTTCATGGTAATCTCCATCTCTTAGTCCTTCAATCCTTTTATCATCAAACACAACATGTATAGATTCAACAACAATGTTGGTTCTTAGATTGTAGACTCTATATGCTTTACCAACAGCATATCCAACAAAAATTCCTTCATCTGCTTTAGCATCAAACTTCCCATTTTGGTCAGTTTGATTTCTCAGAATATAACATTTACAGCCAAGGACATGAAGAAAGTTTAGAGTTGGCTTCTTGTTCTTGAACAATTGATAAGGTGTCATGCATCTTGCTTGATTAATCAGAGAGATGTTCTGAGTGTAGCATGCAGTATTTACAGCTTCAGCCCTGAAATAAGTTGGTAATTTTGATTCTTCAAGCATTGTCCTTGCAGCTTCAATAAGAGATCTATTCTTTCTTTCCACTACTCCATTCTATTCTGGAGTTCTTGCTGCTGAAAACTCATGCAAGATCCCATTTTCCTCACAAAATACTCTCATGACATAGTTCTTGAACTCAGTTCCATTGTCACTCCTGATTCTTCTAACTTTGAAATCAGGATGATTGTTAACTTGCCTTATGTGATTGATTATGATTTCACTAGCCTTATCTTTGGACTTTAGGAAATTTGTCCAAGAGAACTTTGAGAAATCATCTACAATTACTAGGCAAAATCTTTTCTTTGAAATTGACAATACATTGACTGGTCCAAACAAATCCATGTGGAGTAGTTGCAGAGGCTCTTCAATTGCTGAATCAAGTTTCTTCCTGAATGATGCTTTGATCTGCTTTCCCTTTTGGCAGGCATCACACAGTCCATCCTTTGTAAACTCCACTAGAGGAATGCCTCTTACTAGTTCTTTCTTTACCAGCTCATTCATGGTCTTGAAGTTTAAATGGGATAACTTCTTGTGCCATAGCCAACTTTCATCTTGACTTGCTTTACTAAGAAGACAAGTTACAGATTCTGCTTTAGTTGAGTTGAAGTCAGCTAGGTACACATTTCCTCTTCTCACACCAGTGAGAACCACTTTGTTGTTTTGATTATTAATCACAACACAGGTTTCTTTGTTAAAGGTTACTGAGTTGCCTTTGTCACAAAGCTGGCTGATACTCAACAGATTATGTTTGAGACCATCCACTAAGGCAACCTCTTCAATGATGACATTGTCCTTTGAAATCAAGCCATATCCCACAGTATAACCTTTGCTGTCATCTCCAAAAGTGATACTTGGGCCAGCTCTCTCTTCAAACTCTGTGAGCAGGGTAGAATCACCAGTCATGTGTCTTGAACAACCACTATCTAAGTACCAAAGATTCCTTCTGTTTCCCTGCACACATCAAAATCAAATCAAGTTGATTTTGGTACCCAAGTTTCCTTGGGTCCTGCCTTGTTAGCTTTCTTCTTTTGTTTCTTAGGTCTTAACTCATTTGACTTAGGAATTTCAGATTCTTCCTTAGTCATTTGGGTTTGGCCTTTGAAACCATTAGATGCAACAGAATTATCATGCATGTTATGGCTAACAGGAAATGACATGCTTGGTGCAAACATGTTATTCCAGTAAGGCATGCTAAATGGCATTTGAGGCATGTTGTATGCAGCATAATATGGATTAGGTGCAAATGGCATATTAGCAAACTGTGCATTCATGTTCTGTGTAGGCATATCATTAACAGGCATGGGAGGCATGACATTCATGTTAGAGAATTGAGGCTGAACAGACATGGGAGTAGGCATGGCAGATTTGCAATTAACAGACAAATGATTTACACTACCACACTTGACACAGATTTTTCTAGGAGCATATTTGTCAGGTGTGTAGTTATTATGTTTGTTAATCCCTACTTTACCATTCCTATTGTTTTTCCTTTTAGTCTCTGTTTTTACCTCTATCTTCTCAAGTCTGTCACTTAACTGTTTGACAGTCATGTGACCAACATTAGTCTTCTTCCCTTTCTTGGCTTGACTTGACTCTCCTGAAACAAAGTTCTTGGAAACAGACTCATACTTATCATTTAGCTTGGTTAATTTGGCTTTGCTAATGGGTTTGCTTACAGCCGACAGATGAGGATTTTTATCATTCGACGGATAACACTTTTTGTTATCCGACGGATAGTCCTCATCATCCGTCGAGTCTACATCTGTCAGCAACCCATCTACCAAAATAGGTTCTAGTTTCTCCTTATTCTTTTTCCAGGCTTCATCAAAAAAAGACTCAATTCCTTGAACCTTGGTGATTTGAGCATGAACATCTCTGGATGTTTTCCATGCTTTAATCACCTTTTGTTCACTATCGAGCTGCTTCTTTAAAATTTCTTCCTTTTTCAAGGACTCAGTTAATTCCTCCTTGGCAATTCTATACTCATTTTTTAGTTTCTCAAACTCAACAAACTGAGACTCAAGCACATTATTCCTCTCACTCAAAAACAAGTTATTTTCTTTGATTTTAGCATTTTCTTTAGTGAGGGACTTAAATGTAACACACAAATGATACAATTCTGTAGACATGTCATTTATTGCATCATTACACTCAGCTTTAGATAAATGTGCAAGGTTTGTAGTGATTACCTGATTGCTTGAGGAACTTGTCTCTATTTCATCAGACTTGGCCATAAGGGCTAGATTGACATAGCTGGCATCTTCATCTTCATCCAAGCCATCAGCTGCCCAGTCATTCTCTTGTGTGATAAAAGCCCTTTCCTTTTGTTTGAGTAGATCAAAGTATTTTTGCATGTAATCTACAGACTCAAATCTTTTCTTGCTGGAATCCGACTTTTTACACTCATTTGCAAAATGCCCTGCCAAACCACATTTGAAACACTTGAATTTTGATTTATCTACCATGTTTCTATTTGGCTTGGCAGCTCCAAAGTTCTTCTTGAACTTGAGCTTGGCAAATCTTCTTGAAAGGAATGCTAGGTGCTCATCAATGTCCTCCATGTCATCTTGGCTCAATGCATCTTCATTTTCTGCAGCTGGCCCTTTACCCTTGCTTTCACAGGCCTTTGAAGTTGATTCCACAGCTTCCATCTTCACTTCCTTCTCCTTTTCCAGATGAACAACTAGTGCAATGGATCCTCCTTTCTTCTTTCCTCTCTCCATTCTTTCATCATGCCGCATTTCAAGCTCATAGGTCTTCAGAATGCCATACAGTCTCTCCAAGGTAAACTCCTTATAATCTTGTGAGTTTCTCAATGAGACTGTCATTGGTTTCCATTCCTTTGGAAGAGATCTGAGAAATTTCAGATTGAAGTTTTTAGTCTGATAGACTCTTCCATGCAATTTAAGAGCATTTAGTAGTTTTTGGAATCTACTAAAAATGTCAGTGAGTGACTCACTTTCTTCATTGTGAAAATGCTCATATTGTTGAATCAGGAGCTGCATTTTATTTTCTCTTACTTGCTCAGTACCATCACAGATTATCTGTATTGTGTCCCAAACTTCCTTGGCAGTCTTGCAGTTGATAATGTTATCAAACATGTCTGCATCAACACCATTTAACAGAATGTTTATGGCATTTTTATCTTTCCTGACTTGTTCAATATCAGGATCAGACCATTCATGCCTTGGCTTTGGAACAGATGGTTCATTTCCTGTTGCAGCTCTCATTGGAACATGAGGGCCTCTTTCTATGCAGTCCACATAGGCCTCATCTTGAGAAAGCATATGAAGATGCATCTTTACCTTCCAATGATGGTAATTATCTTTATCAAGAAAAGGAATCTTGACTCCAACATCTTTCTTATTCATCTTGCTGAATTGTTTTGATCTTTAAACTCTTTGTAGATTAAGAGCTTGCTCCGATACCAATTGTTAGTCCCTTAACAATATAGCAAGAATTACAGAAGGGGGATTGAATGGAATTCTTGAACCTTTTTCTTGAAATAAAAATGTTCAACTCGATTATGGATATATTTGTTTTGATTAGCACAATACGGAATGTGAACTTGAATGAATCAAAACATAAGTAATTAAAAACAAGAGTCTTTAAAACCTTTCTGGTGGATTTAAACAATTCCACCAGAGATATATATAATATATCAAGAGGACTCTGTGTGCTGAAATGCTCACAGCTGCTTACAAAATAGAACTGCTGAGAATACAGGAAATGCTAGAGATTGTGCTTACAAAGATTTCTCTGTTTTTATGTTTCTCAACTATCTCAGTTATTTTTCTATTTGCTACTCTCTTGGTTTATATATTACCAAGATTATAAAGTCAAAAGAACTGAACAAATATATAAAATCTAACAGTCTTGATCTTTGCTGCTTTTCGTCTTCTATTACCCAGTTAATGGGCTTCCACAGTGTGTTTGTATCCAACTCGATGGCTGTGTGCCAGCTTTCACTGTTCAACTGATGTTTGAATCTTGATATGATCATCCGTCGACTTTCAGATCATCCGTCGATGACTTAATTGATCATCCATCGACTACTATGTTAAACATCCGTTAATAGTCATTTGATCATCCGTCGAAGCTTTGTTAATCATCCGTCGGTAGCTATTTTGGCACTTGACTTCATTTCACTTATACAGAATTACAAGACATTGCTTATGTACAGTTAATCAACCTATTCTGCATATCTAGTTAAAGTCAACATGACTTATATGCTACTACAGATTCTATACAAAGGTGCATACATTACTGTGCTACAAACTTATTATTATATAAGCTACTCACTCGATGGATAATAAGTTAATCATCCGTCGGGACTATAATGAGTTATCCGTCGGGACTAAAACTCTTATCCGTCGAGTGCTACATAATTTCACTAAGTAAAATCTACTTAGACATTTTGTTTAAGTGATCATCAAATAAACAACATACTCACAACAATCTCCCCCAATTTATGTCTACTGGAATTGTAGCCATAAATTAAGAGACACTTGATGATTACAAAACATCCTTAACATATATCTTTAAAGATAAGTAGATAAAACTGAAAGTGCTTCAATTTAAACAAAATGTACAAGGTTTGGCTCACAGTCAGTTCAAGATGCTCCTCTAGCCTGAGCAGATTTTTCTAGTTTCTTGAAGGTCTGGATCTTCTTCCAAGCTTTCTGTTGTTTTCTTCAATTTGATTCTGGAGCTGCCTGTGGAATTCTAATTCATCAGATTCTGAGAGATCTAACATTTCTTGCATCTCCAAGAAAGTCTCATTGCTGGAGATACTCAATTGGTCTTCTAATCTGAAGAATCTTCTCACACCCTTGTCATCCATAAATTCCATCAGCCAGTAGGGCCTTAGATGCACTCTTCTCCCTGTGTATGGGATGATAAGAGTCTTGGGAAGTGCATCTTTGGCTCTAACACTCCTTAGCTCTTCAATCTTCTTCAATACTAATCTTCTTGCAGTTATATTGAACCTAAAGGTTTTCTTGAAGGATTAATAGACTTTGATCAACACAGCTTGGCTTTCTTGAAGTATACTGTGAAGAGGCCACTGAATCTCCCTTCCTCCTTTGTACTTGAACACCAACCTTTCAGGTAGGTTTCTGTATGCATCAATTGTCCTTACCTCATCCAGCTCCTCCAGATAAAGGTTTAGATCTGTGAATTCTTTGATGTCACATAAGTACAAGTAGTCTCCCCTGTTGACCTTGGGTTGGGCTTTGACTACTGACTTGGATTTGAGAGGTGACAACTTCACTTTCTTGACTGTCCTTGACTTTTTCCTCCTTGGCTTAGTAAGAATTGGCAAGTTGAAGTCGAGAATTGGTAATTTATCCCACTCTATTGGCTCATCCTTTGGCACAATAGGCTCTCCATGTATGTTCATGTAGGGGTCCACCACCCTTATATCTTCAAATACCAAAAGGGATTTGATGATTGAGTTTTAGCTTGAGTGGATTCCTTAGGAAATTGATCTTTCAATTCCCTGTCAACAACATCCAATTTCCTTTTTGTTCTTTTAGCCAGTTCTTTCTTTCTTGGGGATTTCTTCTGTTCTTCAATCTTCTTCTTTGATTCAGTAGCTTGAGATGGTTGAGAGGGAATTTGTTAAGAAGAATTCACAGCCTGTAGCTTGGCCAAGATTGCAAACTGTTCTTTCTTTTGTTTAGACTTCTTTGCATCTAGAGCAGCTTGCCTCTTTTCCTGCTTCAATCTGGCTTTTTCTTCTTCCTTTGCATGAGCAAATTGTGGATGTCCAGCTACCACACAAATTTCCTTCCCATTTCTGAATATCTTTACAATTCTCTTTCTTGAGGCTGAATCAGCTGGATCTTTGTAGAAGACAATAGATTTTGACAGAAGCTTCTTTTCATCAGGCTTGGGTGTCTCATACACAGTATCCATAGGGTTCTTCAAAGATGACTTTGGATAGTTTGCCCTTGGTTTAAGAATTATCTCAGCCTTTGTAGTCTTGATGCAGGAAGATTATCCTTTCTCCAGATAGTTCATGCTTATCTCATTCACACTGATTGGCTTGACATGAGAGTGATGGATGGCTGACTGAACTGGTTCCTTGACTAATTCAAACCTTTTCTGTATGTCCTCATCAATCTTTTTCCAATTGATCAGAGTCAACTTTCCTTTATCAGCATCTTTCAAATTTTCTGCTGCTGCATTGATAAGATCTATACCATCTGTAACTAGTGGCTTGGAGATAGTAATTAAAGGTACAATTACTTTGCTGATTTGAACTAGAAGTTTCTCCCCCTTAGTTGGTCCTTTATCCCCCTTACTGGATTCTCTCTCCCCCTTATTGTTATCATCAAGTGGAGGAGTTAGGCCTTGTGCTTTAGCCAGTTGCATAAGAAGATTTGT